>NW_017619528.1:2343073-2673073 GCF_001879475.1 Ipomoea nil
TCGAAGCCCATTCTCGATAGCTCGAGAATCACTACTCACAACATTACAATCCACTTGTGATCACATAAACATTATAACTCACATCATAGATATCATACTCATATTCACACAACGTAAAATATTTACGAGAAAAAGGTAATTTTTGGTGAACATAAAATCTTACCTGAAATCCAAAATCAACAAAACCCTTGAATGAAATCCTACAATGAACAGAGCCAGATGATAACAGAAGAAGACCGATGACAAAAAAGACAGCTATGTATATTTTTCTCTTTAATTTTGTTTTCGGTGATATTGGGAAAAAGGAAAACGATGAGAATATCGACTACTGATTATGATGAAGGGGAGGATTTAATGAATCAGCTACTGATGAGGATGGGAACAATTAGACTCCTACTTAAATACTTAACTAATAGCTTATATTATAAATAATAATTCTAGTTGTAGGGAACTAAAATACTTAAAAGCTTAATATAATAAGGTTTAGTAATAATATAGATATTAAGTTATATACGAACTAAAATATGTAACATGCATATATATTAAGACTACAGCTATACGGAGCTAACATATATATATATATGTATATATATATATATATATATATATATATATATATATACTCAAACTTTAAGTTTATCTAATATATAAACTTGCATTACGACTTAATAACTCTAGTTTTAGGATTTAAATTAGTTGTTATACCATATTAGTAATATGATCTTAAGAAATAGTAATAATCACACAATAATACATAATAGTAGACTAGTTTCAAATAGTTTTGGATCTCATAAAATAATATAGTTTTGGTTAAAATAATATCTATGTCAAAATAATACGTAAAAAATAACTGGGTATTACATCATCGGTCGGTTGCGATCGACCCCTCCGTGCTGTGAGACGGGGCAGGGTGCTGAGGTGCCGTGTCAGAGCTATATGCGCTGATCCTCATGTATGGGCATGCGATTGGTCCTGTGGCGCCAACAAAGTGTGCTATGTGATGAAGTATGGATGAGTTGTTGTTATGAGTGAATTGGGGATGAGACTATGAGATTTATACCGGGGATTGTATATGTTGGGTTATGATTATTAATTGTGCTTATCTTATCTGTCTTGCCTGTTGTAAACTGTATATGCTCGGTATAACTGCTGCCTGTGCTTAGCCCTATCTGTTGAGTCTATCCCTGTTTTAAAAGCTAGAGTTCGTAGGAGATATCCTCATGTTCAAAATGACTTTTCATATATCTATATATATATATCTATATGTATTGTATTTCAACGCGTTGGAGTGGGTTACCAGCATCTCTCGCTGAACAGATATATTTGGCTTTCAGGCACAGAAGAATAAGTCACTGGAGCGCGCTAGAACTTGAAACGTAGAAGTAGATAGTTTCCCTTTCGGCCTGCGTGCCATGTTTATGCATTTACATTATTGAGGAAATTAGTTAGTTAGCCTGTGCACCTGAGTTCTCTAGCTCAGGTGTGGCATAGCACCCCGTACTCTTGTATTATGTTTTGGGATTTAAGGAGATTTCACCTTTATTCTATAAGTTTTAAATGTCTTGAAAATCTGGGGTGTTACACCAACCCCAGGAAGATGAGGAAGCATTTGATGATGATATGGAACAAGATGGCGTCACCTACGATTATCCAATCATTCGGGTAACAAAGGAAGAAAAGTAGAGGCTTCGTCGCCCATGGCGTAGATCCCTAATTCTCCGACTCCTGGGACGAACGGTAAGCTATTCTTACCTGCTTCAACGTCTTCAACGCATGTGGAATCCCGAGTCGGGCTTTCAGTTGATAACATTAGATCAGGATTATTTCTTGGCAAAATTTGATGCTCTGTCCGACTATGAGACAGCTAAATTTGGGGGTCCGTGGATGGTCTTGGACCATTACTTGATAGCTCAAGAATGGAGACCCAATTTTAATCCAAGAAAGAACAAAACTGATTCAATCTTGGCATGGGTAAGATTTCCGTCCTTGCCGATAGAATACTTTGATGATGATTTCATAAAGAAGATTGGGAAAGTGATCGGTCGTCCTGTAAAGATTGACTATGCGACAAACCTAGTCTCAAAAGGAAAATTTGCAAGGGCTTGTATTGAACTGGACATTACTAAACCTCTTTTATCTAGGTTCGTCTTGAACTCAGAGGAATGGCCAATTGAATATCAAGGCATCCATCAAATCTGCTTCAAATGTGGAATCTATGGCCACCGAATTGAGATGTGTGGCAAAGATCAAACTGGGACGACAATCAATGGAACACCCTCTGGAACTGCTGAAGCTCAACCAGGTTTGGAAAGACCTATTCAGAAACCTAAGGAGAAATATGGGGCTTGGATGTTGGTTACCAGAAACAACAGAAGAAACCAGCAAAAGTCGCAGAACCAATCCAACGCAAATACAGGGAGAGGCAGGCAGAATGTTGTTCAGCCCAATGGGGAATCATTACAGGAAAACGTAGCAACTCATTCCCAGTTTGGAGCCTTGTATGATCTCGAGGATCCAGCAGGTGCGCAGAATCAGCAAGAGCGAGCCATTCTATCTCCTCCTCAACAGCCTAACCTCCCAAGAATAAGAACTAACTATCGGGGGACGAGACAGAACGTAGTCCTTAATGAGGTGGTCGAACCTGGCCCTGGAAGACAACCACCACCCCCCAGACAGCCTCCACCGTCTGGGCGTGGGGCCTATAGAGATCGAGGGGGGAGAGGCTTTTAACCCAATCGAGCGGCAGCTGCAACAGAACACACTGTCGTTCGAGGTTTTAGAAGGGGAGCGATTATTGAAAGTACCACAGTCCACCACACTGATGTACACCCAGACTCACCAATGCATGCTACATTCGAAAACACCTTTATGGAGGTTCCACCTGATATGGAACAGGCTTCGACTTTGCAACCTATTGCACACTGCAGCTATCCCATGGTCATATTTGGGAAAAACTTCAAAGAAGTACCACCTGATATAACAAGGACCCCTGAACTATTGGCGGCCCCTCCAGATTTGGCGTTGCGTATAGATGAACGTGGTGTTGACCATTATGGTCCAGATGTGGATTCCCGCATGCGCCATTAGGCGCCTTCCTTACCCTTTGTCTATTGTTTAATGATTTTTCTCGTATGGAATTGCCAGGGTGCGTGTAACACCCCAGATTTTCAAGACAATTAAAAGCTTAGATATTAAAGGTAATATCTCATTAAATCCCAAAGCGTAACATAAGTGTATGGGGTGCTATGCCACACCCGGGCTAGAGAACCCAGGTGCACAGGCTGTCTAACTACTATTCTTCGAAATATAAATGCATAACATGGCACGCAGGCCGAAAGGGAAGCTACACTACTTCTACGCTCCAGTTCTAGCGCGCTCCAGTGCTCTAATCCTCTGTGCCTGAAAGCCAAATATATCTGTTCAGCGAGAGATGCTGGTAACCCACTCCAACGCGTTGAAATACAATACATATAGAGATATATATAGATATACGAAAACCATTGTGAGCATGAAGATATATCCTACGAACTCTAGCTTTTAAAACCGGGAATGACTCGACAGATAAGGTCAGACACAAGCAATAGTTATAACGAGCATATGCAGTTCACAATAGATAAGGCAGATAAGGCAAAGCATAAACAATAATAACAACCCATCATAAACAATCCCCAATATAAATCCCATAGTCACATCCCAAGGCACTCATAATCACAACTCGTCCATATCAGACACATAACGCACATTGTTGGCGCCACAGGACCGATCGCATGCCCATACATGAGGGTCAGCGCATATAGCTCTGACACAGCCCCGCAGCACCATGCCCCGCATCGCAACACGGGGAGGTCGATCGCAACCGACCAATGAACCGCAGCTCATCATAATGTTTGATCGCAACCAAACAGTGGACCGCAGCCCAAGAGAGTGTCATCTGACCGCAGCCAGGATAAAGGACGAACCGCAGCTCGTATAGAAACGTTTGATCGCAACCAAACGGTGGACCGCAGCCCAAGAGAATGTCATCTGACCGCAACCAGGAATACTAATCTGACCGCAGCCAGCTTCTGAACCGTAGCTCAGGATAACCAATCCGATCGCAACCGAATTGGAGTAGCACACACACATAACACATAGCAAGCACATGCAACCCACGTTACACATTGGGAAGGGGAATAAGGCGTATAACAAACCTATGCGTGATCCATCACATACTAAGAATAGTCCTAAGGGGGTTCATACTTCCTTCACCTAGGTCAACGGGATACCAATTCATCTAGCATGCGATATAACAGACTCGTAAACCTACGAACGGTACCCGAAACATCAAACTAGACATAGGCACGACAAACGGGGTCCGTTGGGACACCACGGGGATCGGGGAAACATCAAACGGGGAAGCCGGGGTCCCGAGGTGGGAGAAATTCCAGCGGGTAGCCGGTGGGTGGGGGTCCATCCGCCGGCTGACACTTTTCCGGGCAGCGGGTGCCCGGCGGGCAACTGCCCGCCCGCCGGCTGCCCGCTGCCGGAGCTGCCCGAATTGCCGCGGGTAGGTGGTGGGTCCCCTACCCCCCACCTACCCCCCACTGACTCTTTTCATCACTTTTCGCCCCGGGAACCGTTGTGGAACCCGAAACCATGCTTAGACACTTTTCAACGTAATTAACAACAACACATAGACAATTAACGGATCAATTACGATAGACGAACGGCACATAACCTAACATGCTTTTCTAATCATAATCAACACCCAAACATGCGATTTCCCACCCGATAATCCAAGAATAAGATCATACGATACAACCTAGGGTTCTAATCACTTTTATATCCACAAGAATACGATTCGTCTTCTAATTGCAAGATTCGGTAGGAACAACACATATCATCAAGGATAGCAATTAATCATCAAGAACAACATAATCATCAAGAACAGCACATCATCATCAAGAATCCCAATCAATCATCAAGAACATCCCAATTATCAAGAAGCTCCCAATATCAAGATTACCAAGATTCCCCATGGAATCATTAAATCAACATCAATAATAATCATAGTAATTCGCCATTCACAATCATACGGGGGAAACCCTAAGGGGAAATCATAGCTATGAAAATAGGTTTTGTTGAGACATGGGTTACCTCTTAGCCTTAATTAATTCCTTGGCTATGAAGGATCTTTCTTTAAGCTTCCTTGCTTTCTTGATTTCTCCTAAGGGAATTCTTGGAGCTCTTTTTGGGGTGGTGGGCGTTAATCATGTGGGGAGTTCTAGGTTCCTCTTAAGTCCCCTATATATATATTTAGGAGTCCTAATTAGGAACTAATATTATAGGCTCGCTAATTCTATTCCTTTTGGAACTAAGGATTGGGTTTAGGGGTTGGGTTTATACATGAGGGCCCATGGACTATGGTGGGCCTTTTTCCCTAATTAATTATAATTTATTCTTTCTCTTGGGTTACTGATTAATTAATTAAATGGTTTTAGGGGCCGTAACACGGGGTGTTACACTCTCCCCCCCTTACAAGGGGCTTCGTCCCCGAAGCCCGGTGTTATAGTCCACCCTTTCACCCCTAGACACCTCGTAGCTTGGCCTCCTGTTTAGGGTTGCGGCCTTACGTTTGTCTTGGCTTGGGGTAGGCTGAACTTCTGATGGTGTTATGATAGGGAAGTTTTCGGTTGTACCTCGGTTTCCTGCGCTGGAACTGGGTGCACCGCGAGTGCCCAAGGCGGCCTCGATCGCTGCTACCCTTTGGTCGAGTGCGTGTGTGGTGCGGATCAGGGATGAGAACCCTTCTTCCATGATTTGATTCTGTCGGTCGAGCTGTGCGAGTATGCGTTCGTTGACTGAACCCTCGTCTTGTCCCCTCGGGTTCCCTCCTGGCTGTGGGTGCACTGACGGGTTAGGCCCGTCTTCCTCCTCTTGTCCTTCATTTTCTTCCGTGCCTCCGCAATCTTGCATGGCCCGCTTGAGCTTTTTGTTGGAGATGTCCAACCGATCAACCAATTCCCTACGTTCCTCGTCGGGTTTTTGGCAAATTTCTTCGAGGGTGAGATAGTGCCCTCCTTCGATGTAGTAGATGTCGTTGCGGCGGAGGTTTTGGGCATTGAAAACCATGCCATTGGCGGTCTTGACTTCGGTGTGGCTTAGGTCTACCCCCTTTTTCTCCATGATCCAACTTAGGATCATCCCGTAAGGTAGGCTAAGCCGGTTGCTTGTTTGCAGAACTCTATGTGCTTTAGCATGAGTGCCGGCAGGTTGAACTTGATTTTATGTTTTAGGAGATACGCAAAGGTGCACTCCAAGCTCCCCACATCCTTGCTCTTGTTATTGGTGGGGAAGAGGCTATCGGTTATAATCATAACCAATATCTTTTGCTCCGCCGATAGCCACTTTCGGTTGGGTCGAGTGGCCGAGGTGAACCCGTCCTCTTTCCCGAGTAAGTACCCGAGATAGTCCTTGTATCCCGTAGTTTGGGTATCAATCCACCCCTTTCGGTCATAGTTAGACACACCCGTGGTGGTCAATTTCAAGAGCTTGGCCAACCGGCCTTCGGAAACCACAATTTCCTTGCCACGGACCTTGGTGGTCACTTCTACTTTGTCGCCCCGTTTGGTGGCCACAAGGTGTTGGTAGAATTCTTTCACCAATTCGGGGTATGTGTCCCCTTTGATGGCGAGGTAAGTATCTAAAAGGCCTTGGTATTTAAGCATATCAACCAATTCCGGAGAAAATTGTTCGGGTTCGAGTGCTTTACCTCCGATTACGGTGTAATCGGCGTTGCTCCATTCCGGGGTACGGATTCCGAGGGGGTTCTTTGGCATTGTGACGTTCGTTTGATGGCGACGTTTTCCGGCGAGACGGCGGCGATTTTTCCGGCAGGTTCTCCGGCGAGCCTTTTCCGGCGACGCCCCTTTTTCTGGCGAGGGCGGCGACGGTGGGAAGGGGTTTAGGTGGCGACTCGGTGGGAGGCGAGATGGCGTGGTGGTGGCGTCGCGTGGCATGCGGCAGCGGGCGAGGCTCGGGCGGCTGGTGGGCTGGCGTCGCGGGTGGTCCCCGGTGGGGCGGTTTGGGCGGCAGCGCGGTGGTGTGATGCCGTCGGGGAGTGGCCGGGTGGCGACGGCGTCCGGCTGGCGGCGGCGTCGCGGGTTGTGGTGCATTTGTGGTGGTCGACCGGCGAGGTCTTAGGGGGGGGGGGGGGGGGTCGTGAGAGAGAAGAGAGAGAGGTTGGGTGATTTGGGGAAGAAGGAGGAGGGTTTATGATTTGGGGATTTTATGGGTTTTAGGGATTTGGAGGGGTTTATTAAGAGGGTGTTCCCTTGTGGTTTGAAGAAACACATATGGGCTAGTGGTTAAGGGTTTGGACTTGTAAATGGGAGGTCTAGAGTTCAATTCCTAATGGGTATTGCTTGGTGGTGTAGTCTCCCTTTGTCTTTTTCCTTATTTCGTCTTTTAGTGGGGAAAGAAATCTTTATTCATAATACTTTCTAAATAGCTAGGCTAAGTAGACATAATGTTTCCGAAGTAATTAAACTAAATAAGTGGTCTATACGATACAGGGGGCGGTTACAAGGGGGTGATGGCTTAACCTAGACAGAATTCGCTTTCGGGGTTTTCTTCGGCGGGGTCCGTATGGTCCTCGTCTTCAGGGATTGGGTTTTCCCCTTCTAGGCCTTCTTCGTTTCCAAGGTCGGCTTGCGTTTGGCTAATGACGAATACTTTTCCGGGAGCGCCGTAGCCCCCTTGGTGACCGGTACCCCCGTGTTGGCCCGTGGTGGTGGGACGCGGTCTTTGGGGCCGAGTGCATTGGAAGGCCTTGTGTCCTTCCTCCCCGCAGTTGAAGCATCGCCAGGGGTTGCCTGCGCAGTCCTTGCCTCTGTGACTTTTGTTGCATCTCGGGCAAGGGAAGTTTCTTGGGTTCGCTTCGTTGCTTCCCGGGGGCGGTCTTGGGTTAGTCGGGTTGTTTGATCTCGTGCCGATGTCGTTCCTTGTTCTTTTCATCGGTGGTGCCCCACTCCCGGTGTTCCTTCTTCGCATTTGTTCCTAAGCTCCGCGTTGAAGTAGTTGGATCCGATAGAGGTTCGCGGCACTGACGTAAGCCTCGTTGAGGGTCCGGGGCCTACTTACTACTAGCGCCTTCCGGGCTTCGAAGTTGAGGCCCGATACGAATCTTTCTACCTTGGTCACCTCGATGGGGACAAGTTCGGGTGCGAAGCGCGCCAGTTCGAGGAATCGTTTATGGTACTCCACGACGGTGGCCGTTCCTTGCTTTAGATGGAGGAACTCTTCATACATGGATTCTTTTATGTGGGTTGGGTAGAACCGTTCACGTAATCGTGCCTTGAGGCTTTCCCAGTTGAACCCTGGTTCTTGTCGGTGGGTGGGTCCTTCGTGGATCCACCAGAGGTCGGCCTCGTGTCCGAAGTAGAACGAGGCTATTTCTACACGACGCTCCTCTGGGCATTCTACTACCCCTAGAATCTTGTCAAGAGTCCGAATCCATTCTTCCAGGACTGCGGGGTCCTCCTCTCCGAAGAACGTGGGTGGTCGGTGATTCGAGACTTGTCGAGCGACGTCAGAGTTTGTATTCACCGGAGGCGGTAGGGGCCTGGCGTTGCGAAGGGCCACGTCGCTTAACGCCTGCGCGACTTGTGTTAGTTGCTATAGGGTTTGGGTCAAGGGGTCGTTGGTGGCGGGTTCCGGAGTCCTTGATTGCCTTCTGTTCGGTGCCATGCTATCGTCCTTCTGGTCAGTGTTTATAAGAATGTTAAGTTAGAGTTCGACGCACTTCTGGTGAAGTGATAAGTGGGGAAGGGTTTTAGAATGGGGAAGGGCAACGTGTATGGAAGTTATGTGTAGGTTTCACAATCTTACCGCGCGTCCTAAGATTCCTGAGTCCTATGTTCCTAGGTACTTAGAGCTCAAGCCTAATGTCCTAAAGTCCGGTCTTAAGAGTCTTTTCCTAGGGTCAAACTTAGGCTCTGATACCAACTGTAACACCCCAGATTTTCAAGACAATTAAAAGCTTAGATATTAAAGGTAATATCTCATTAAATCCCAAAGCGTAACATAAGTGTATGGGGTGCTATGCCACACCCGGGCTAGAGAACCCAGGTGCACAGGCTGTCTAACTACTATTCTTCGAAATATAAATGCATAACATGGCACGCAGGCCGAAAGGGAAGCTACACTACTTCTACGCTCCAGTTCTAGCGCGCTCCAGTGCTCTAATCCTCTGTGCCTGAAAGCCAAATATATCTGTTCAGCGAGAGATGCTGGTAACCCACTACAACGCGTTGAAATACAATACATATAGAGATATATATAGATATATGAAAACCATTGTGAGCATGAAGATATATCCTACGAACTCTAGCTTTTAAAACCGGGAATGACTCGACAGATAAGGTCAGACACAAGCAATAGTTATAACGAGCATATGCAGTTCACAATAGATAAGGCAGATAAGGCAAAGCATAAACAATAATCACAACCCATCATAAACAATCCCCAATATAAATCCCATAGTCACATCCCAAGGCACTCATAATCACAACTCGTCCATATCAGACACATAACGCACATTGTTGGCGCCACAGGACCGATCGCATGCCCATACATGAGGGTCAGCGCATATAGCTCTGACACAGCCCCGCAGCACCATGCCCCGCATCGCAACACGGGGAGGTCGATCGCAACCGACCGATGAACCGCAGCTCATCATAATGTTTGATCGCAACCAAACAGTGGACCGCAGCCCAAGAGAGTGTCATCTGACCGCAGCCAGGATAAAGGACGAACCGCAGCTCGTATAGAAACGTTTGATCGCAACCAAACGGTGGACCGCAGCCCAAGAGAATGTCATCTGACCGCAGCCAGGAATACTAATCTGACCGCAGCCAGCTTCTGAACCGCAGCTCAGGATAACCAATCCGATCGCAACCGAATTGGGGTAGCACACACACATAACACATAGCAAGCACATGCAACCCACGTTACACATTGGGAAGGGGAATAAGGCGTATAACAAACCTATGCGTGATCCATCACATACTAAGAATAGTCCTAAGGGGGTTCATACTTCCTTCACCTAGGTCAACGGGATACCAATTCATCTAGCATGCGATATAACAGACTCATAAACCTACGAACGGTACCCGAAACATCAAACTAGACATAGGCACGACAAACGGGGTCCGTTGGGACACCACGGGGATCGGGGAAACATCAAACGGGGAAGCCGGGGTCCCGAGGTGGGAGAAATTCCAGCGGGTAGCCGGTGGGTGGGGGTCCACCCGCCGGCTGACACTTTTCCGGGCAGCGGGTGCCCGGCGGGCAACTGCCCGCCCGCCGGCTGCCCGCTACCGGAGCTGCCCGAATTGCCGCGGGTAGGTGGTGGCTCCCCTACCCCCCCCCCCCCCACCTACCCCCCACTGACTCTTTTCATCACTTTTCGCCCCGGGAACCGTTGTGGAACCCGAAACCATGCTTAGACACTTTTCAACGTTATTAACGACAACACATAGACAATTAACGGATCAATTACGATAGACGAACGGCACATAACCTAACATGCTTTTCTAATCGTAATCAACACCCAAACATGCGATTTCCCACCCGATAATCCAAGAATAAGATCATACGATACAACCTAGGGTTCTAATCACTTTTATATCCACAAGAATACGATTCGTCTTCTAATTGCAAGATTCGGTAGGAACAACACATATCATCAAGGATAGCAATTAATCATCAAGAACAACATAATCATCAAGAACAGCACATCATCATCAAGAATCCCAATCAATCATCAAGAACATCCCAATTATCAAGAAGCTCCCAATATCAAGATTACCAAGATTCCCCATGGAATCATTAAATCAACATCAATAATAATCATAGTAATTCGCCATTCACAATCATACGGGGGAAACCCTAAGGGGAAATCATAGCTATGAAAATAGGTTTTGTTGAGACATGGGTTACCTCTTAGCCTTAATTAATTCCTTGGCTATGAAGGATCTTTCTTTAAGCTTCCTTGCTTTCTTGATTTCTCCTAAGGGAATTCTTGGAGCTCTTTTTGGGGTGGTGGGCGTTAATCATGTGGGGAGTTCTAGGTGCCTCTTAAGTCCCCTATATATATATTTAGGAGTCCTAATTAGGAACTAATATTATAGGCTCGCTAATTCTATTCCTTTTGGAACTAAGGATTGGGTTTAGGGGTTGGGTTTATACATGAGGGCCCATGGACTATGGTGGGCCTTTTTCCCTAATTAATTATAATTTATTCTTTCTCTTGGGTTACTGATTAATTGATTAAATGGTTTTAGGGGCCGTAACACGGGGTGTTACAGTGCGGCCTCCAAATCCTTTAGGTGCACCCTAAAACATTACTTATGTGTTCATAAACCATCACTTGTTTGTCTTCTCGAGCCCAAAGTCTCGGGCTCTCAAGCCAACTAGATTTGTATTCGCTTGGGCTTTGACGACTGGGTTAGGGTCGAAGCCATTGGCTTTTCTGGGGGTATCTGGATATTATGGAAGTCTTCTGTGTCTATGGAGGTGTTATACACTCACCCCCAATTTATCTCTTTACAGGTACAAGTGAATGACTCCGAACCTTGGCTGCTATCAGTTGTATATGGAAGCCCTAACAGAAGCTTAAGGAGACGTCTTTTTGCAGAACTTTCAGGGCAGCTTTTTAACCCCCCAGGCCCTTGGCTTGTCGTGGGTGATTTTAATGCGGTAACCTGTCACGAAGAAGTTAACAACCAAGAGACTTTCTCTTCGGCAAGATGTGCCAATTTTAACCAATGGATCTTTCGAGAAGGGCTAATCGACCTGGGTTTTATAGGTTCGAAAAATTTACATGGATGAGGGGTATCGACTCCTCAACTTGTAAAGCAGCCCGTCTTGACCGGGCCATGAGCAATACCGAATGGAGATGCATTTTCCCAGATGCGACAGTCCAACACCTTCCAATGACTCAGTCTGATCACTCACCCCTACTTGTCAATACTTATGAATCTCAACAAGCTACAATGAATAGAAGTTTCCGGTTTAATATGGCTTGGGTTAACCATGCGACCTTTCAAGGGCTGGTTAGATTTTGCTGGGCATCTGACAGAAGTTTAGACCACAACATGGCAGAAAAGGCAAAGCGTCTCTCGTCTTGGAACATCAATACCTTTGGAAACATATTCTTCAGAAAGAAACGCCTACTGGCCAAAATAGGTAGTATACAACGCAAATTATCCCTGGGGGCTAGATCGGATCTAATTAGACTTGAACGACGTCTACGAAAAGAGTTGGTGCAACACCCCAGATTTTCAAGACATTTTAAGCTTATATAATAAAGGTAATATCTCATTACATCCCAAAGTATATCATAAGTGTACGGGGTGCTATGCCACACCTGGGCTAGAGAACCCAGGTGCACAGGCTGTCTAACTAATATCCATTGAAACACAATGCATAATATGGCACGCAGGCCGAAAGGGAAACTACTCTACTTCTACGCTCCAGTTCTAGCGTGCTCCAGTGCTCCAGTCCTCTGTGCCTGAAAGCCAAATATATCTGTTCAGCGAGAGATGCTGGTAACCCACTCCAACGCGTTGAAATACAATACATATAGAGATATATATAGATATACGAAAACCATTTTGAGCATGAAGATATATCCTACGAACTCTAGCTTTAAAACCGGGAATGACTCGACAGGTAAGGCCAGACACAAGCAACAGTTATAACGAGCATATGCAGTTCACAACAGATAAGGCAGATAAAGCAAAGCACAAACAATGATCATAACCCAACATGAACAATCCCCAATATAAATCCCATAGTCACATCCCCTAAGACACTCGTAATCACAACTCGTCCATGTCACAGCACATAACACACTTTGTTGGCGCCACAGGACCAATCGCATGCCCCTACATGAGGGTCAGCGCATATAGCTCTAACATGGCCCCGCAGCACCCTGTCCCGTATCGCAACACGGAGGGGTCGATCGCAACCGACCGATGAACCGCAGCTCATCATAGTGTTTGATCGCAACCAAACAGTGGACCGCAGCCCAAGAGAATGTCATCTGACCGCAGCCAGGAAAAAGGACGAATCGCAGCTCGTATAGAAACGTTTGATCGCAACCAAACGGTGGACCGCAGCCCAAGAGTATCAATCTGACCGCAGCCAGCTACTGAACCGCAGCTCAGGATAACCAATCCGATCGCAACCGAATTGGGGTAACACACACATAACACATAGCAAGCACATGCAACCCACATTACACATTAGGAAGGGGGAGAAAACGTATAGCAAAACTTATGCGTGATCCATCACTTACTAAGAATAGTCCTAAGGGGTTCATACTTCTTCCACCTAGGTCAACGGGATACCAATTCCACTAGCATGCAATATAATAGACTCATAAACCTACGAACGGTACCCGAAACATCAAACTAGACATAGGCACGATGAACGGAGTTCGTTGGGACACCACGGGGAACGGGGGAACATCAAACGGGGAAGCCGGGATCCCAAGGTGGGATAATTTCCAGCGGGTAGCCGGTTGGTGGGGGGCCACCCGCCGGCTGCGCGCCGGTCTTTACTGTTCCGGGCAGCGGGTCGCCGGCGGGCAGCTGCCCGCCCGCCGGCTACCCGCTGCCGGGCGGTGTTTCACGGCCGTGGGTAGGTGGCGGGTCCCCTACCCCCCACCTACCCCCCACTGAGTCTTTTCACACACTTTATGCCCCGGGAACCGTTGTGGAACCTGAAACCATGCTTAGACACTTTATGACGAAATTAACGACAACACGTAGCCAATTAACGAATCAAATACAAGAAACGAACGGCACATAACCTATCATGCTTTTCTAAATATAATCAACACCCAAACATGCGATTTCCCCACCCGATAATCCAAGAATAAGATCATACGATACAACCTAGGGTTCTAATCACTTTTATATCAACAAGAATACGGTTCGTCTTCTAATTGCAAGATTCGGTAAGAATAACACATAAGCATCAAGAACATCACACAATTATCAGGAACAACACATGATCATCACGAACTCCATATAATTATCAAGAACACCATAATTATCAAGAATCTCCCAATATCAAGATCGTCAAGATCCCCCATGGGATCATCACATCAATTACCAATAATAATCATCATAACTCGCCAATATACAATAATATGGGGAAACCCTAAGGGGGAATTATAACTATGAAAATAGGTTTTGTTGAGACATGGGTTACCTCTTAGCCTTAATTAATTCCTTGGCTATGAAGGATCTTTCTTTAAGCTTCCTTGCTTTCTCGATTTCTCCTAAGGGGATTCTTGGAGCTCTTTTGGGGTGGTGGGGCGTTAATCTTATGGGGGAGTTCTAGGTGCCTCTTAAGTCCCCTATTTATATATTTAGGAGTCCTAATTAGGAACTAATATTATAGGCTCGCTAATTCTATTCCTTTTGGAACTAAGGATTGGGTTTAGGGGTTGGGTTTATATTTGAGGGCCCATGGACTATGGTGGGCCTTTTTCCCTAATTAACCATTATAATTTATTCTTTCTCTTGGGCTATTGATTAATTAATTAAATGGTTTTAGGGGCCGTAACACGGGGTGTTACACTCTCCCCCCCTTACAAGGGGCTTCGTCCCCGAAGCCCGGTGTTATAGTCCATCCTTTCACCCCTAGACACCTCGTAGCTCGGCCTCCTGATTAGGGTTGCAGCCTTACGTTTGTCTTGGCTTGGGGTAGGCTGAACTTTTGATGGTGTTGTGATAGAGAAGTTTTTGGTTGTACCTCGGTTTCCTGCGCTGGAACTGGATGCACCGCGTGTGCCCAAGGCGGCCTCGATCGCTGCTACCCTTTGATCAAGTGCGCGTGTGGTGCGAATCAAGGATGAGAACCCTTCTTCCATGATTTGATTCTGCTGGTCGAGCTGTGTGAGTATGCGTTCGTTGACCGAACCCTCGTCTTGTCCCCTCGGGTTCCCTCCTGGCTGTGGGTGCACTGACGGGTTAGGCCCGTCTTCCTCCTCTTGTCCCTCATTTCCCTCCATACCTCCGCAATCTTGCATGGCTCGCTTGAGCTTTTTGTTGGAGATGTCCAATCGATCAACCAATTCCCTACGTTCCTCCTCGGGTTTTTGGCAAATTTCCACGAGGGTGAGATAGTGTCCTCCTTCGGTGTAGTAGATGTCGTTGCGGCGGAGGTTTTGGGCATTGAAAACCATGCCATTGGCGGTTTTGACCTCGGTGTGGCTTAGGTCTACCCCCTTTTTCTCCATGATCCAACTTAGGATCATCCCGTAGGGTAGGCTAAGCCGGTTGTTTGTCTTGCAGAACTCTATGTGCTTTAGCATGAGTGCCGCCAGGTTGAACTTGATTTTATGTTTTAGGAGATACGCAAAGGTGCACTCCAAGCTCCCCACATCCTTGCTCTTGTTATTGGTGAGCAAGAGGCTATCGGTTACAATCATAACCAATATCTTTTGCTCCGCCGATAGCCACTTTCGGTTTGGTCGAGTGGCCGAGGTGAACCCGTCCTCTTTCCCGAGTAAGTACCCAAGATAGTCCTTGTATCCCGTAGTTTGGGTATCAATCCACCCCTTTCGGTCATAGTTAGACACACCCGTGGTGGTCAATTTCAAGAGTTTGGCTAACCGGCCTTCGGAAAGCACAATTTCCTTGCCACGGACCTTGGTGGCGATTTCTATCTTGTCACCCCGTTTGGTGGCCACAAGGTGTTGATGGAACTCCTTCACCAACTCGGGGTATGTATCCCCTTTGATGGTGAGGTATGCATCTAGGAGCCCTTGGTGTTTAAGCATATCGACCAATTCCGGAGAGAATTGGTCGGGTTCAAGACTTTTACCTCCGATCACGGTGTAATCGGCGTTGTTCCATTCCGGGGTGCGGATTCCGAGGGGCTTTTTCGGCATCGTGAATCTCTCTTTGGCGGTGATAAATTCCGGCAAAATTTCCGGCAGCCTTCCGATGAACCTCCGGCGAACTTCTCCGGCGAGACGGCGGGGCTCCGGCGCGTCCTTCCTGGTGGCCGAGCGTGCGGCGATTCGTGGTGCTCCGGTGGAGGATCGGTGATGGGAGTCGACGGCCTTGGCGAGGGAGAGAGGCGGCTTCGGGGTGGTGCGCAGCGAGACAGCGGGCGGTGGCCGGGCGGTCTTCGGGTGAGGGCGGCTGGGCGCTGTTGCGGTGGTGCAGCGGCGCGGACTTGCGGGAGGCGGTCGGACGGCGGCGGCATTCGTGCGGCGGTGGCGTCGAGTGGTTTGAGGGTGGTTGCTACGGTGGACCGGCGGGTTGTGTGGAAGAGAGAAGGAGAGGGAGTGGGGAAGAAGAAGGGGAGGAAGAAGGAGGAGAAGGGTTTTTGATTTGGGGTTTTTGTGGGTTTTAGGAACTTGGGGGGTTTAACAAGGGAGTATCTCCTTAAGGTTTCAGGAAACACTCATGGGCTAGCGGTTGAGGCTTTAACTTGTAGAGGGGAGGTCCAAGGTTCCCTTCCTAATGGTAACATTAAGTATTTCTTGATGGTGTGGTTTTTGTCTTTTTCCTTGTTTCGTCCTTTAGTGGAGGGAAGGTTGGGTTGATAGTATAACTTGTGTTTTACCTTTGTAGTGGAAATTGGAATTTGATCAAAAATCTTTATTCATAATAATTTCGAAATAGCTAAGCTAAGTAAGTGGTCTTTATGACAAAAGAGGGGGGTGGTTACAAGGGGGTGTGACGGCTTATCCTAGACAGTATTCGTTTTCTTGGTTTTCTTCTGCGGGGTCCGTATGGTCTTCGTCTTCCGGGATTGGGTTTCCCTCCCCGAGGTCCTCCTCGTTCCCGAGGTTGGCTTGAGTGTGGCTCATGACAAATACCTTCCCGGGAGCGCCGTAACTCCCTTGATGATCGGTGCCCCCGTGTAGACCCACGGTGGCGGGGCGTGGTCTTTGGGGTCGAGTGCACTGGAAGGCCTTGTGTCCTTCCTCTCCGCAGTTGAAGCATCGCCAGGGATTGCCCGCGCAATCCTTGCCCCTGTGGCTTTTGTTGCATCTCGGGCAAGGGAAGCTTCTTGGATTAGCTTCGTTGTTTCCCAGGGGCGGTCTTTGGTTGGTCGGGTTGTTCGTCCTTGTGCCGGTGTCGTTTCTCGTTCTTTTCACTGGCGGTGCCCCACTTCCGGTGTTTCTTCTTCGTATTTGTTCCTGAACTCCGCGTTGGAGTAGTTGGATTCGATAGATAATTCGCAGCACTGGAGTAAGCTTCGTTGAGGGTCCGAGGTCTGCTTACCACTAGCCCCTTCCGAGCTTCGAAGTTGAGGCCCGACACGAATCTCTCTATCTTGGTTACCTCGGTGGGGACTAGCTCTGGTGCGAAGCGTGCCAGCTCGAGGAATCGTTTATGGTATTCTACGACGGTGGTCGTTCCTTGTTTTAGATGAAGGAACTCTTCGTACATGGATGCCTTTACGTGGGTTAGGTAGAATCTCTCTCGTAGTCGTGTCTTGAGGTTCTCCCAATTGAACCCCGGTTCTTGTTGGTAAGTGGGTCCCTCGTGGATCCACCAGAGATCGGCCTCGTGCCCGAAGTAGAACGAGGCTATCTCTACGCGGCGTTCCTCCGGGCATTCTACTACCCCAAAAATCTTGTCAAGGGTTCGGATCCATTCTTCTAGGACCGCGGGATCCTCTTCTCCCGAAAACGTGGGTGGTCGGTGATTTGAAACTTGTCGGGCGACGTTTGAGTTTGCGTTTGATGGAGGTGGTGGGGGCCTGTTGTTGCGAAGGGCCGCGTTACTTAGTGCCTGTGCGACTTGTGTCAGCTGTCGTAGGGTTTGGGTTAAGGGGTCGTCTGTGGCGGGCTCTGGAGTTCTAGATTGCCTTCTGTTCGGTGCCATGCTCTCGTCTTTCTGGTCAGTGTTTATAAGAACGTTAAATTAGAGTCTGACGCACTTCTTATGAAGTGATAAGTGGGGAAGGGTTTTAGAATGAGGAAGGGTAAAGTGTAGAGAAGTTATGTGTAGGCTTCATAATCTCACCGCGCGTCCTAAGATTCCTGAGTCCTATGTTCCTAGGTACCTAGAGTTCAGGCCTAATGTCCTAAAGTCCGGTCTTAAGAGTCTTTTCCTAGGGTCAAACTTAGGCTCTGATACCAACTGTAACACCCCAGATTTTTAAGACATTTTAATCTTATATAATAAAGGTAATATCTCATTACATCCCAAAGTATATCATAAGTGTACGGGGTGCTATGCCACACCTGGGCTAGAGAACCCAGGTGCACAGGCTGTCTAACTAATATCCATTGAAACACAATGCATAATATGGCGCGCAGGCCGAAAAGGGAAACTAATCTACTTCTACGTTCCAGTTCTAGCGCGCTCCAGTGCTCTAGTCCTCTGTGCCTGAAAGCCAAATATATCTGTTCAGCGAGAGATGCTGGTAACCCACTCCAACGCGTTGAAATACAATACATATAGAGATATATATAGATATACGAAAACCATTTTGAGCATGAAGATATATCCTACGAACTCTAGCTTTAAAACCGGGGATGACTCGACAGATAAGGCTAGACACAAGCAACAGTTATAACAAGCATATGCAGTTCACAACAGATAAGGCAGATAAGGCAAAGCATAAACAATGATCATAACCCAACATGAACATTCCCCAATATAAATCCCATAGTCACATCCCCTAAGACACTCGTAATCACAACTCGTCCATGTCACAACACATAACACACTTTGTTGGCGCCACAGGACCAATCGCATGCCCATACATGAGGGTCAGTGCATATAGCTCTGACACGGCCTCGCAGCACCTTGCCCCGTATCGCAACACGGAGGGGTCGATCGCAACCGACCGATGAACCGCAGCTCATCATAGTGTTTGATCGCAACCAAACAGTGGACCGCAGCCTAAGAGAATGTCATCTGACCGCAGCCAGGAAAAAGGACGAACCGCAGCTCGTATAGAAACGTTTGATCGCAACCAAACGGTGGACCGCAGCCCAAGAGTATCAATCTGACCGCAGCCAGCTTCTGAACCGCAGCTCAGGATAACCAATCCGATCGCAACCGAATTGGGGTAACACACGCACATAACACATAGCAAGCACATGCAACCCACATTACACATTAGGAAGGGGGAGAAAACGTATAACAAAACCTATGCTTGATCCATCACATACTAAGAATAGTCCTAAGGGATTCATGCTTCTACCACCTAGGTCAACGGGATACCAATTCAACTAGCATGCAATATAATAGACTCATAAACCTACGAACGGTACCCGAAACATCAAACTAGACATAGGCACGATGAACGGAGTCCGTTGGGACACCTTGGGGAACGGGGGAACATCAAACGGGGAAGCCGGGATCCCAAGGTGGGATAATTTCCAGCGGGTAGCCGGTGGGTGGGGGGCCACCCGCCGGCTGCGCGCTGGTCTTTACTGTTCCGGGCAGCGGGTCGCCGGCGGGCAGCTGCCCGCCCGCCGGCTACCCGCTGCCGGGCGGTGTTTCACGGCCGTGGGTAGGTGGCGGGTCCCCTACCCCCCACTGACTCTTTTCACACACTTTATACCCCGGGAACCGTTGTGGAACCCGAAACCATGCTTAGACACTTTACGACGAAATTAACGACAACACGTAGCCAATTAACGAATCAAATACAAGAAACGAACGGCACATAACCTATCATGCTTTTCTAAATATAATCAACACCCAAACATGCGATTTCCCCACCCGATAATCCAAGAATAAGATCATACGATACAACCTAGGGTTCTAATCACTTTTATATCAACAAGAATACGGTTCGTCTTCTAATTGCAAGATTCGGTAAGAATAACACATAAGCATCAAGAACATCACACAATTATCAGGAACAACACATGATCATCACGAACTCCATATAATTATCAAGAACACCATAATTATCAAGAATCTCCCAATATCAAGATCGTCAAGATCCCCCATGGGATCATCACATCAATTACCAATAATAATCATCATAACTCGCCAATATACAATAATATGGGGAAACCCTAAGGGGGAATTATAACTATGAAAATAGGTTTTGTTGAGACATGGGTTACCTCTTAGCCTTAATTAATTCCTTGGCTATGAAGGATCTTTCTTTAAGCTTCCTTGCTTTCTCGATTTCTCCTAAGGGGATTCTTGGAGCTCTTTTGGGGTGGTGGGGCGTTAATCTTGTGGGGGAGTTCTAGGCGCCTCTTAAGTCCCCTATTTATATATTTAGGAGTCCTAATTAGGAACTAATATTATAGGCTTGCTAATTCTATTCCTTTTGGAACTAAGGATTGGGTTTAGGGGTTGGGTTTATATATGAGGGCCCATGGAATATGGTGGGCCTTTTTCCCTAATTAATCATTATAATTTATTTTTTCTCTTGGGCTATTGATTAATTAATTAAGTGGTTTTAGGGGTCGTAACACGGGGTGTTACAGTAACAGCAACCATCTCTGCCACAACAGCACCGTCTTTGCGATCACAGCATGGTGGATTTGGAAATGGCGAAACGATGCTATCTTCAACGAAAAGGTTACCCCGATCGAATCAAAGAATACCACTTTAAAGGCTCAGATTAATGAGGTAATTAGTGCTTTCGACAGAGCTAAGGGATTTAAACCGTCGGGAAATTCTCTGGATTGAAGGAAATTATGCTGGACAAAACCCCCTGACAATCTGGTCAAGGTATATACTGATGGATCGGTGATCCCAGCATTCTACTCTGCAGGATGTGGGGGTGTCATCAGAGATAGCATGGGAGAATGGAAACATGGATTTGTGGCTACTATAGCAAATTGCACCCCGCTCGAAGCTGAAGCCTGGGCGCTACTCAAAGGAATCCAACTAACAACAGCTTTGGGTTTCAGATGAGTCTTATTTGAAAGTGACTCGGATGAAGCAGTTGAGTTCCTTAACAGTGATAAACCCCCCCTCCCCCCCCTATATTACAGCACATACGGTTGTTTGAATCCTAGCAGGTATCACACATCAACCGGAAACAAAATTTGGTGGCAGATGCATTATCTAAACTTTCACGGGAATTCGGAGATGGTCCCCACAGGCTACCTCTTCCTCCAGAAACAATGAGAGGGATCTTAGAAGATGATTTAGTTGAAGCCCCTTTGTGGCGCAACACCACTGAATCTGTGTAATTATGTACTTGGGTCTCCCCCTTCCAGTTAGATATAAAAAAAAAAAAAGGATTTTAAACAAGTATTCATCCAAATAGCTTTTGAGAAAATTCACATTCAACCCCAAAGTATTTAAAGATAGCATTTCTAACTTATGGTTCATGTTGCATGGTGGACTACAAGACAACCAAAAATATCTTCCTGATTCATCTTTTAGCGTATGGAATTACTCCTTTGCCCTCAACCAATCATTGATGATCAACCTAGGGTTTTGAACCTTATATAAACCACCTTATTCCATCTTGATTCCCTGATCTCATTCTTTGCCTCTCCCTACCATTTGTCTGCCAAAAAAAGGGGAGAATCAACATAACAGTAAGCTTGTTCATCCTTCAATCCTAACCTCTTTTCTCTTTTAGATTCCTTTAGTCTTTGAGGTTCTAGGCTAAGGTTATATGGTGTGTTTGGGAAATATAGGTGGTGAAGGAGGCTCAAGTTGGGTAGAGAGGAAGAAGAGATCTAAACTAGAAGAAAGACTACAAGAGGTATAACCCCATGGATTCCTCTTTAAATTTGGCTCTGTGAAGCCATAGTTATGAGTAGATATGAGTATAAACCAGTAGAAACTATGTGTTTTTGATGTGTTCATGCTTAGAAATGATTTAGTATTTGTTTGTGAGCTGTTGAGATTGTTTTGGACTTGTTTGGATTAGTTTTTGCAGGTGAAACACCATCTGGTGCACAACACAGTGTGCACCAGATTAGAGGGACGTCCCTAGCCGCGGCCCATCAGGAGGGCCACCGGCTAGAGCCGTAGTGGCACGGGACTAGGGCACGGCCCTAGAGGAGGGTCGTTGCCTAGTCCGGTGATATAACGGGGCTCATGGGGCGGACCATGAGGAGTCCCACCCCAGGTCCCTGATCTGAGAAGGATTTTGTGCAGTGGCCGGGCCCTTGTGGCTCAGCTACGTGTCGTTTCGGACCAAGTGTTATGGGCCATTGTCGCTCGACTCTTCGGGATCGTCTCAACGCACGTTTTGGATTTGACTTTGTTGAATTTGGATTAAAAATGAGTATGTTATGAAGGAATTTGTGAAGAATTGCTAAACAGTGTATATATTTGCTTAGTTCACTATGTATGAGAAATATTTGGTTATGTGATCAGATAATGTTTTTATTGAGTATAGAAGCTTGATTTTTTGAGAATATGATTTATTATGAAAGCATGATTAAATTGTGTTATTTGATCAGTGAGAATAGAATCATATTTGTTGAGTGAAATGTATAGAAATTGCTATGTTGCAAACCAAGCATGATGATATATTCTTGAATACTTCATGTTAGTTTATACATGATTAAGAAGTATATTATAGAGAATTTTGATATTTCACATGTGTCATATTTCAAAAATGCATAAGGGGCCAACGTGAGCCCAGGAATACTTTCAACAAACCATAAGCTTGTGGTATATCATTCTTTGATGCATTGAGTAGTAGTAGAGTTATTGCATGCATGAGATTGATGCATGAGAGATATATTTATGTATTATCTATATTGTTGAGGTTTTGGAGGATACCGTTTGGACTATGTCCTCTCGGGAGATATTTATGGACATTGCGGTCCCAGTATATGTAACGCGGCGTATTCCCACGTTACGAGGTTGGAAACTTCCCGTCAGGCTTGGAATCCTGGTTAGGGGGTGTGCACACTAATAGTTCAATACCTGATTCCACAGAGTTTGAACCACGAGATTGGTTCCGTAGACGGTAGGAGATATTGGGTCAGAATTATGCCGTTCCCGATGGGGTAATTCACACTTTTGTGAAACCCTAAGCCGTCTACGAGCAGGGCCGTATTTTAAATTTTGGTGGCCCTGTTCTAGTAAATAAATGTGGCCCTACCAAAATCACAATTTTTAAAATTAATACATGTAAGTTTCGAACCTTTGACTTTAAAGTTAAAATACAACAAATACACATTTTTACCATCTCTTCATAGAACCTTTTAAATTTAATTGAAAACTTTTAATTTTTATTTATAAACTAGCTAGGTAAAAATTAAGCATTGGACCTCTAAACTTTGGGGCCCCTCTAAAGTTGGGGGCCCTGTGCGGTAGCCCAGCTTGCACATCCTAAAATCCGGCCCTGTCTACGAGTATAAGAGAAAGAAAGAGAGTCAACAGAGACTCAAGAAAGAGAGTCAACAGAGACTCAAGAAAGAGAGTCATTAAAGACTCAAGAGAAAGAAAGAGAGTCAAGAGAGACTCGAGAAAGTAACAAAGAGATCTCCACAGAAAGTACTCTATTTAATAAAAGTGTATGAGCATGAGTATATTATTGCACTAGATTGCATAAGAGTATGATTATGTTGTTGCACGAGATTGCATATGAGCATGAGTATGTTATTGCACTAGATTGCATAAGAGTATGATTATATGGTTGCACGAGATTGCATATGAGCATGAGTATATTATTGCACTAGATTGCATAAGAAGTATGATTATAGTGTTCTACGTGATTACATGCGAATAGAGTATTGTATCAGATTTTATAACAAGAAGTTTAACTTAAGATATTCCGTTGAGCATGATTATCTTGTTGTACTAGAAGCTCTACTTATCAAGTTATGTGATAAGAATGTGAAAGCATGTGAACACCTGTTATATGGTCTTTTAGCATGAACCTATCTGTAAGCATGAATTGTTTGATAAGCTATTTGAGAAGTCTATATGTTGATGAATCTACATGATCAGTCTTATACATATATGCTCATGCCAACTGATATTATAGGGTGCAAGCATCTAGAAAGAATGTGATAAATCTAAAGATGATTTGAGTTGAGCTTATTGCTGATAAAGAAATCAAATGTTTTCTATGTATATGTTAGAATGCTTTACAGGGTTGAGTGTGGTTATACTTAGCTTTGTGCTAACGGGTGTTCTCCTATTTGTCTATGTGTTGCTTGCAAAACCCCTTTCAGGTGGGCCTAGCAGTGTGAAGAAGTCGAGTTAGATTAGTCTCGTAGATAGAGATATCTAAACTCTAGTTTGACTGATGCTATGTATGGATTTTAGACTTTTGACTTTATGTTTTGAGGATTGATGTAGACTATTTGGGGTGACGTATTCCCCCCTTATGTTTTTAGTTTTATGATGGATGCCTGACTTTTACTTTATTTCTTGTTTCACCCCTTAGCCTGTGCAATCACCTCGGAGTGGTGGTTGTGGCGGTGACACTCCCACTTGTTATCTTTTTAATTTATTTTCTGTTGCTTAGTGATGTTAATGACTGTTTAAAGTTATAATTAAGAGTTAGAAAAGTGGGGTGTTACACGTTATTTCTTGGCTATAATAGATGATTATTCACGAGGAGTTTCGATTTATTTGTTGATGGATAAAACTGAGGTTCTCAAAATGTTTTTGTGTTTTGTGGCTATGATTGATAGACAATTTTCTCAATCAATCAAAGTCGTACAGAGTGACAACGGTACTGAATTCAATTGCTTGCGTGATTTTTTTTTCTGCTACTGGAATTCTATTTCAAACATCCTGTGTGGGAACTCCTCAACAAAATGGTAGGGTTGAGCGGAAACATAAACATATTCTCAATGTAGCGAGAGCTTTGAGATTCCAAGCCTATTTGCCAATTTATTTTTGGGAAGAATGTGTTCTTGCAGCCACACATAGGATAAATGTGACACCAACACCGTTGCTAGATAACAAAACTCCCTATGAAATTCTTTTTGGTAGTCCTCCATCTTACAACACAATTCGTGTTTTTGGGTGTCTCTTCTTTGCTCACAATCAAAAAGCAAAACGCGATAAATTTGGTAGCAAGAGTCAAAAGTGCATCTTTGTCGGATATCCATTTGGGAAAAAGGGTTGGAAGTTGTTTGATATTGACACCAAAGAATTTTATGTTTCCAGCGATGTGAAATTTTTTGAGGATGTTTTTCCATTTCCCCTCACAGATACGACTTCCATTCCTCATGTAGAATTTGTTCATGAAGATTTTCCTGTAATTATTGAAGAAGCCGAGCCCAGCTCAACAAACGAGACAGACCCTCAACTTGAGCCAAGTTCCACACCCAAGCCAACCTCCCAACAAGAGTCAAACTCCATACCCAAGTTCAGCTCACAACATGAACAACACACAAGTAATCTTGTTCCAAATAATCAGGATCAAAATGTTGAGATGGGTCGGGGAATGAGAAATAAAGTTCCTTCAGTGTGATTGCACGACTATGTTATTAATTCTACTATTGCTAAAAGTCCATCCTCTGTCACACCGTCTCCACAGTCACCCTTAGGTACTCCCTATCCTCTACCACATTATATAAATTGTGACAACTTTTCTTTGCCATACAGAACTTTTCTGGCAGCTATTCTTTCTGAAAAGAAACCAAAATATTTTAAAGAGGCGATGACAAAAAGTGGTTGGAAAGAATTTATGAAAAATGAAATTCGGGCCTTGGAAGATAATCAAACTTGGACTCTTGAGCATCTCCCACCTGGGAAAAAGGCTCTTGGGAGTCATTGGTTGTATCGAATCAAATATAACTCAAATGGGTCGGTGGAAAGACTCAAATCAAGATTAGTGGCTCTTGGTAATCATCAGGAAGAAGACATCGATTACACTGAAAATTTTGCTCCTGTTGCCAAAATGACTACTTTCGTGCACTTCTTGCCATTGCAGCCTCTAAAAATTGGGAACTGCATCAGATGGATGTACACAATACTTTTCTGCGTGGTGATCTCGATGAAGAGGTGTATATGAAGCTTCCACCAGGTTTTGAGGCATCCGATCCTAAATTTGTGTGTTGATTGCGCAAGTCCTTGTATGGATTAAAGCAGGCACCAAGGTGCTGGTTTGCAAAACTTGTTACGGTCTTGAAAGAATACGGTTTCTTACAATCCTATTCCCACTACTCCTTATTCACCTTCACTCGCGGTGGAGTTAAGATAAATGTACTTATTTATGTCGATGATCTTATCATTTCTAGGAATGATTTTGCTGCTCTAAAGACTTTTAAGGCTTACCTCAGTGATTGTTTTCATTTGAAATATCTCAGCTCTCTAAAGTACTTTTTTGGTATTGAGGTTGCTCGTAGCGCTTCTAGACTATTTTTATGTCAAAGAAAATATACCCTTGATATTATCTTTGAAGCAGGATTGTTGGTCGCCAACCCGGTTAGTGTTCCTATTGAGCAAAACCATAAACTCGGCCTAGCTAGTGACCCAATTTTCTTGAATCTTCCAGCATATTGTCGTCTTGTGGGACAGCTTATCTACTTGGCCGTAACTCGACCAGATCTCGCATACTTTGTTCATGTGTTGTCTCAATTTATTCAGGAACCGCATGGTGAGCACTATGAAGCAGTACCTAGAGTTGTCCGTTGTTTGAAAGGTACCCCGGGTCAAGGGATTCTCCGACGATCCGACAGTGGTCTAACACTACAGGGATGGTGTGATTCGGATTAGGCCGCATGTCCTGCTACTCGGCGATCTCTTACTAGTTGGTTTCTGTTTCTTGGCCATTCTCCAATCTCGTGGAAAACAAAGAAACAAAATACTGTTTCTCGTTCTTCCGCAGAAGCGGAATACAGATCTATGGTGGCCGTTACTTGTGAACTCAAATGGTTAAAGGGTTTGTTGTTAAGTCTGGGGTGCATCATCGCAAAACTATAAAATTATTTTTGTGACAGTCAATCGGCTCTTCATATTGCAAAGAATCCAGTCTTTCATGAACGAACAAAACACATTGAAGTGGATTGTCATTTTGTTCGAGATGCAATTAAAAATGGTTTGATTTTCCCTTCCTATATTCCTACCAATTAGCAATTAGCTGATATATTCACAAAGGCTCTTGGGCAAAGGCAATTTGAATTTCTTCTTCACAAGTTGGGCATTTCAGATCTGCATGCTCCAACTTGAGAGGGGGGTGGGGGTGTTGATATATTCAAGAAGACATTCAAGAACATTAATCATCTTGTGTCTCTTTGTTTTCTCAACTCTTTGTTTTCCCATCTCTTTGTTTTCTCAACTTTTTTTTCCCATCTCTTTATTTTCCTATTCATGGCACTATATATAGTCCTTGTATTGAGGTTTACACATAAGACATAATAAATCAATTTTTCCTCTTCTTCTTGTTTGTTTGTATTCTACAGGGAGAAAGAGAGTGTGTGTGTAAGAGATAGAGAGTAAGATTATAATTATGATGATGATAATTCAAAATATTTATATATATTGTATGTAACATATAATTAAGCAAACTAAGAAATATTTATATACGTACATATGTATATAATCGGAAAAATATAAATATTAGGATTACTATAATTAGGAAAATATTTATATAATCATTATTATTAGGAAAAACATATTTGTGTACATATTATATTACAATTTACATCTAAGAGCCCATAAAGTTATGTCCTGGGATCTAAAAAATGTTGGTGTAATTGTTGGTTGAAATTGATGGTTCATACTATTTTAATTTAATTTTAATATTTTTATTTTTCCAATTTTACCCTCTATTATATCATTTACTTTTCCTAAATACACATGCATTCTGTTAGTGTAGACTTTAGTAATGGAATATTCAGTTAACTATTTATTATTGTTAAGTTACATATTGATTTTTATAAGGAAGATCTTATGTTCGAACTTCATCCAATCAAAATTGACATAATTGTTAAACATATCTATAAATACGCATAAAGCCTAAGTGATATTTGCCCATGACATTTTCAAGCAACTTTTTTTGTACTCTATACATTATTGGTTGGACCTTGCCACATAAATTCCTCATCTGCCCTTCTATGCATCGTCCGTTCAAAATTCGGTTGTGTCCGGCTTGTGAAGTACAAAGAGATTGTTAGCTTTTTACTGTAGTCATGTGCTGATTTGACAACCCACCCCTTACCTATTGTACTTCTCTATCTACAACTCATGCTTGCATTTAATGTGAATGTTTCTTCTTTCACACCATTGACCGTGTTCACCAAAATTTTTTTTAAAACATTTCACCGCATTTAATTCCCTTGTTACTCTCTGTGCTCACCGTTCACCGCATCATCAATTCATTGGTCCTCTCTCTATGCTCACCGTTCACCGCAGCATCAACTCCTTTGTGACTGTAGGGAACCTGCAACCATCCATTACTGACACCATGTGCAGCGACGTCTGGATCTTCACGGGCAATTTCCATCTCTGGCCTGGCAACTTCTCCTCCAGCGTAGGCAACTGCGACAATCGCGACCTCTGGTGGCGACTTCGGCGAACAGCTGACTGGCTGGGCAGCAGCTGAACAGATGCAACGGCTCTTCGACGGTGTCCCCGATTTTCCTCGGCTTAGGCAGCAGCTTCCCCGACCTCTGTTTCCCTGTTGACATGTTGTGCTAGCGTGAGCAGATGTGAACGACGGCGACTTTGGTCCTCTTCTCCGGTGTGGCCACGTCAACAGCGAGGAGATCCAGTGGTATGGATGATGATCGATAATGAATGGATCCCCCACCAGCGAACAGATTGGAGACCCGTGATTGTGTAACTGTTGAAGGTAATAGTATTTTCGCTCTAATGGGGTTGCAAAAGGAGCAGGTTGCAGGTTAAAAATCTGTTATGCCACATTAAATTGGGTGAGTTAGTAGTGAATCATGAGAGTTTGGAGATAACAATGTTGTTGTAGTATGTTTTGTAACACCCCCCTCAAAACAACCTATAATAAAAGCCTTAACGCATGCAGATATCATAACAAAACACTAGCAGAGCGGAAGATAAAAGGGTAACTGGATAACATAAAATCCAAACAGGGGTGTTATGCCACGCTTATCAACACGATAAATGCTATGGCCAAATCTGCATGGTAGAAAACTATCAAAAAACTCATAGTCTAAAGCTAAATCGGCTCACAGGCCGTAAAGCAAGGGAAAGATACTACACTATCGGGCACTAGACATCGCGCTTGACTAGACATCACCTGTAAGAACACAAAGATAAACATGGGACGACGCCCGGTCAGCGAATAATGCTGGTAACCCACCAATACATGTGAAATAATGTACACAAGTAAGGTATAAGCTGTAAAACCATTTTCGAAACGGAATACATATATATAAGTGTAAAACCAAGAGTCAAAGCCAACAAAAGACTCAACACTCTCAACAAACAACATGGGAACACATCCCAAAACCACAAGAACAACACAACTCACAAAAGAGTCAAGGCATGATCTATCATCACTCAATAGATCAAAACTCGACAAGTACAACGCGAAAGAATAAGACTCATACAACCGGCAACACATGCCGAGGCCACACATGCCTTTGTGACTACACACGTCACAAGAGAAGAATACACAACACCGGCTACAATAGCCCTCGCGACATCACCCATCACGAGTTGGTATGCCTGCCTTATGCCCTGTTCCAACCTTATGGCTACCCCCAACCTTGTATCTTCATTCCAACCATTACCTCCAGGACCCCTGTACTTCTTAGTCCAACCTTTTCCCTCCGGGACCGTCGTCCCCCACCAACAAACCACCAACAAAGCCACCAATTCATAGTACATAAGGTACCGTACACACACACGGCAACACATGCCTTCCCAAGAAATACGTGGACCCATCACTCAGGCCACAACTCCATAATCACGTCACGGCCACTACGAGGACCGCTGCAATACCTTGGTGACTAGTGTCCCATACCACTAATCGTGCAATCCAGGTAAAGCCACACACGCATCACACCTCAACAAGAATCAATCAACGGATTACAACGAAAATATAAAACATACTCAATCAAGGAATGGGTCATAACCCAACAACAACAACGATGAATAACACAAGTTATCATCAACCAAACGGAAGGTACAAACAAAACACATGCTAGCATTTAGACATCAAACTAGCATGTTTATCAACGGGGAAACCAAAGATAGTTCCGAGGAACACACAAGATACTTCACAGTCCAACGAAACACAATGTTGAACACTTAGCACGATTCAAGACACCAAATACCTACATGGCTTCCTACCATATAGTTCTAGACATACGAAACATCAAGAAGACACTCAAATAGTTCCACAAAAGAACAACGGGAAGTCAAAAGACCAAATACCGAGTCAAAAGAATCATGGGGAATAAATCCCATCACAACACCACTTGTGTACCCGCGGGTGGACCCACGGGTAGTGCCCCACCCGTGGTTCCGCCCGCGGGAAAACATTCCCACAAGGCCAGTACCCGTGGGTGGAGCGACGGGTGGTGCCCCGGCCGCCGTTCCGCCCGCGGGTACAATCCTGTACCACAAGAACACACTTCGCGGATATTTCATCTCCAACTCAAATTCAAGTCCAAACATGCCAAATCATCACCCAATACAACAAAATGACTTGAATCATAGGAAATGCCAAGCAATGGCACATAAGAATCGTAAACACAAGCTCTAGATATGCATTTTCACAAGACAAATGCATAAACACTCACATTTCATAGCAAAACACAAGTATAATCCAAGAAATCACATATAGGTAAGCAAAATAGGTTTTGTAGAGCATGGGTTACCTCTTGTAGACTAAAAGACTTCACTTTACACCTCAACAAGCTCCCCACAAGGCTCACTTTCCAAACCCACTTCAAGAACAAACCAAAAGATCATAAAGATCCTACTTTTAAGAAAAAGACATCTAAGATGGAACCAAAAACACAAGATGGACTTAGATCTTACCCTCCTAGATGCCCAAATAGGTGAAAGGTTGAATCTTGGAAGCAAATCTTGAAGTCTTGGCAAGGTCTCAACTTAGCTTGGAGGAAAAGCTTCTCACCTTTCTAGAGAGAAGGTAGAGCTAATGTTTTAGAAAGTGTAAGGGGTGAAATGAAGATGTCTTCTAGGTTAGGTTACAATACTAACACTTGGTGAAAGGTCAAGAATACCCTTACTAACATTAGATAGTGCAAGGAACAAGGGAACTCTCTTCAAAGCTCAAGGTACAACATGACTTTGAAGTTGACTAGTCAAATACTAGTCCTCAAGTATTAAAAATCAGGATTTTAGGAATTAATTCCTCAATTGAAATAGGATTAATTAATCAATTAACCCATGGATCGAATGTGGATTTTTGGGGTGTCACATGTTTGGATGGGAGCCCACCAGCATACTGTCTTGATCAAGGATGTGGCATAGGAATTAATAATTAGGGAAGCTATGGTGAAGGAAACAGAGTATTATGACATCTTAGGGGTTAGCGTGGAATCGTGGATGCCAGTTCTACTAAAATTAAGAAAGCATACTATGTCAAGGTAAGAACATCAGTTGGTTATTGTTAGATGTGGCTCCAAATCCATGAGATAATTTCTCTATTGTTGAGTTTCTCCATTATGCACGTAGCATACCACTGCCGCAATATCTCCCCACGTAGCAGCACTTCATGCGCATTTCTTGCTTTGTTTATAGTATAAATAGCATGCTTTACTTTGTAATCAAATCACTCTTACATCAATTCAATTTATTTGAATTCATATTTTATCCATTCCTTTCTTTCTTTCACGTAGAAATATATATATATATATATATATATATATATATATATATATATATATATATATATATATATATATATATATTCCCATTCTTATTAATTATTTTGTCATTTTATATAATTTTCTTCATTTATATATTTTCCCTATTATTTAACTTCTATAATTCTCAATTTTCGATTCTTCGCTTCCGCATTATTCCGCTATATTCCTAACAAGTGGTATAAGAGTGGTTTGATTGAGAATTATTTTCAAAGATGTCGACTGTTACCAAGTTCGATATTGAGAAGTTCGACGGGAAAATTAGCTTTTCTATCTGGAAGGTTCAGATGGAAGCCGTTCTAACCCAGAACGGTTTGAAGAAAGTGCTAGCTGGGAAGAAGATGAAACCAGCTACAATGACAGATGAAACTTGAGAAGATTTGGATGACAAGGCACGTTCAACCATTCTTTTGTGTCTGTCTAAAGTGGTTCTACGTGAGGTGGCAAGTGAGATGACGGTGTCAGATTTATGGTCCAAGCTGGATACGCTTTACATGGCCAAAACTCTGGCGAACACGCTATGCCTGAAGGAGCATCTGTTCATAATCCGTATGACGGAAGATACTTCTATTAAATCTCACTTGGATGAATTCAATTCTATTTTATTGGACTTGGAAAATATTGATGTCATAATTGAAGATGAGGTTCGCGCTGTTTTATTGTTTGTCTCTCTCCCTAAATCATACAAGCATTTCAAAGAAATTATGCTGTATGGTAATAGTAGTGATACGCTTACTTTTGACAATGTTAAGTCAAACCTATTGTCCAAAGAAAAGTTTCACTTTGAAATTAAGTCTGAAGACAAAGGTGAAGGCTTGACCGTAAGGAGTCGTTCACTTGAAACAGAGACTAGCACTAAAAATTCTAGATCCAAGTCCAAAGGACGTAAGTCCAACAAATCCTGTAAGTACTGCAAGAAGCATGGTCACGATGTGACTGAATGCTTTAAGTTGAAAAACAAGCAAGAGCGAGAAAAGAAGCCCGCTGAATCTAGTGTTGTTGAAAGTGATTCAGAAGGCGATGTTATGTTATTTGTTTGCTCCGGTTACAAACGGAGTGAAATCGAGTGGATTCTGGACTCTGGTTGTACATTCCACATGTGTCCTCACAAAGACTGGTTCATCTCTCTGGAACCGGTTGATGGTGAAGTTGTCTTGCTGGGTAATGATACTCAATGCAACGTTAGTGGAATTGGAAGTGTGCAGATTAAAACTCATGATAACATTATCAGGACTCTTACCAATGTTCGGTATATTCCTGATGTGACACCCCGTAATCCAAATTCAATTAAGGGATTAATTAAGTAATTAATCCTAAACCAATTGGTAATTTAATTCCTTAAATTCCTGAAAATTCAATAGTCAGGGACTAGTAATTGACTAGTCAAGCCAAAGTCAAGGTTGTACCTTAAGCTTTGTGATTAGTTCCCTTGTTCCCTTACACCTCTTCATTTTAGTAAGGGTATTCATGACATTTCACCTTGTGTTAGTAATGCAACCTAACCTAGTAGACACTTCTCATTCTTTCTCCTTACACTTTCCGAACTTGAGCTCTACCTTCTCTCTAAAAGTTAGATAGCTTTTCTTCCAAGCCAAGTTCAAGCTTTATCAAATCTTCAAAGATTGTCTCCTAGATTCTACCTTTCATACATTTGAGCTTCTAGGAGGGTAAGATCTATGTTCATCTTGTGTTTTTAGTGTTTTCTAAGGTGTCTTTTCTTAAAAATAGAATCTTTATGATCTTTTGGTGTGTTCTTGAAGTGGGTTTGGAAGGTGAGCCTTATTAGGAGCTTGGTGAAGTGTTAAGTGAATGTTTTTGTCTATAAGAGGTAACACATGCTCTACAAAATCTATTTTGCTTACCTATTTGATGATTCTTGGATTCTACAAGTGATTTTGCTATGAAATGTGAGTGTTTATGCATTGTCTTGTGAAAATGCATATCTAGAGCTTGTGTTTAGGGTTCATGTGTGCCATTGCTTGGTTATTCCTTTGATTCAAGTCATTTTGTTGTATTGGGTGAGATTTGGCATGTATTGGACTAGAATTTGAGCTTGGTGTTGAAAATCCCCGAAGAGATTATTTTGGTGTACAGGAGTGTACCCGCGGGCGGAACGGTGGGCAGTGGCCTACCCGCCGCCCCACCCGCGGGGTACATGTAGCTTGTGGGTGTGCACCCGCGGGCGAAACCACGGGTGGGGGTCTACCCATGGGTCCACCCGCGGGGAACATGATGAGGTTGTTGGGGGATTTGTTCCCCGTGATTCTTTTGACTCGGTATTTGGTCTTTTGACTTCCCGTTTTTCTTTCTTGGAACTATTTGAGCGTCTTCTTGATGTTTCGTATGCCTAGAACTATATGGTAGGAATCCATGTAGGTTTTGGTGCCTTGAATTGTGCTAAGTGTTCAACATTGTGTTTCTTTGAACCGTGATGAGTCTTGTGTGTTCTTCGGAACTATGTTTGGTTTACCCGTTTGATAAGCATGCTAGTTCGGTGTTTAAATGCTAGCGTGTGTGTGTTGTTTGTACCTTCCTATTGTTGATAATAACATGTGTTATTCATTGTTGTTGTTGGATTGTGATCCATTCCTTGATTGAGTATGGTTTCATATCTTCGTTGTGATTCGTTGATTGATTCCTGTTGTGGTGTGGTGTGTGTGACTGTACCTGGATTGCACGATTAGAGGTATGGGACATTAGTCACCAAGGTACGGCAGTGGTCCTCGTGGTGGCCATGACGTGATTATGGAGTTTGTGACCTGTGTGCTGGGTTCACGTATTTCTTGGGAGGCGTGTGTCGCCGTGTGTGTGATCGGTACCTTGTGTACTATGAATTGGTGGTCTCGTTGGTGGTTTGTTGGTGGGGGACGACGGTCCCAGGAGGGAAAAGGTTGGACTCAGAATGTGACACCCCGTAATCAAAATTCAATTAACGAATTAATTAAATAATTAATCCTATTTCAATTGGTAATTTAATTCCTAAAATCCTGAATATTCAATAGTTGGGGACTAGTAATTGACTTGTGAACCCCAAAGTCAAAGTTGTACCATGAGCTTTGTAAGGAGTTCCCTTGTTCCCTTACACCTCTTCATGTTAGTAAGGGTATTCTTGACTTTTCACCTTGTGTTAGTATTGTAAGCTAACCTAGTAGAACACCCTCATTTCTCTCCTTACACTTTCCAAATTCTAGCTCCACTTTCTCTCTAAAAAGGTAGATAGCTTTTCTTCCAAGCCAAGTTGAAGCTTTGTCAAAACTTCAAGAGTTGTCACCAAGATTCTAGCTTTCATACATTTGGGCATCTAAGAGGGTAAGATCCATTTTCATCTTGTGTTTTTAGTGTTCTCTTAGGTGTCTTTTCTTAAAGATATAATCTTTATGATCTTTTGGTGTGTTCTTGAAGTGGGTTTGGATGGTGAGCTTTGTTAGGAGCTTGGTGAAGTGTTAAGTTAACCTTTTTGTCTACAAGAGGTAACCCATGCTCTACAAAATCTATTTTGCTTACCTATATGATGATTTCTTGGATTCTACATGTGATTTTGCTATGAAATGTGAGTGTTTATGCATTGTCTTGTGAAGACGCATATCTAGAGCTTGTGTTTAGGGTTCTTGTATGCCATTGCTTGGCTATTCCTTTGATTCAAGTCATTTTTTTTGTATTTGGTGAGAAGGAGTTCATTCGGATCCCCTCAAAATTTTATACAGACAAGTGATCAAGAAGATGGCATTTTTACATCCTTATTTGCCAAAGTTGCCGAATCCGGTGATGTTGTTTGTCAGACCATTGGAGAAAAGTTGATTGAACAAAATCAAAAGATGGGATCAACAACACACGGATACACGAGTCAATCTGAAGGAATTAATGGAGTATCAAAATATTTTGAAGACCCAGATTGACAAATCAGAAAGAATCTTCATAGGAGAATTAACAAAAGGTTTACTTCAAGTGATTCAACTTATGAAGAAGGAATGAGAAGCAGCTGAAAAGATTCACAACGAACGTCACTTGCGATAAGTCAAAGCGATTCAAGATCAAGAAAGCCGAATCAATAAACTTGAAGTTGAACTCACAGTTGCAACAAACAAGCTGGAAAATGTTCAAGCTGTTTCCATTGAAACACAGAATAGTGTTGAAGCTGTGAAGGCAAACCAAGATCGAGATTGTAAGACCCTTGCATTTTTGGTTGATAACGCCAAAAGGGGGGAAGAAATTCTCAGTCACTTGGCTTTGCAACAGCAAGAATTTATTCTTGGAAGACAACAACAGCCAGTAATATCTACTCAAGGTAGAGGCCGAAGCCGCGGACAATCCTCACAAGGACCATCTCAGATTTGGTTTTGCTCAGTTCGCGAATCCTAGTCTTGGTACGAGTACATCGAAAGTTGCTGAAACTCGTGGCTGGTTTGAATGCTCAAAAGGTACCGCCACTCAGACAACAATATGGACTAAGGAAAATCTACCAAGAATGATCAAAAAATTGCCTACAGCCGATCAAGCCCAATGGATCTTGGACAAGAATAAAGAAGAAGAAGGCAAACGGAAAAGAACCGAGATGTGGTATGAACTAAGAGATTTCACTGGAAATATGGGCATGAATCTTGGAGAAGAAAGAAGCTTCGAAGAATGTGTCTTATGGTGGGAAGCTGGAGTTCTTCCGGGCAACAATATCAAAGAAGCTTTTGGATATTACATGGCCGGGCAAGTCATAAAGAGATTTCAGAATGCAAAGTTCAAAGATGATTTCTTCAAGCTCAGAGAACATGTCAAGGAAATTTTGAAGAAAGACTTTGGTGAGAAGAAACCCAGAAGGTAATCTGAAAAATCTCTTAAGCTGATATTTCTGCTATTTTCGAACCTCTGTTGCGTTTTTCTCTATAAATTCGAAATATCTCAATAATAATTTCCCATGGTCTATTTTGAGTTTAATATTTTATTTGTTTGCTGTAATTAGACTTTCGTGAATTAAATAGACAAGGAATGTCAAAATGCACATAAATATTAAAAAAAATTGATGATCAAAAATAAAAATAATTCAAGATTCGTTTAGGAGTTTGTCTAAAAATTAATTCACAACTTTTTCTTTTGATTGTGTCTAGAAAACCATTTGTTAAACTCATCTTGGCTTTGTCAAATAAAATTGAGCAAAAAGATTATTTTTGAAAGACTTAAAGCCAATGACTGAGTATAGGTTTTGGCATTATCAAAAGGGGGGGAATTGTTAGGAATAAAGTGTAATGGTTTTGATATGCCAAATATATATTTGTAGATCCCCCAATTTTATTTTATAGGTCTAGTAGAGTCTTAGACCATGATCGGGAAATTATTTAAATTGCAAAAGAGAAAAACAGAGGAAGATGCATGAAAATAGAAGAAGAAGAAGATATCAAGCCGAAAATCAAGAATTTGTCTGGAGAGAATGACAAATTGAAGAAGAAGTTGAATGATATAATATTCACGTCAATGCTACTCAAAGAGATATCCCAGAAGAATTTTCGTGAAGAAAATTAAGATTGGAAGATTGCATGAATTTGACTTGGAGATCAAGCATCTATGAAACGAAAGGAGTACATTAAAGATGATTGGAAATTTAACCAATAAGCTGTACGGACAAAGTGGAAGATGCTTAATATGTTATGCGAAATGACTCAAATTTAAAACTCACCATCAACAATTTTACAAGGTAAAATTTGAGAAGCCAAAATTGATTAAATCTGATAGAGAAGCCAAAATTGATTAAATCTGATGGAGTTAGTGGAAATTGGGAAGCAACTGATGGAGTTAGTGGAAATTGGGAAGCGATTTCACTTGAATTGGGAGCCGATCAAAATTGATTAAATCTAATGGAGTTAGTGGAAATTGGGAAGCAATTTCACTTGAATTGGGAGCCGATTTCATAGGAATTGAAATTGGGAGCTAGCGATTTCATAGGAATTGAAATTGAGAGCTAGTTCAGAGAAATCAAAATTGGGAGCTAGTTCAGAGAAATCAAAATTGGGAGCTAGTTTCAGAGAAATTGAAATTGGGAGCAAGTTTCACAAGGGAATCAATTGAAATTGGGAGCCAATTGAGATTGATTGAAATTGGGAGCCAATTGAGATTGATTGATTGAAATTGGAAGCCAATTGAGATTGATTGAAATTGGGAGCCAATTGAGATTGATTAAAATTGGGAGCCAATTGAGATTGATTGAAATTGGGAGCCAATTGAGATTGATTGAAATTGGGAGCAAGTTTCACAAGGGAATCAATTGAAATTGGGAGCCAATTGAGATTGTAGTATGGGATGCAATTTCAAAATGGGGACCAATTAAAAGAAGACATTGAGGAGCAATTGAGATGAAATTCAATACCAGGAAAAGTCTGGGAGCCAATTTCGAAGTTAAGGTCAACATAATTCAAAATAAGAAGTAATTGAAGCACCAGGAGAAGTTTGGGAACCAATTGCAAGACAAAGTCAATTGGGAGCCAATTACAATGGAGAAATTCAAATTGGGTGCCAATTACAAGTCAATTGAAATTGGGTGTCAATTACAAAGGAGAAATTCAAATTGGGAGGAAGTTCAAAGCCAGTTTGAAGCCTGAGAACACCCAGACGTGAGAATGAAGAAGATGAAGAAAAACATACAGTAAAGAATTTCTCACAAGGAAAAATACTATTTTAACTAGTTTGGGATTAAATTGAAGAATATGTTTTAAATCCCAAAGATACAAGGACCACTTCATAGTTGATCAGAGAAGCCATTCTACACCAAAACAGAGACCCAGATATTCCCACTCAACGTATAACCAGAGGAATATCAGATGAAGTTTGGGAGCTCATTTACATGGAGTGGAAGCTCTCTCAAACGGCTAGCTTATCCTTTCTGACAACTTTGCAGAAGATAAGATAAGATCTATGACAAAAAGATACAAGATTTCAAAAATGAGATCGTCTCTTTCCAACGGACGGATCCTCATTACCAGCTATAAAATGATGAAGATATGAAGACTTGAAGAGCAGGGGAACATACGAGCATAGAGCAAAGAGCAAAAATACATTGATCAAAAATCTCATTTGGTACAGAGCATACCGAAAATCTTCAAGTGAGAAGTGAGAAAAGAAAAAGAACTCAGAGAGCTTCAAAGAAAAATATTCTGAGAGTTCTTAAACAGAGCAAAACAGAGCATAAAAATCAAATGCTTTACTTGATACACTCAAAGAGAGAAAACACTCAGAGCTATCAAGAGAAATCATTCAAGAGTGTTAATCTTCATCAAAGAGACCTGCGCATCATTGAAGATCATCTACAGAGTCTTAGAAGTTGGAAGCAAGACAACACTTGTTTTGGAGCAAAACAAGAGAAGGGAGGAAAGTAGCACGGAGCTGTGAAATCCTAGATTGTCAGACGGAGCTGTGAGATCCAAAGCAGCAGTGTCGGAGGCACTGGGCGTGATTAGTGCGGGCTTTGTGATCAAAGCACTAGATCATGGGATATGTTTCTATCAGAGTGTGGAAGACGGGGGGAAAGTAACGCGGAGTCGTGAAATCCTGGGATAGTAGCGCGGCGACGTGAAACCCGAAGCAGCAGTGTGGTGTCACTGGGCGTGATTAGTGCGGCTTTGTGATCAAAGCACTAGATCACAGAAATTCATTGTATCTTGGAACCAAGAAGTGGTAGATATAGTGAATTACTCTTGGAGATAAGAGCATGTGGAGTATGAGGATTACACCACCTCGCGAACCACTATAATTGTCTTGTGTTCTTTACTGCTTTCTTTACTTACTACTCTTTACATAATTGCTCTACACGAGATATACTGCTCACACAATCTCACACACACTTTATCTTTATTTAATTCCGCTGTGCACCATACTCTAACAATCTAGTTAAGAGTTTTGGTTTATCTCTGGCTTAGCAATTGTTGTGCTGTGCGAAAAAGATTGAAAGTCTATTCACCCCCCCCCCCCCCCCATCTAGACTTTCACCTTACCTCTTTTGGGACCAACAGAGCATTTGAAGGGGCTGGGATTGACTACTGGAGCTAGAAGCAAGCTCAAATCACTCTTAATTTTCCTAGTGATGCTGCATGAAGATGTTGTGGCAAGAAAATTGAAATATGTTGCAAAAAATTTCCAACTATCACAAACATCAGCGGTTAGGTTAGACGAGCTGTCCTAATATTATAGGAGTGTAAGACTGTTTGAGATAGGTAGATATTGTTGTTTAAATATTATTATATTTTTTAGTACTATTGGACTATATTAAAATGTAATATCTTTCTATACATACTTTTAAAATTTTGATGTATTGTATGCATTTGATGTAATTGAACACCTTTTTATTACATATGAAATTTGAGATTTACAAATTTGTAATATTGAAATTATTGTATGCATTTTGATGCAATTGTGCAGCTTTTTATTGTATTTGATATTAGAGATTTACAAAGTAGAAATTCAAAAAAAAAAATTAAAAACTATATGTATAGACGGCGGCTCTTTCTTTGAACCACTGTCTATACATATTTTTTAAGGTCCAAATTATATATATACACGATGATTCGTCAAAAAAACCGCCATCTATACATATATTTTGAGCGTTAAAACATATGTATAGACGGCAGTTCTTTCTTTGGACCGCCGTCTATATATATATTTTAACGTACAAAATATATGTATAGACGACGGTTTTCTTAAGGAACCGCCGTCTATACATATTTATTAAGGTCCAAATTATATGTATAGACAGCGGTTCTTCAAGAAAACCGCCGTTTATACATATAATTGTTGAGATTACACGACATACATTGTAAGATTAGATGGCGGTTAGCAACCGCCGTATATATGAAGTATACACGGCGATTCAAAAAACCGCCGTCGAAAGTCTTTATTTACAAAGGTGGTCACCTACACGGTACTTCAAGAACCGCCGTGTATTTATAAAAATAACCGCCGTGGTAGGTGTGTTTTGTAATAGTGTAAGGGAAGACGCTCCGTTTGCAAGAAGTGTGGAAGTGATCACCCCGGCGTGAACTGTCTTGGGAAACCAGTTGAGTGCTTTGCCTGTGGCAAGAAGGGTCACCAGTCCTTTGAGTGCAGGTCTAAGAAGAAGACTTCAGCAAGCCCGAAACCAGTTGGTAGTCTGAGACCTCGGTCGGGAAGGAAGTCTCGAAGTGGAAGCAACAATGGACTAAGTAGAAGTAGCATTCAAGACCTGTGTACGAAGTCGGGACCTCGGCAAGGCAAGATCCACAGTCGTGAGGCAGATGCAAGTGGGAACCGTTGAAGTAAGCTCTTGTACCCTTTTTGTTGCACCTCCCTTTGTCTTTGTGCCCTTCTTTGCGTGTTAGCTTCATGTGTTAGCTTGTTCAAGAGTCACCCTTGACCCTCTGTAATCTTTTCTTGTCTCTAGACATATCCAATCACCCTTTTGCCAAGTGATCCTTTTCTTCCGAACCTCATTCTTGTTTCCTTCTTGATTCGATTCTGTTCAAGGTTGCAACCTCATCTTTTCTAAGTTGTGACTTCGAAAATCTTGATTCCCTTCATAATCAACGCTATCCTTGAGTTTTAAATCGGATACCCTCCGTGAGGAAATTCTTTCAACTCCCTAAAACCTCGTTTTGATTCCTTACTCCCTAAGTTATAACCTCGTTTACAATTCTCCCTTCTTAAAAAACATGGTCATCGAATTGTTGAACCTAAACTCTCACCTCGATCTTCCCCTTTGAATCGAACCTCGTTCTTGTATTCCTCGCTTCTAACGATTCTGTGCAAGGTAGCAACCTTATTTCCTAAGTTGCAACTTTGATGACTTTGATCCTACTCCTAAGTAACGTGGTCCTTCAGTTTCTGAACCCAAGCCTTTCACTCTAATCCTTTCCGTTGAACCGCATCTCTTCTTGTGAGCCTTCTTCCCCTGAATTACCTTTCTCCTTTGTTACCGTTCCTGTTTCGAACCGTTTTCATCTGGACCGAAAGTTTTGAAGTTTCAAGCATTGCTTTGTAGAGAGTTGGAAGTGGTGTGCTAATGCAAGTTTTAAGTCGGTAGCCTTCATCAAGTTAGCCCAAGATCCGAAGAGAAGGACATCCAACTTGTGTTTTGGATCTAACAGTTGTAGCCTCTGTCGGAAGTGACGGATCAAGTTCAAGCAGATGCCGAGCTCAAGTTGTGTAGTGTGAGTACCTTGTTTCCTTTGGTTGAAGAAGCCAGCAGAGATCAGTTGAAGATGCAACCCTGGTTCTGTGATCCCGAGTGATCTAGATTAGGGTTCTTGTGGTGTCAGTTTCTGTTTGTGGCTTGTTCCTTAGCTGAGCCGTCTCGTTTTGAGTAGATCGTTGGCTAGTTTTGAGCAGGAGTTAGGCTCGGTGTGAAGTTAGCTTTCCTTTCCGGTAAATCTTTTATCTATCACCTTATCTTTCTTTCTTGTCTTACATTTGTGAACCCTCAACCTATCTCTAAGCCTTGTCCCTCGTTTTGCTAACCGACGGTTTTGGTGTTGAACTTCGTTGTGACCAAGCCTATCAATCTTAATACCTTAGTTTAAACCCTTGTTTCCTCTAACTTTGGTTGGGGGTGAACACCTTTATTTCTTAAAACCTCATTTGTAACCCATCTCTTAAGCTTTGTCATCCATTTCGCAAGCAGACCGTTTTCGTTGTGGAACCTTGTTGCGTCCCTTGCTTGTTTTGTTAGTAGGTCCATTGGTAGTTGTTTGCTCAGTTGTGCGTTTAGTCATTCTCTCTTGTTTGTCGTGGTTGTTAGCTTGTGGTTTGAGTAGTTGGTTTAGTTGTTTTGCTTTTTTTGAAGACGCCGTCTGTCGCAGTTAACTAGAGGTTGGACCAGCTTGAGGCCAGTTCTAGCCGAGGAAGAGCCGACGAAGAGTCTGATAAAGACACCAAGGAATCGGAGAGCGAATCCTTCTAGGGTGGAGTTGTGGCAATCTCGTCTCCTTTTCCTTAGCTTGTGTTATCTTTTAGTTGTTTCTACCGCTGCTAGTTATTGTCGTTCGCTTCGAGTGTTTGTTTTGCTTGCTTACTTAGTTGGTTTGTTCGTTTAGTGGTTTGTGTTAGAAGTTAGAGGTTTAGACTTTGGTGGTTAGGTAGGAGTTGTTGGTTGTGTTGGGTTTACCTTCTTGCTTATGTTTGACACCTTTTGAATCCTTTGAGTTTTGGCCAAATTAAAATGTTCTTGACACTCTTGTCACTTCGTGAATTCGTTTCACCGTTTGATCTAATTCATCGTACCCAAGCTTCGGGGACGAAGCTTCTTTCAAGGGGGAGAGGATGTGACACCCCGTAATCCAAATTCAATTAAGGGATTAATTAAGTAATTAATCCTAAACCAATTGCTAATTTAATTCCTTAAATTCCTAAAAATTCAATAGTCGGGGACTAGTAATTCACTAGTCAACCTAAAGTCAAGGTTGTACCTTAAGCTTTGTGAGTAGTTCCCTTGTTCCCTTACACCTCTTCATTTTAGTAAGGGTATTCATGACTGTAACACCCCGTGTTACGACCCCTAACCCTAACTGAATATTTAATCACTTACCCTAAAAAGATAATTAAAATCCCATTAATCAACTAAGGAAGGTCCACCATAGTCCATGGGCCCACATCCCCATAACCAACTCCTCAGTCCTATAAGGAATAGAATTAGCAAGCCCATAGTATGTAGACCCCAATTAGGACTCTTAGGAATATATAAATAAATAAATAAATATATATATATATATATATATATATATATATATATATATATATATATATATATATATATATATAGGATCATAGGAGGCACCAAGATCTTACACCACAATAATCTCTCACCACACAACGAGTTCCAAGAATCCCCCTAGGAGAAATCAAGAAAGAAGGAAGCTTAAAGAAAGACCCTTCATAGCCAAGGAAATTAATTAAGGCTAAGAGGTAACCCATGTCTCAACAAAACCTATTTTCTTCGCTATAATCTCCTTCCTTGGCCTCCCTCTATATTCTTGTGTCTTGATTGAATTCTTCTATAGTAATTATGTTATGTTCTTGATGATTGATAAGATGATTTATATGCTTTCTTGATAATCTTGATTATCTTGATGTTAAAAAGAAGTTCTGGATTATGATGTGATGATTCTTGACGAATCTTGATATTTTCTTGATGTTAAAGATAAAATATGTTCTTGATGATTTGGGTGGGATTAGAGCCCTACGTTGGATTGAAAATTTGTATTGTGATGTTCTTGATTTATATTTGGGTGGGAATTCGCATGTTTGGGTGTTGTTTATATTTAGAAGTCGTAATAGGATAAGTCCTACATGATTCTTGCTTTTGATCGTTAATTGCTTACGTGGTGTCGTTATTTGCGTTTAAAAGTGTCTAAGCATGGTTTCGGGTTCCACAAAGGTTCCCGGGACGAATATATCATAAAAGAGTCAGCGGGGGGTAGGGGAACCCACCACCTACCCGATGCCTAAAGGGGCACTGCCAGGCAGCGGGCAGCCACCGGGCAGCCGACTGCCCGCCGACAACCCGCTGCCCAGAACAGCGCCATCCGGCTGGCAGCTGGCGGGTGACCCCCATCCACCGGCTACCCGTTGGTCCGTACCCCACCCCGGGTCTTTGGCTTCCCCGTTTAATGTTCCCCGCTTCCCATGGTGTCCCAACGGACCCTGTTTGTCGTGCTTGAGTCTAGTGTGATATTTCGTGCTATGGTCTAGTCTAAATGAGTCTTAGGAATTGCATGCTAGTTGAATTGGTAACCCGTTGACCTTGGTAGAAGATGTATGAACCCTTAGGACTATTCTTAGTAAGTGAATGATTACACGTAAGTTTATTTATATGTCGTTCCCCTCCCAATGTGCTACTACGTGCTCCTATGTGTTATCTGTTGCATGATCCCCCATTTTGGTTATAGGCCAATTGGGTGGTTCCCGGACTAAGGTTCGGAAGTCGGTTGAAGACCGAATGGATTGTCCCCAAACTAATGTCCGGAAGTCGGTTGAAGACCGAATGGATTGATCCCGGACTAAAGGTTCGGAAGTGGCTGAATGCCAATGGATTGTTCCTGAGCTAAGGCTCAGAAGTGGCTAAGGCCAAATTGATACACTTCTTGGGCTGCGGTCCAACTATGGGCCTCGGTGCTATGACCCACCGAACTGAACGCGCCAGGCGGTGTGTAGGGCCAGTAAGCTGAGGAAGGTTGTAGTCCACCGACCTGAGTAATCAGGCGGTGTGTAGGGCTACGGCTGGCTGCGATCCACCGAATGATGAGACAGAGGTGTGTAGGGCCATAGTCTCCGAGGATCTTCGCCCACCGATTGAGTATAGCTCAGCGGTAAGCCGAGCTTGATCCGCTATGGTCCACCGATTGTGAGCATCGACGGTGTGTAGGGTCGTAAGTCCCCCCTTGTAAAGGGGATCACGGTCCACCGACTGGGTGCGTCAATGGTGTGTCGGATCGTGGTCCGACGTTGAGTTCGTCAGCGGTTCTCAAAAGGTTGGTTGCGATCAACTCCCCTCATACCACGGTACTAAGGTAGGGTGTTGCGGGGCCGCGTTAATGCTATAAGCATTAACCCTCATGTTCGGGGCATGCGATTGGTCCTGTGGCGCCCATCAATGATTATGTGATATGAATGGTGATTGAATGATGATGTGTTTTGGAATTGGAAAGTGATCTGTGACCTTAGATGCGTATTCCCTATGATGTTATCTCTACTTAACTGTTTATTATTGTTTGATGTGCTTGTCCCTATTTGCTGAGTCTATTCCCGGTTTTTAAAACTAGTGTCTCTTAAGTATATGTATCTTCCTGCTTCAAAATGATTTTTGTATATATATCTATCTATAATGTATTTCAACGCGTTGGAGTGGGTTACCAGCATCTCTCGCTAAACAGATATATTTGGCTTTCAGGCACAGATGAGTAGACACTGGAGCACGCTAGAGATTTGGAGCGTAGAGTAGCTAGTTTCCCTTTCGGCCTGCGTGCCATACTTATGTATTGACATCATTGAGGATTTTAATTAGTTAGCACGTGCACCTGGTTCTCTAGCTCAGGTGTGGCATAGCGCCCCATACTCTTATGTTATATTTCGGGATTTAATGAGGATTTATCTTTATTAAATAAGTTTTAAAAGTTCCAAATTTTCGGGGTGTTACAATGACATTTCACCTTGTGTTAGTAATGCAAGCAAACCTAGTAGACACTCCTCATTCTTTCTCCTTACACTTTCCAAACTTGAGCTCTACCTTCTCTCTAAAAGTTAGATAGCTTTTCTTCCAAGCCAAGTTGGAGCTTTGTCAAATCTTCAAAGGTTGTCTCCAAGATTCTACCTTTCATACATTTGAGCATCTAGGAGGATAAGATCTATGTTCATCTTGTGTTTTTAGTGTTTTCTAAGGTGTCTTTTCTTAAAAATAGAATCTTTATGATCTTTTTGTGTGTTCTTGAAGTGGGTTTGGAAGGTGAGCCTTATTAGGAGCTTGGTGAAGTGTTAAGTGAAGGTTTTTGTCTACAAGAGGTAACCCATGCTCTACAAAATCTATTTTGCTTACCTATTTGATGATTCTTGGATTCTACAAGTGATTTTGCTATGAAATGTGAGTGTTTATGCATTGTCTTGTGAAAATGCATATCTAGAGCTTGTGTTTAGGGTTCATGTGTGCCATTGCTTGGCTATTCCTTTGATTCAAGTCATTTTGTTGTATTGGGTGAGATTTGGCATGTTTTGGACTTGAATTTGAGCTTGGTGTTGAAAATCCCTGAAGGGATTATTTTGGTGTAGAGGAGTGTACCCGCCCCACCCGCGGGGTACATGTAGCTGTGGGTGTGTACCCGCGGGCGAAACCACGGGTGGGGGTCTACCCGTGGGTCCACCCACGGGGAACATGATGAGGTTGTTAGGGGATTTGTTCTCCGTGATTCTTTTGACTCGGTATTTTGTCTTTTGACTTCCCGTTGTTCTTTCGTGGAACTATTTGAGCGTCTTCTTGATGTTTCGTATGTCTAGAACTATATGGTAGGAATCCTTGTAGGTTTTGGTGTCTTGAATCGTGCTAAGTGTTCAACATTGTGTTTCGTTGAACCGTGATGAGTCTTGTGTGTTCTTCGGAACTATGTTTGGTTTACCCGTTTGATAAGCATGCTAGTTCGGTGTTTAAATGCTAGCGTGTGTGTTGTTTTTACCTTCCTATTGTTGATGCTTACTTGTGTTATTCATCGTTGTTGTTGGATTGTGATCCATTCCTTGATTGAGTATGGTTTCATATCTTCGTTGTGATCCGTTGATTGATTCCTGTTGTGGTGTTGTGTGTGTGGCTATACCTGGATTGCACGATTAATGGTATGGGACATTAGTCACCAAGGTAGGGCAGTGTTCCTCGTGGTGGCCATGACGTGATTATGGAGTTTGTGACCTGTGTGTCGGGTTCACGTATTTCTTGGGAGGCGTGTATCGCCATGTGTGTGATAGGTACCTTGTGTACTATGAATTGGTGGTCTTGTTGGTGGTTTGTTGGTGGGGGACGACGGTCCCAGGAGGGAAAAGGTTGGACTCTAGAAGTACAGGGGTCCTGGAGGTAATGGTTGGAACTAGATATAAATTTGGGGGTAGCCATAAGGTTGGAACCGGGTATAAGGAAGGCATATCAATTTGTGATGGGTGATGCCACAAAGGCTTTTGTAGCCGTTCTTGTGAGTTTCTCTTCTTGTGACGTGTGTAGTCACAAAGGCTTGTGTTTCCTAGGCATGCGTTGCCATTGGTTGTGTCCTTATTCTCTTGTGTTATGCATGTCGGGTGTTAATCTACTGTGTGATGGTAGATTATACCTTGAGCCGTTCTTGTGAGTCGTTGTATCTCGTGTGGTCTTGGGATATGTTCCCTTATCTTGTTGTGAGTGCTTGGAGTCTTGTGTTGACTTCTGTTCTGGATTTTGAACATATATATGTATATTCCGTTTCGAAAATGATTTTACATACGTATATCCTATCTATGTATGATACTTCACACGTATTGGTGGGTTACCAGCATCATTCGCTGACTGGCGTCGTCCCATCTTCTATGTGTTTCTTTCAGGTGATGTGTAGATGTGAGCGCGGTCTAGAACCTGCTAGTGTAGTACCCATGTTTGAGTTGTTATGGTCTGTGTGCCAAGGATAGACTTTAGTACTTTGGTTATGTATGGATTTTAGATTATGAATCATGCAGATGTTGGTCTGTGCGTTCACCTCTGGGTGAGCGTGGCATAGCACCCTTTCATTTCCAGTTTATATAATCCTTTTTCAGTCTCCCGCTGTGTTTGATGTTTTGATTAGTTATCTGCATGTTTAAGGCTTAAATTAGCGTAGAAATTAGGGGGTGTTACACCTGATTTGAAACGCAATCTGATATCCTTGGGCACCTTGGAATCTCTGGGGTGCAAGTACATAGCTGAAGGTGGAGTTCTGAAGGTCATAAAAGGCTCTCTTGCTCTATTCAAAGCTTCTCGTTCTGGAAACTTGTACGTCTTGCATGGTAGTACTGTGACAGGTTCAGTAGCGGTATCCTCATCGATGTCTGATGCAGATCTCACTCAACTATGGCATATGCATCTGGGGCATATGAGTGAGAAAGGCGTGCATCTCCTGATCAAGAAAGGCCTCCTTGGTGGTTCAGGCACGGGTAAATTACAATTTTGTGAGCATTGTATTTTTTGGAAACAAAAGAGGACTAGTGTAACACCCCGTGTTACGGCCCCTAAAACCATTTAATTAATTAATCAATAGCCCAAGAGAAAGAATAAATCATAATGATTAATTAGGGAAAAAGGCCCACCATAGTCCATGGGCCCTCATATATATATATGCCCAACCCCTAAACCCAATCCTTAGTTCCGAAAGAAATAGAATTAGCAAGCCTATAGTAGTAATTCCTAATTAGGACTCCTAAATATATAAATAAGGGACTTAGGAGACACCTAGAACCCCCCCGACACGCCTAGACGCCCCACTACCCCAGGAGAGCTCCAAGAATTCCCTTAGAAGAAATCAAGAAAGCAAGAAAGCTGAAAGAAAGATCCTTCATAGCCAAGGAATTAATTAAGGCTAAGAGGTAACCCATGTCTCAACAAAACCTATTTTCGTAGCTATGATTTCCCCTTAGGGTTTTCCCCATATGATTGTAAATGGCGAATCACTATGATTACTATTGATGTTGATTTAATGATTCCATGGGGAATCTTGATAATCTTGATATTGAAAGTTTCTTGATAATTATGATGTTCTTGATGATTAATTGAGATTTTGATGATTGTGTGTTGTTCTTGATAATTATGATGTTTTTGATGATTAATTGGTATCCTTGATGATTATGTGTTGTTCCTACCGAATCTTGCAATTAGAAGACGAATTGTATTCTTGTTGATATAAAAGTGATTAGAACCCTAGGTTTTATCGTATGATATTATTCTTGGATTATCGGGTGGGGAAATCGCATGTTTGGGTGTTGATTATGCATGATAGGTTAGGTGCCGTTCGTTTCTCGTATTTGATCCGTTAATTACCTACGTGTTGTCGTTAATTGCGTTGTAAAGTGTCTAAGCATGGTTTCGGGTTCCACAACGGTTCCCGGGGCGAAAAGTGATGAAAAGAGTCAGTGGGGGGGTAGGTGGGGGTAGGGGACCCGCCACCTACGCGTGGCATTCTCGGGCAGTTCCGGCAGCGGGCAGCCGGCGGGCGGGCAGCTGCCCGCCGGGCACCCACTGCCCGGAACAGTGATGACCGGCGGGCAGCCGGCGTGTGGACCCCCACCCACCGGCTACCCGCTGGAATCTTCCCTCCCTCGGGACCCCGGCTTCCCCGTTTGATGTTTCCCCGATCCCCGTGGTGTCCCAACGGACCCCGTTTGTCGTGCCTATGTCTAGTTTGGTATTTCGGGTACCGTTCGTAAGTTTATGAGTCGATTATATTGCATGCTAGTTGAATTGGTATCCCGTTGACCTAGGTGGAAGAAGTATGAACCCCTTAGGACTATTCTTAGTTGGTGATGGTTCACGCATAGGTTTATTTATACGTTTATTCCCCTTCCCAACGTGTAATGTGGGTTGTATGTGCTTGCTATGTGTTATGTGTGCGTGTTGCCCCAATTCGGTTGCGATCGGATTGGTTATTCCTGAGCTGCGGTTCAGAAGCCGGCTACAGTCAGATGGGAATTCCTGGCTGCAGTCGGATGACGGTATCCTGGGCTGCGGTCCAGAAGCTGGTTGTAGTCAGATGGGAATTCCTGGCTGCAATCAGATGACATTTTCCCGAGCTGCGGTTCGGAGGCTGGCTGTAGTCAGATGGGAATTCCTGGCTACAGTTAGATTACACATTCTTATGAGCTGCGGTTCATCGGTCGGTTGCGATCGACCCCTCCGTGTTGCGATACGGGGCAGGGTGCTGCGGGGCCGTGTCAGAGCTATATGCGCTCAACCTCATGTATGGGCATGCGATTGGTCCTGTGGCGCCAACAAAGTGTGTTATGTATTGTGACATGGACGAGTTGTGATTACGAGTGTCTTTGGGGATGTGACTATGGGATTTATATTGGGGATTGTTCATGTTGGGTTATGATCATTGTTTATGCTTTGCCTTATCTGTTGTGAACTGCATATGCTCGTTATAACTGTTGCTTGTGTCTGGCCTTATCTGTCGAGTCGTTCCCGGTTTTAAAGCTAGAGTTCGTAGGATATATCTTCATGCTCAAAATGGTTTTCGTATATCTATATATATATCTCTATATGTATTGTATTTCAACGCGTTGGAGTGGGTTACCAGCATCTCTCGCTGAACAGATATATTTGGCTTTCAGGCACAGAAGAATAAGTCACTGGAGAGCGCTAGTACTCGGAACGTAGAAGTAGTTAGTCCCCTTTCGGCCTGCGTGCCATATTGTGCATTTACATTATTGAGGACATTAGTTAGTTAGCCTGTGCACCTGGGTTCTCCAGCTCAGGTGTGGCATAGCACCCCGTACACTTGTATTATGTTTTGGGATTTAATGAGATAATACCTTTATTTTATAAGTTTTAAATGTCTTGAAAATCTGGGGTGTTACAACTAGTTTCTCTATTGCTACACACCATACCAAAGATGTATTGGAATATATACATTCCGATTTATGGGGACTGACTAAATTTCAGTCTATGGGAGGTTGTAGATATTTTATGTCTATTATTGATGACTTTTCTCATAAGGTCTGGGTCTATTTCCATAAACAAAAAAATCAGGCATTTTCTATTTTCAAGAAATGGAAAATACTTGTTGAGACTCAGACAGGTAAAAAAGTCAAGAAGCTCAGGACAGACAATGGCTTGGAGTTCCGTGATTCAGATTTCAATGACTTTTGTGCGGTAAATGGAATCACCAGGCACAAGACCTTGCCTGGTAAACCCCAGCAGAATGGTGTTGCCGAACGTTTGAACAGGACTCTATTGGAAAGAGCTCGTTGTATGCTCTCTAATGCTGGGTTCTGGAAACGGCATGATTTTTGGGCCGAGGCCGTTTCTACTACTTGCTATTTGGTAAATAGATCTCCACATTCATCCCTTGATTTCAAAATTCCAGAGGAAGTTTGGTCATGTATTCCTGTTGACTACTCTATCTTAAGTGTTTTTGGATGTCCTGCGTATGCTCATTCCAGTACGGGTAAATTAAACCCTCGAGTTGTTAAATGCATTTTCCTTGGTTATGCCTCTGAGTCAAAAGGGTATCGTCTATGGTCTCCTGATTTTCAAAGAGTCATTCTGAGTTGAGATATCACTTTTGATGAAAATGCACTACTTTCTTCTGGAAAAGTTCCCAGCACCATTGATAGTATTACTACTGCTGATGGTAATACTAGAGACAATGCATCTACTAGCACCGCACCTCTCGTCGAGTCACAACGAGGGTATTCCATTGCTATGGATCGTCATATGAGGACAATTAAAAAACCTGCTTGGTATGTTGGTGATGATGAAACCAACTTTGTAACATCCCGTGTTACGGCCCATAAACCAATTAATTATTTACCCAGAAAGAGGGATTAAATCTCATTAATTAATTAAGAAAGGTCCACCATGGTCCATGGACCCTTATCCCTAAAACCAATCCCCTAGTCCTATAGGAAATAGAATTAGCAAACCCATACCACTTAGACCCTGATTAGGACTCTTAAATATATAAATAGGGACATAGGAGGCACCTAGATCTCACACCACAATAATCTCCCACCACACAAGAAGCTCCAAGAATTCCCTTAGGAGAAATCAAGAAAGAAGAAATCTTAAAGAAAGACCCTTCATAGCCAAGGAAATTAATTAAGGCTAAGAGGTAACCCATGTCTTAACAAAACCTATTTTCTTTGCTATAATTATCTTCTTTGGCTTCTTCTCTACGCTTGTGTCGCGATGAATCGTTTATGATATTGATGATATGATCTTGATAATTGATGAGACGATTGTATGTGTGATCTTGATGATTTTGATGATGATAAGAGGTTCTTGATGATTATGTGATGTTCTTGATCAATCTTGATGTTTCTTGATGTTAAAAGATGAACTATGATCTTGATTATTTGAATATGATTAGAGCCCTAGGATGAATCGTGAAACTCATATTGTGATATTCTTGATATATTTGGGTGGGAATTCGCATGTTCGGGTGTTGATTATGCTTAGAAGTCATGATAGGATATATGTTATATGATTCTTACTTTTGATCCGTTAATTGTCTACGTGGTGTCATCAATTGCGTTTAAAAGTGTCTAAGCATGGTTTCGGGTTCCACAAGGGATCCCGGGACGTTTATTTTGATAAAGAGTCAGTGGGGGTTAGGTGGGGGTAGGGGGACCCGCCACCTACCCGCTGCCCGAAAGTGACGCCGCCGGCAGCGGGCAGCCGGAGGGCAGACGACTGCCCGCCGGGCACCCGCTGCCCGGAGGTTTGTCTCCGGCGGGTGATCCTTCACCCACCGGCTACCCGCTGGAACTTGCCCAACTTGGGTCTCCGGCTTCCCCGTTTGATGTTTCCTCGACCCTCGTGGTGTCCCAACGGACTCCGTTTATCGTGCCTAAGCCTAGTCTGATGTTTCGGGTACCATTCGTAGGTCAAATGAGTCTTATATATCGCTTGCTAGTTGAATTGGTATCCCGTTGTCCTAGGTAAAAGAAGTACGAACCCCTTATGATTATTTCTAGTATGTGGATGACCGCGCATAGGTTTCGTTATACGTTTTCTCCCCCTTCCCAATGTGTTAATGTGGGTTGTGTTATGTGTGCATGATACTCCAATTTGTTTGCGATCAAATTGGTTATTCCTGAGCTGCTGTTCAGAAGCTGGCTGCGGTCAGAATTACACTCTCGGGCTACGGTCCACCGTTTGGTTGCGATCAAACGTTTTACATGAGCTACGGTTCATATTCCTGGCTGCGGTCAGATGATCACTCTTGGGATGCGGTCCACTGTTTGGTTGCGATCAAACATTATGATGAGCTGCGGTTCATCGGTCGGTTGCGATCGACCCCTTCGTGTTGCGATACGAGGCAGGGTGCTGCAGGGCCGTGTCAGAGCTATATGCGCTGACCCTCATGTATGGGCATGCGATTGGTCCTGTGGCGCCACCAAAGTGTGCTTGTGTGATGAGATGAATGATGATATAAATGAGATAAAGTGAATCTGTGACCGTAGGATATAAGCTAGTATCTTTATATGCTTGGTTATAACTGTTGAATGTGCTAATCCTGATCTGTCGAGTCTATTCCGGTTTGGAAACTAGAGTTTCCTAAGATATATCTTCCTGCTTCAAAATTGCTTTTCTTATATATATGTATATATATATATATATATATATATATATATATATATATATATATATATATATATATATATATATATAAACACTCATACGGTATTTCAACGCGTTAGAGTGGGTTACCAGCATTATTCGCTGAACAGATATATTTGGCTTTCAGGCAGAGATGATTAGCTCCAGAGCGTGCTAGAGGACCCTGGCTTAAATAAATAATCTCATATTCGGCCTGCGTGCCATAATGATGTAATGATGTTATTTAAGGATAATTAGATAGTTTAGTCTGTGCATCTGAGTTCTCTAGCTCAGATGTGGCATAACACCCCGTATTCTTATGTTTAGTATTGCTCTGTTTGGGATTTAATGAGAATTTACCTTTATTATATAAGTTTTAAAAGTTTCAAAAATCTGGGGTGTTACAGTTAGTATCAGAGCCTAAGTTTGACCCTAGGATAAGACTCTTAAGACCAAGACCTTAGGACAATAGACTTAAAACACTAGGAGTTCGGCAAGGTAGGATTTAGGGATCATAAGACGTGCGGTGAGACTGTGAGACCTTACGCTTTCCTTCACTCTAACTCACACGCAATTTAAATAAACTTCCTCTACACCCATAGCATCAAGGTAAGGATGCAAAATAATACCAACCTATGAACCCCAGGATCGCGCAAAAAAGGAAACAGGCAAAAGCACCAGAACTCCCCACACAGGAATTCTTAACTCAAAATCTGCAACGTCTGGCCCAAATTGCCCAGGCACTAAACAATGCAGTCCTCCAACTGTCACCACCAAACGGAAACTTGGAAATCCACCGCCAAGTCTCGGAACACCAACCGCTTACCTTCTCAGGGGATGAAAATCCCACGATCCTCAAAGAATGGATCGGAACCTTTGACAAAATATTCAGGGCAACGGGATGCCCGAAAAGCCACCAAGTAGAGACGGCCTCCTTCTACTTCAGACACGAGGCCAACACCTGGTGGGTCCACGAGAAACCCAATTGCGTACAAAGCCCCGGGTTCAACTGGGAAACCCTAAAAATATGACTACGAGAACAATTCTACCCCAGCCACCTGAAAGCAACCGTATACGAAGAATTCCTCCATCTAAAACAAGGAGCAACCCCAATCGTAGAGTACTACCGGCAGTTCCTCAAGCTAGCTCGCCTCACCCCCGAACTAGTACCTACAGAGACAATCAAAATTGAGAAATTCATAAAGGGCCTCAGCCTCGAAGACCAGAAGGCCCTAACTATACGAGAACCGAGAACTCTCGAAGAAGCCTATGCCAAGGCATTCCAACTACAACAAATACCAAACAAACCACAGGAAACACGCCTGGGACACAAAAGAAAATTCAAAGGGAACCACACGAACCCCCTCCGGGAGCCTAAAACCGCCAGGGCCACCTCGCCCCACAAGGCCGTAACACCGGCCACTCAAGGAAGGATCCTTACCATAAGCAAGGCCAAAATCGGAGATAGCAACATAGTCTCCGGAACCTTCCTTGTACACACCACCCCCGCCACCGTACTATTTGACTCAGGGGCTACCAACTCATTTATAGCAACCGAAATCGCCACTCAACTCGATCTTAACACCAGCACCAGAGTACAACTCCATGTTAAGGTGGCATCCGGTGAAATCATAAAATGTGACCACATGTACAAAAACATAATAGTCACCATCGAAGGAGTGGAATTCCCTAGCAACCTAATACAATTCAGGCTGGATGGGGTACAAGTGATCTTGGGCATGGATTGGCTAGGGAAATTCCAAGCACAAATCCTATGCGGTGAACAAAAAGTGGTCTTACGAGGACCAAACGGCAATAGGGTATCCTACCACGGAACCCACAAGGACCCGGAAATCAAATTAGTAAACATGATAAAAATGAAGAAATATCTAACCCAAGGGAACGAAGCCTTCCTATGCTCAGGCAAGGACCTCAACACTGAAATAGCCGAACCCCAAACCATTCCAGTGGTAAGCGAATTCACCGATGTCTTCCCAGACGAAATCCCCGGAGCACCCCCAACCAGAGAAGTCGAGTTCGCGATAGACCTAATACCAGGCGCTGCCCCGATCTCAAAACCACCCTACAGGCTAGCGCCAAAGGAACTGAAGGAACTGAAAACACAACTTCAGGAACTACTAGATAAGGGATACATCCGCCCTAGCACCTCACCATGGGGAGCACCAGTATTATTCGTTAAAAAGAAAGATGGTAGCATGCGTCTGTGCATCGACTACAGGACACTAAATCAAGTTACAATAAAGAATAAATATCCTTTTCCCCGAATCGACGACTTGTTCGACCAACTTAAAGGAGCAGCGGTGTTCTCGAAAATTGATTTAAGATCCGGATACCATCAGATAAAAGTGGCCAACCCAGATATTCAGAAAACGGTCTTTCGAACACGCTACGGCCATTATGAATTCACAGTAATGCCCTTCGGACTCACCAATGCACCCGCTATATTCATGGACCTCATGAATTGAGTATTCCGGCCCCACCTAGATGACTTCGTCATTGTATTCATCGACGACATCCTGGTCAACTCCCGAAACAAAGAGGAACATGAAAAGCACCTCCGCACAACCTTGCAAACCCTGAGAGAACACCAACTATACGCCAAGTTCTCCAAATGTGAATTCTGGAAGGACAACGTAGCCTTCCTGGGTCACGTGATAACCAAAGAAGGAATCAAGGTGGACCCCACCAAAATCCACGCCGTCAAAGAATGGCCTACACCAAAATCACTTTCGGAAGTCAGAAGTTTCCTAGGATTAGCAAGCTATTATAGGAGGTTCGTACCCGATTTTACCAAGATAGCTCAACCTCTCACCAAGCTCATGAAAAAGGAAACCCCCTTTCGATGGGACAATGACTGTACCACAGCCTTCCAAGAATTGAAAGAGAAGCTGACCACGGCACCCGTCTTAGCCCTTCCCTCCGGGATGGAAGGATTCGAAGTCTTCAGCGACGCCTCCAAAAAGGGGCTGGGATGCGTACTAATGCAAAAGGGCAAGGTAATAGCATACGCATCCAAACAACTCAAAACCCACGAAGAAAATTACCCCACACACGACCTCGAGCTAGCCTCCATCGTGTTCGCCCTGAAAATTTGGAGACATTACCTATACGGAGTACAATGCATGATTTACACGGATCATAAAAGCCTAAAGTACATCTTCACCCAGAAAGATCTAAACATGCAACAACGAAGGTGGTTGGAACTTATAAAAGATTACGACCTAGATATCCAGTACCACGAAGGAAAGGTTAACGTTGTGGCGGACGCCCTAAGCCGAAAGGCTAACCACTCCATCAACACTACCTGGATCCTGCCAGACCAACTATACAAGGACTTCCAGAGGTTGAACTTGGAGGTAGTAGAGCAAGGACAAACCAATTCTGAGATCCACCTATTCTATGCCAGAGTCATACCCACACTATTCGAAGAAATCAAGGCCGGACAACACCAAAACCCGAAACTAAATAAAATTCGACTCGACCTAACTCAGGGAAAGGACGGACCCTTCGAAATATGCGAAGACGGCAGCCTCCGCTATCAAGGGAGATGGTGCGTACCCACGACACACCCCCACCTAAAGCAACAAATCCTGAAAGAAGGGCACAACTCCCCATACTCAGTGCACCCCGGAGGCGACAAACTATACCAAGATGTGAAAAAGATGTTTTGGTGGCCCAACATGAAAAGGGAAATCGCAGACTTCGTGGGCAAATGTCTGAACTACCAAAGGGTAAAGGCCGAACGATGCAATCCCAAAGGACTCGTACAACCCCTTGAGATAGCACAGGGGAAGTGGGATTCCATATCCATGGATTTCGTCAGAGGATTACCCACAACCCCAACTGGCAAGGATAAAATCTGGGTAATAGTGGACCGGCTAACCAAGATCGCACGGTTCATTGCTATGAAAGAGACATGGACAATGACGCAACTAGCCTGGGCCTACCTGAATCGATTAGTAAAATACTGTTAGGAATATATTGTAAATTTTGACGAGCCGAATGTATTTTTGTAAAATCAAGTAGTCCCCAATTTTATTCTATTTGAGTCAGTCCTTGTCTACGGAGTATGGTGCACCTATATCATGCAACCCATGTACAAGTCTGGAAAATCATATTTTGATTTTCGATGTTAAGCGGGATTATAGCTTAACATAATTATGTTGCGGAGAAGTCACCAAGAACCATGCTAGAGGAGTTGGAAGAAATGCGTGTGAGCTAAGCCAAGTGATGCTTAGTTCGAATCTCAAGTGAAGAAATTTTTAAGCTTGCTTTGGAGACTAGCTTGGACCGTATGAGAGACTAACTCCACCGTATGGGAGACTAGCTTCACTGTATTGGAGACTAGCTTGGATCGTATGGGAGACTAGCTTGAACCGTATAACCGTATGAGAGACTAGCTCAATGTATACGAAGACCGTATGAGAGACTAGCTCAATGTATACGAAGATCGTATGGGAGACTAGCTTGGACCGTATAACCGTACGGGAGACTAGCTTGGAGAAGTATGAGAGACTAGCTCAAAGTATACAAAACCGTATGGAGACTAGCTTGAAAAGGAGACTAGCTAAAATAGAGACTAGCTAAGGAGAGACTAGCTAAGGAGAGACTAGCTAAGGAGAGACTAGCTAAATGGAGACTAGCTAAAAAGAAGACTAGCTAAGGAGAGACTAGCTAGAATGGAGACTAGCTAAGGAGAGACTAGCTAATGGAGACTAGCTAAGGAAAATGCACAAGTCTCACAGAAGCCATGCACCATATGGAGAAACATACCAAGTATGGTGGACTAAGCTTGAAATTCGAAACAGAGCATCTCACCATGAACAACAGTGAAGTTTTTACAGAGGTTCCAGTATATTATTTTACAAGGATCATGAAGGAGAAAATATCTGATATATTTTCATCTGAACATCAAGTTTTTACGGTGGAACCGGAGACGCTCGAAGAAGGCTGATTTGCGGAGAAATAATTTTATACTCAAGCAAGAATCAGCAGTTAAATTATTTGATCAACTTGACATGTCAGAGCATTTATGAAGGTGAAGAAAATCAAGCACGCCGCGCCGAACTTATTCAAATTTTGGAGGCTACAAAATTCAAGACACGGCAACGGGCAATTTATTCAAATCATCTGACAAAAAGGAGAAATGACATCTACCTACAATTGCAGATCAAGTTGACAAAATTATCAGATCAACTACAATTCAAAATGGACGATCAAGATCGAAAGTTGATCAACGGGCAAATAGCTTTCTTTGGCTATAAAATGCCCAAGCAGACTTGAAGACAGAAGGACTTGAACACGGCTGAAAAATTACAAGCAAGAGAAAAGCAAGCAATATTTATATCAGCCAAGAAGCAATATATTGAGCTATACACGATAGAATTCAAGTCTGAGTGAGAGAGAAATTTTATTTCTTTGTAATATTCTCTACTGAGTGTAGAAAGAGGGCGGAGTAACTAGAGAGAGTGAAAAACCCCTGGTTGAGTGTAGCTTTGTGTGTAGCACTCGTGGTGAAGGGTAGAGTAACAAGAGGAGCTTGTGAAAACCCTTGGAGGACGTAGCTTTGTGCGTAGTTCTCGTGGTGTAGGAGTACAGCTTGGTGCGAAGTACTCGGGAAGGCGGAGTAACAAGAGGAGCTTGCGAAAAACCTTGGAGGAGTGTAGCTTTGTGCGAAGCACTCGGAGAAGTGTCGTTGGGCACTTATTCACTATTGTATCTGGGTGATCGAAGAATAGTGAATTTCCTCCTTGAAGTGAAAGGAGAATAGTGGACTAGGAGGATTACACCACCTCTGAACCACTATAAATCTCTCTCTCTATTTACTTACTGCTCATATATTTTGTGCATGCTTATTCTAACTGCGAACTAACCCGATTACAATTTATCGCGTATCTTTATCTGTCTGGGTTTGATAGTTCCCACGTTTGCATGCGAGCCAAACTTTGCGTACATTATATTTGAACCATATTAAGTGTTTCTAACGTATTGCATGTTTAGAATCTCTCTTTGAGCACCACACTATTAAGCATAACACTATACCGCTACCTATTCCGCAGCACACTCTAAGTTGTTTATCTTGATGATGCTTGTTACTTAGAGTTGATATAATTAAAGTGTTATTTGCCTTGTGTGTTTTGCGAAAGAATTTGAAAAGTTAGAGAAGTCTATTCACCCCCCCTCTAGACTTCTCGCCACCCATTCGGGACCAACAAGTGGTATCAGAGCGGTTGTCTATTTGAGTCAATTTTTGACTGCTAGATAGATCTCAAAATCCTCAAGATGAAGAGAGATATGGCTCTTGCTCAAAATTTGCTTTTCTCACTTGATAAATTTGATGATTGGAAAATACGTATGCAGGTGCACTTATCTGCTTTAAATGACGAAATGTGGGAAGTCATCGCAAATGGTCCTATCCAAATTATGGAAGTTAACACTGCCGCCGCACTAACTCCAAATGCTCCACGATATATTCCAAAGCCAAAAATGGAGTGGACAAAGGAAGATAGAGGGCGAAATAATTTGGACAACATTGCCAAAGATATTTTGTTCAAAGCGGTCGATGACACCATATTCCCAAAGATTCGAAAGTGCACCACAGCAAAAGAAATATGGGATACTCTCATTAGTATAGGTGAAGGCGATGAACAAGAAAAAGACAACAAACTAACCATTGCCATGAAGAGGTTCGAAGATTTCAAAATGCTACCGAACGAAAGCATCACCGACATGGAAGCTCGATTGATCAAAATTCTTGGAGAAATCACGGATCTGGGAAAGACCATTACCCAGAAAGAAATATCGCTCAAAGTGTTACGCGGACTACCTACAAATTGGGATATGAAGGTGACCGCAATGCGCGATCATAGAGATCTAAGAACATTATCTACGGATAAACTCTTTAGTGATCTTAAGGCGTATGAGTTTGAAATGAAGACACGAGTCGAGGAAGAACGCGATGAACGAACATCCGCATTGATGGCCAATCAACCGTCTACATCAAGGTCAGTAGGAAATAATGATTTTTTATCTGACGAACAATTTTCTCTATTTGTTAGAAAATTCAGGAAGTTCATGCGAAAGAACAAAGGATCACCACAAGGAAATTTCTTTCGAGAAAATAGAAGATCAAGAAGGGAACCGGTCGAAGATAACACAAACGTGTGTTACAATTGTAGAAAGCCTGGACATTTTATGGCCGAATGTCCACACCCCAAGGCGGACAAAAATTCGAATACTTCTCCACAAGTGGAATACAAATCCAAAGAGAAGAAATTCAAAAAGGGCAAACGGAAGGCTCTAATAAGCGATCCGTTAGAAGCAAGTGAATCCGAAGAATCATCTAGTGACGAGAGTGATTCATCACAAGAAGATACGGCGCTACTATGCCTAGTGGGCAAGACATCCGAACATGAAAAATGTTATATGGCCCGTGAAATCGACGAAGAGGAAATTTGGTATTTCGATAGCGGATGCTCTCGACACATGACCGGCAATAAAGCTAGTCTAGTTGAGTTCAAAAGTATCGAAGGACCAAAAGTAGTGTTCGGTGGAAACGATCAATATGGAATGACAAAAGGAACCAGCACAATTGTGAAAAATGGTCTACAAATTGATGACGTATCTTATGTCGAAGGATTAAAATTTAACTTGTTTAGTACAAGTCAATTTTGCGACAAAGGATATCTCGTAGAATTTTACAAAGGCAAATGTCAAGTCAAGGACGAATCCACGAATGAAGTCGTACTCCCCGGATCAAGAAAGAAAAACATGTATGTTGTAGATTGGAGTACAACGAAGAAATCCGTATGCTTGATGGCAAATAATTCAAATGAAGTTTGTTGGGAATGGCACAGAAGGCTAAATCATTTGAATTTCAAAACCATCAACAAGCTTGCAAGAAATAATATAGTCGAAGGACTACCCAACATTGTGTTCAAGAAAAATCAAATTTGTGATGCATGCCAGAAAGGAAAGCAAATCAAAGCATCATTCAAAGTCAAAGCTCAAGAGTTAACATCAAGACCCTTAAGTCTACTGCACATGGATTTATTTGGTCCAGTAGGCCCAGTAAGTATAAGTGGTAAGAAATATACTTTGGTTGTTGTTGATGATTTTTCTAGGTACACATGGACAATATTCATTAAGAAAAAGGATGAAGTCTTATCAAAGTTGCCAGAGCTATTGAAGCTACTGCAAGTCGAAAAAGACATGAAGATTGCAACAATACGAACCGATCGAGGAACAGAGTTCGTGAACAGTTTCAATCCTATTGTAATTCACAAGGAATCTTACATCAATTATCTGCCGCACGAACGCCGCAACAAAATTGTGTAGCTGAAAGAAGAAATCGAACACTCAAGGAAGCCGCACGAGTCATGATAACGGCCACCGGACTACCAAAAAGATTTTGGGCAGAAGCGATTAACACGGCGTGTTATACTCAAAATCGAAGTCTAATCCACAAGTCCTATAACAAAACACCATATGAATTATGGAAAGGGAGAAAACCCAATCTCACCTATTTTCATACATTTGGTTGTAAATGTTTTGTACTTGTTAATGGAAAGTCTCAATTAAAGACTTTTGACGAACGTGCGAACGAAGGAATATTTTTGGGATATTCATCCACCAGCAAAGCATACAGAATATTCAACAAATCAACAATGGTGGTAGAAGAATCAATTCATGTTGTGTTCGACGAGAATCACGACAAAAATGGCAAAAATGGTGAAGGTAATTGTGATTTGAATAATTCTAATGAGTTGTTCGAAGATGATGTGTTGCAGGAAGTAGAAGAATCAAGTGACATGGGTATTCACCAATATGAGGCTATATGCAATGAGGAACCCGAAATGTCACGCATGCCTGTTGCACCCGAAATTGCACAAGAAGAAACTCCAGTAGTTGAACCCGAAGAAGCACCCGTCAATAATATACAAGAAGTGGTGTCACACCAAGTGGAATCACAACAAGAAGGAAACTCTGAGAATCCAACAAATTTCCAACCAAATCGAAAATGGCTAAGAAGTCACACACATGACCTAGTCATTGGAAATCCAAGTGACGGAGTGAAAACGCGATCATCTACTAGGAATCAACAACAAGATGCAATGTTCTCATGCTTTCTATCTCAACTGGAACCAAAAGAAATTGATGAAGCTTTAGCAGATCCAAGTTGGATAGATGCCATGCAAGAAGAATTAGATCAATTCAAGCGCAACGACGTAGGGAGACTTGTTCCAAGACCAACGCACCAAAATGTAATTGGCACTAAATGGGTCTTTAGGAACAAAGCAAACGAAGACGGCGTCATTGTTAGGAATAAAGCAAGATTAGTTGCGAAGGGGTATTCACAAGAAGAAGGCATTGATTTTGATGAGACATTCGCCCCCGTCGCACGACTCGAAGCAATTCGGATATTCCTAGCATACGCAGCGCACAAGAATTTCGTGGTATATCAAATGGACGTAAAGAGCGCATTTCTTAATGGCTTACTTGAAGAAGAAGTTTACGTCGAACAACCACCTGGTTTTGAGGTAAAAGACGTTGGTGATCAAGTCTACAAATTAAAGAAGGCATTGTATGGGTTAAAACAAGCTCCGCGAGCTTGGTACGACACCTTGTCCATGTTCTTAATAAGTTGTGGATTCACCAAAGGTCTAGTCGATAAAACCCTCTTTAGAACTCAAGAAAATAATCACATTTTGTTAGTACAAATTTATGTTGATGATATTATCTTTGGAAGTACTGATAAATCTTTATGTGAGAAATTTTCTAAGCTCATGCAGAATAGGTTCGAGATGAGTATGATGGGAGAATTAAATTACTTTTTGGGACTGCAAGTCAAGCAACTTGAAGAAGGAATTTTCATAAATCAAGCCAAGTACACAAGAGATCTTATCAAGAAATTTGGCATAGATGGAAAATCCTCAGTCAAAATTCCCATGAGTACATCTCAAAAGTTGGATAAAGATGATGAAGGAAAAGACGTCGATCAAACGATGTATCGAGGGATGATTGGATCGTTACTATACTTAACCGCGAGCAGACCGGACATATCCTACTCGGTTGGCGTATGCGCAAGATTCCAATCAAAGCCCAAAGAAAGTCATCTAATTGCAACCAAGAAGATAATCCGATATCTCAAAGGAACAATCAATGTGGGATTATGGTATCCCAAAGAAGGAGATTTTACACTAACGGGTTATTCAGATGCAGATTTTGCAGGTTGTAAAATAGACCGAAAAAGTACCTCAGGGACATGCCAGTTCTTAGGGGGAAGATTGGTCTCTTGGTTCAGCAAAAAGCAAAACTCCATAGCTACGAGCACCGCCGAAGCCGAATATATTGCAGCTGGGAGTTGTTGTGCACAAATCTTGTGGATGAAGCAACAATTATTGGACTATGGGATTAAGTGCGAAAATGTTAGCATTTTATGCGATAATACAAGTGCAAAGGGAAACTCAGCCCCCGGTTTATCGGCCCCTATGAAATCATAGAAAGAGTCGGGAACCTGGCCTACCGCCTCGCCCTACCCATCGAACTGGAACGGGTACACAACGTGTTCCACATATCCCAACTAAAGAAATATATACACGATCTAAGCCACGTGCAACAACCCGAGGCCGTGGACCTTGACGACGCACTAGCTTACGAAGAGAAACCTATAAGAATCCTGGACACCAAGACAAGAACCACCCGCCAGCGAGCCATAGAGATGGTAAAAGTCCTCTGGACCAACCATGGGACCGAAGAAACAACATGGGAACTCAAAGACACAATGAAAGAACGCTACCCCGAACTCTTCACACAAGGTAACCAAGACGAAAGCATAGGATAAGGGAAAAAGTCACTCAGCAAGGACCAAAGCTTCGGGGACGAAGCATACCGTTAAGGGGGGAGAGTGTAACACCCCGTGTTACGGCCCATAAACCAATTAATTATTTACCCAGAAATAGGGATTAAATCTCATTAATTAATTAAGAAAGATCTACCATGGTCCATGGGCCCTTATCCCTAAAACGAATCCCCTAGTCCTATAGGAAATAGAATTAGCAAACCCATACCACTTAGGCCCTAATTAGGACTCTTAAATATATAAATAGAGACATAGGAGGCACCTAGATCTCACACCACAATAATCTCCCACCACACAAGAAGCTCCAAGAATTCCTTTATGAGAAATCAAGAAAGAAAGAATCTTAAAGAAAGACCCTTCATAGCCAAGGAAATTAATTAAGGCTAAGAGGTAACCCATGTCTTAACAAAACCTATTTTCTTTGCTATAATTATCTTCTTTGGCTTCTTCTCTACGCTTGTGTCGCGATGAATCGTTTATGATATTGATGATATGATCTTGATAATTGATGAGACGATTGTATGTGTGATCTTGATGATGATAAGAAGTTCTTGATGATTATGTAATGTTCTTGATAAATCTTGATGTTTCTTGATGTTAAAAGATGAACTATGATCTTGATGATTTAAATATGATTAGAGCCCTAGGATGAATCGTGAAACGCATATTGTGATATTCTTGATATATTTGGGTGGGAATTCTCATGTTCGGGTGTTGATTATGCTTAGAAGTCATGATAGGATATATGTTATATGATTCTTACTTTTGATCCGTTAATTGTCTACGTGGTGTCATCAATTGCGTTTAAAAGTGTCTAAGCATGGTTTCGGGTTCCACAAGGGATCCCGGGACGTTTATTTTGATAAAGAGTCAGTGGGGGCTAGGTGGGGGTAGGGGGACCCGCCACCTACCTGCTGCCCGAAAGTGACGCCGCCGGCAGCGGGCAGCCGGAGGGCAGACGACTGCCCGCCGGACACCCGCTGCCCGGAGGTTTTTCTCCGGCGGGCAGCCAGCGGGTGATCCTCCACCCACCGGCTATCCGCTGGAACATGCCCAACTTGGGTCTCCGGCTTCCCCGTTTGATGTTTCCCCGACCCTCGTGGTGTCCCAATGGACTCCGTTTATCGTGCCTAAGTCTGGTCTGATGTTTCGGGTACCATTCGTAGGTCAAATGAGTCTTATATATCGCATGCTAATTGAATTGGTATCCCGTTGGCCTAGGTAAAAGAAGTACGAACCCCTTAGGATTATTCCTAGTATGTGGATGACCGCGCATAGGTTTCGTTATACATTTTCTCCCCCTTCCCAATGTGTTAATGTGGGTTGCATGTGCTTGCGGTGTGTTATGTGTGCATGATACCCCAATTTGGTTGCGATCAAATTGGTTATTCCTGAGCTGCGGTCAGAATTACACTCTCGGGCTGCGGTCCACCGTTTGGTTGCGATCAAACGTTCTACATGAGCTGTTGTTCATATTCCTGGCTGCGGTCAGATGATCACTCTTGGGCTGAGGTCCACTGTTTGGTTGCGATCAAACATTATGATGAGATGCGGTTCATCGGTCGGTTGCGATCGATCCCTTCGTGTTGCGATACGAGGCAGGGTGCTGCAGGGCCGTGTCAGAGCTATATGCCCTGACCCTCATGTATGGGCATGCGATTGGTCCTGTGGCGCCACCGAAGTGTGCTTGTGTGACGAGATGAATGATGATATAAATGAGATAAAGTGAATTTGTGACTGTAGGATATATGCTAGTATCTTTATATGCTTGGTTATAACTGTTGAATGTGCTTATCTTGATCTGTCAAAGTCTATTCAGGTTTTGAAACTAGAGTTTCCTAGGATATATCTTCCTGCTTCAAAATGGCTTTTCTTATATATATATATATATATATATATATATATATATATATATATATATATATATATATATATATATATATATATATATATATATATATATATACTTATACGGTATTTCAACGCGTTAGAGTAGGTTACCAGCATTATTCGCTGAACAGATATATTTGGCTTTCAAACACAGATGATTAGCTCCGGAGCGCGCTAGAGGACCCAAGGCTTAAATAGATAATCTCATATTCGGCCTGCGTGCCATAATGATGTAATGATGTTATTTAAGGATAATTAGATAGTTTAGCCTGTGCATCTGAGTTCTCTAGCTCAGATGTGGCATAACACCGGTATTCTTATGTTTAGTATTACTCTGGTTGGGATTTAATGAGAATTTACCATTATTATATAAGTTTTAAAAGTTTCGAAAATCTGGGGTGTTACAAACTTGCTTTCTAATGCTCTTTCTGTCGCATAGATGGTTGATGGTGATCCATCCTGCTATTCTGAAGCTCTTCATATTGCTAAGTTCAAACAGTGTTTGAGTTTAGTCGGCTGTTCCAGTTGTTAATTTCACAATGGATTTGATCCAAAGTGGAGATTGTTAGATGTGGCTCCAAATCCATGAGATGATTTCTCTATTGTTGAGTTTCTCTATTGTGCACGTAGCATACCACTGCCGCAATATCTCCCCACGTAGCAGCACTTCATGCGCATTTCTTGCTTTTATTTATAGTATAAATAGCATGCTTTACTTTGTAATCAAATCACCTCTTACATCAATTCAATTTATTTGAATTCATTTTTTATCCATTCTTTTCTTTCTTTCACGTAGAAATATATACATATATTTTGTTAGTATTCTCTTTTAGAGATTAATATATATATATTTATATATATTTTCCCATTCTTATTAATTATTTTGTCATTTTATATATTTTTCTTCATTTAAATTTTTTCTCTATTATTTAACTTCTATAATTCTCAATTTTCAATTCGATTCTTCGCTTTCCTTTATATTCTAACAATTATTCGTTTATGACATTTATTGAACATGAGTTTTGTGTGTGTTTTTTTCTCCACATTCTTTAATTTCCATTCAGTCTTCTTCTTGATAAACATTTGTGAATCACTAGCATATAAAGAAAGTGTTATTCTTATGCCTGGCAAGGGCAGTACAGCCAGACAAAAATCCTGTGGATCCAAAAGCTGCTCACAATTTCCAGGTATTTTGGTCGTTTTAATTTATCTGTCAGCATATCTTCTTATTCTTCTTCTTCTTTTGGTTTGTACTTTCAATCTGGTTTCCAAATCATTTGAATGCTTTAAGTTTGTAAAGGACTGGAGGTAATCTCTTCCATGCGACGAACATTGTTAGTTTCCTACTCCAAATGTGTGTGTGAGCTAGCGATGGAGCGAGCAAGTACTTGACAAATACTAGAGTATTTATTTGTTACAAGATAACTCCTTTAGAATATAATTTTCTTTGCTGCTTTTTTCTCAATTCTTTTTTGAGATTTAAGGTGCTTAGAGAGGCTTATCAGGTCCTGAGTGATCCTGAGAAGCGTGAAGCATATGACAGAAATGGGAAATATGGAGTGCAGGAGTAAGTGCAAATATTAAATTGCAAACAGTTTCATTACCTGCTTTTGAACATTTTCTAAAAATCCAGAGTTTTTTTTTTATGGCTTATAACACCTTTCATCTATTGGCACGCAATACAAATTGAGAGGCAAATCAGTGGTTGCAATAAGAAGATCCAGTATCCCATAGATGGGGTGGATCTTGAATGGAGTAAATTAAGACCTTGCATCACTTGCATGCATGGATTATGGGTGATAAAGGAATTGAATTAAACAAAATTTACTTGTACCACAATAGAACATATTTACATTCTTGTTCACTGAACCCATTTTAAGTGCTATCGTCACTAATATCTTGTATTTCAACTTTTCAAGCAGGAAAGAATTGGTTTTCACTTATTTCATTTCATTATTCTTAGGAAAGCTATGCTAGACCCTGCAGCAGTTTCTGGAGTGCTATTTAGAAGTGATTTCTTCGAAGACTGTGGGGCAACTTTTATAGGCTTCTTTGTCAGTTGTTGAAGCTGAACAGGCCTCTACTGATCCTGAAACCCGGAATGTGAAAGTCGCAGAAAAGATGAAGATATGCTTGTTAAGACTTTAATTCATGAAAGGCCAGTCAATCTCACTCTGAACAATTTATTTAGAACATTTTGACTCCTGTATACAGGCATTGTAGAAGGAAAGGGAAGACAAACTTGTGAAGATTCTAATAGATCGTCTTCACCGATTTGTTGAAGCCCATATACAAGAGTTTGTGGATTGGGCGACATCAGAAGCAAGTCGTCTATCTCTAGCTGGTAAGATAAGGCTTCTATGCTTTTAACCAGTATTGATTTTTGCATGCTAAAAGCTAAACAACGACAATAACCAGTAAGATAAGGCTTCTTCTTCTTCTTCTTTTGTGGAAAAGAGTTCTGTGTAACATTCACTTGTCATTTCCCTTCCACTTTCCCTGAAGATAAGAAGAAATTATAGACAATTTGCATTTTTCTGTTTTCAGCTTTTGGTGAGGCTATGCTGCATACCATTGGTTACATTTACACTAAGCAAGTTGCCAGAGAACTTGGGAAGGATAATTAAGCGCTACATGAAGGTGCCATTTTTTGCGGAGTGGGTTCGAGATATAGGACACCGTGTTAAGTCACAAGTTATGGCTGCTTCAGGTGACAATAATAGAACTTGGATATAATGAAATTGCCTTAAACCTTCTTTAGTTCACCATATGTTAATTTGTGTAGACAACTGCTATTACTAGACCAACCTTTCAGTAACATCATCACTTTCAGTATTCAAAACTGAGCTTATTTGATGCATTTAAGAAACATGTGTGTGCTTTTTGATTTGTAAAGTTTATTCTCCGTATTTTGATATTAATAGTAAATAATATTATGATTTTGTCATATGTGTAAGCTTTTCTGCACAGGCTCAAACCAGACTATGTTTTCTCAGAGTTCTTATTCTCTTTTTTTTTTTTTTTTTTACTTTTGTATTTAATTGTTTTATTGATTTGATTTTACTTTGTCTGCTTGATTGATTAAAAAAAAAAAAAACAGGTTGAAAACAAAAATCTTCCTTCCATAACATTTTGTATGATGTCTTCTGGTTTCTCTGATTTGTGAAGTTTATTCTCAGTATTTTTTTGAGAGTAAAATCGAGGTGATTTTTGCTTGACATTTTTAGGCGAGATTTTTTGTACTTTGTGCATTGATGGTTGTTCCTTGAATTTTGTTTGTCTATTTTTCCCTTCTTTGCTTCCAGCCGTTCAAATTCAGGCCGTATAAAGTACACCCAGGCAAGACTAAAAGTAAAAAAGTATTTACTTTAGCTGGCTTGGAATGACTTTCTTACTGTGGTGCACTGTTTCTCCACAGGCTGCCATACTGTAATCCAGAGACATCAATACTTTCATTTGTACTTTTTTCTATTTTTTATTATTTTATGTCTATTCTTTGTGTAGAGCCTACAAGATTGTCCATGCCTTCAACCGGTACTCCCTATTTTACTCCATCAAGTCTGACATGTAATATTATTATTTTTATCTTTCTTCTTCATCTCTTCCCCCGTCACTCGTTTCTCTCTCACTGGCATTTTTTTCTGTTTCTTCTCCCTCTCGTTTATTTATTTCCTTCGCCTGCGTTTATGCATCTCTTCATTACTCCGCTAATAACTTATGTAACCATAACTTTTAGTTTGCTCATAATAGGAAGGAACTTCTTTCACTGGCTGATTTAGTGACTCCAAATCGGAAGGACGCTTCTGCTTTGCTTGGTGGCGGTGTGCACTTGGAAACATTTGAAGACAATCACTGTTTTGAAGGAGGCATCTGCTTGCAGGAATGTACTTGTGACCGTGAATGCATAAGTGCTGGGTTAGATTTTTAGAATGAAATTTGAACCGTTTTCTGTTAAGTCAAGTAGTTAACTGTCAATATGCTGAAACAAATGTTTTGCCTGCTGTTGGTTTTCAATTTGTAGTTTACTCTAAGGCGATTAGCCATCCAGCTAGACCAGCTCCTTATAGTTGATATAGCTTTGCCTAAGCACTTTTGAAGTTATACCGCTGCCTTCTTCTGGCCACCATATTATTATTTAAAATAATGAACGATTTGGTCCCTCAATTATTAGCGAACTGTCAATGTAGTCCCTCAATCGCTTAATCATTGATTTGGTCCCCGAAAACAATTATTTTTAGTCGATTTAGTCTCTGAGGCCGTCTTTCGTCAACGGCCGAAGGGACTAAATCAACTAAAAATAATTGTTTTCGGCGACCAAATCGACGTCTGGAGGGACTAAATCGATTAAAAATATTTTTTTTCGAAGACCAAATCGATGTATAAGCAATTGAGGGACTACATTGACAGTTCGATAATAATTAAGGGACCAAATCGTTGATTAACTCAAAAAAAAAAAATGTCCCTAAAAAAAAGTATACAGCTGCCTTCTTTCGGCCACCCTATTGTTATTAACAAAAGAAAAAAAAGAATATTTCTCTGCTTCTTTGGCGCCGTTCCGGAAGAAGGTATACCGCTGCCTTCTTCCGCCCCCCTTATTGTTATTAAGAAAAAAAATATTTGTCCGCAAAGAAGTTATACCGCTGCCTTCTTCCGGTCTACCTCACAGCTTTATCTGATCTACTGAAAATGTTTCTTCGTCTCTCTGCCACTGCTCCACATGCTTCTGGTCCACGGTAGCTAAGAACAAAACAAATCAAATCTCACTTTCTATCCGCTCCGCTTTTCTCCAATTCATCAAAGGCGATATGCGTAACAATGAGTGTTTTACACGGAGTAGTATGGAAGGGCTAAACATTTTATTTTGTTAAGCATCCTCCAGATCTTGTGAATTGCGATTGCTCAGTGCCGGGCGGGTCAGGAATCTGTAGCGGGTATTTGGTTCAGGTCAGAAGTTGCATGTATAGAAAATAAATTTCGAGAATGGTTAGTAGTATAACAGAAGGTACAATGATACACCATGTGGTCGTAGTGTTGCTACTTAGCTTCTTTGGTTGCTCAATTTCTTCGATTACTGCCATCCTTTTGCTTACTTTGCCTCTCTCGTCTATATCTATTTGGTAAGCATAATTGTTCACATATTTTACTGTTTTTGGTTTATATCTGCCCATGATATTTTCAGGTGAGATTTTTTGTACCTTGGGTGAACTTCCACCATATTCAATCAACGGTGGGTTCGGAGGGACATGCTGCTAAATAACTGAGACTCTTATTTTGTTCTCTGGTAGATCTCGTTGTCTTCTCGGTGAACATCGTTAATGCTTCGCTTTTCATGAATTGCGGTGGATGAGAAGCTGGCCGAAAAAAATGCAGATGAGAAGCTGTCCGGAAAAATGGAGGAACACGTAAGGTGCAATGGTCACGATCAAAGTCAGATTTGCATGTGGTTCAAAAATTGTTCTTGCATAAACTTTTTTTGTCTTTTTGTGCAGGCTTGTCTCTTCAGTGATAGTCATAACATTAAATGCGCTGGCTATAAGATTATGAACTGTATTAATTTAATTAACACAAACAAGTTATTGCATAAAGGGAGAGAAGTTAGTAGGTGGTTAGTAGAAAGTTGTAACAAGGGATGTCAAATGGGCCAACCCGTTGGGTTTTGGACTAGCCCTACAGGGTTGGTGGACTTGTTGGCTTGGACTAAAATGGTTTTTTATTTTTTCTTTTTGAGTTGGGTTAGACCTAATCCTAAACAACGGATTGTTGGTTAATCCAACGGGCTAAATCACTAAACAAATTTTTTATTACAAATAAAGTAGGTTCATAACTATATATATATATATATATATATACACTACACGCACTATATATATATATATACACACACACTACACACACACACACTATATATATATATATATATATATATATATATATATATATATATAAACACACACTGTACTGTATACACACACACTATATATATATACTACACACAGTGTGTGTGTACAGTGTGTGTTTATATATATATATAGTGTGTTTAATTATATATACTGCACACGCAGTGTGTGTGTACTGTGTGTGTAGTATATATATATATATATATATATATATAGAGAGAGAGAGAGAGAGAGTGTGTGTGTGTAGTGTGTGTGTATATATATATAGTGCGTGTGCAGTGTGTGTGTGTGTACAGTGTGTATATATATATAGTGTGTGTGTAGTATATATATTGTGTGTACAGTGTGTGTGTGTATATATATATATAGTGTGTGTGTGGTATATATATTGTGTGTACAGTGTGTGTGTACAGTGTGTAGTATATATATTGTGTGTACAGTGTACAGTGTGTGTATATATATATATATAGTGTGTGTGTGTGTGTACAGTCTGTGTGTAGTGTACATATAATATGTGTAGTGTATAAAAGTACATTATTTCATATATACTATCAAATAATGTACCTTCAATATACAAATAATGTACAATTAATATATTAAAAATGTACCTTATATTCATGGTCCACACAAGTTGTATAGACTATGGTCCATCCAACAATCATTGAATATTACATGGGCCAGCTCAACAATCCATGAGTTGGCCTAACTCAATCCAATAACCCAATAGGGCCAACCCAATGAGTTTACTTTCTTATTGGATTGATCTTTTTGGATTTTAGCCCTGCAATTTTTAGGGCTTAATGGGCCAGCCCATTGGTTCAGGGCTAAATTGACATCCCTAGTTGTAACCACCAGTTTAATACTGCTAAATTAAAGGAGAATAATTAAAACTAAATAGAGACAAAATATATCAGCCACAAGTATCCTTAATACTGGCTTCTTCTACACTCAAAGGGGAGACTTGTCACGTGAAGACTTGCCGCTTTATTGTGGATATGATCGATACAGGAGTGCATTAGGAGTGCCATATATGTTTTACGATCCATATCCTCTTGCAATTAATAATTGTGATGTTCATGAGATAAAGATTTTATCTAGTAGTTTATAACAGATCATTTTTGCTGTAATTTATTTTTGGTATTTTTGCTGCAATTTATTTTTTTTGTAGTTTGTAGATTAATGGATAGGAACATATATAATTTACCAGATGCATAATAGTTGCAAATTTTCATTGTCATAAATATTTTGATAAACTCAGGAAGACTTCAGAAGATGTCTTCCGACTTCGGAAGATTAGCTAATCCTCCGTATAGGCTCCGGAAGCGGAAGAAGGCAGTCCGCGTTAAATTTTAATGAACGGAGCAGATTCTTCGTGAAATTGATGGCTCATAAGTAATGTTTTTCGCTCTGGCAGTAGTGTTGCCACTTGAGAAAGAAGAAAGTCCTTCCCTCGATATAGGATTATAAGGAATTTAGTACGTAATAGAATAATTCCTCCCGTGAGTCATTGCATAAAAAACCACAGGATTTCATTAAACTCCATTACTTGTCATTTGTTAAGCAAGCCCCGAAATTTGAGACTTTTGAACGCATTTAGCATTCTCCTTGGCTTCTCAACGTAGACAACCCCTATATCACTTCCACTTCGACTCAACAGTTGGTGAATGCCAAGGTAAATACACTTCTGCTTCCCAATGGTTTAAACTGGAATGTGACTGTTGGAGGAAATTTTCGAGTCCGGAGACGTCGAAGAATTGAAATTCGTAATTAAGGTGCCAGTTTGCAGTTCGTTTGAGGATGCATGGTTCTGGAAAAGTCATCCAAGAGGTCTTTATTGGACAAAAGCCAGTTATAGACTCCTGCAAGGTGAAGCGCAACCTCCGGAAGCGGAAGATCACCTTGCCAACGGGAGCGGCTCACCTTCCGACTTCAAAGACAAGTCTTGGGAGCGACTCATCTATTTCACTCCACGTTGGATGGTACTTTAGCAGTAAGGGTGTGTTTGGTTGGTGAGTTTTGTCCATAGGAATGAGTATTAAATTGATTGTTGTTGTTTGGTTGATAGGTTTTTAGAACACTACTATGGATTTCGAATACTTCATCAATTGAAAAAATCCATACAAAACATGTTAAATACTTTCACCAAAACTCATTACCTAGTATATGATACCCATTCCGATTCCGATTTCGATTCCTATGTGCGAACCAAACATACCCTAAGTTTACCTGGATTAATTGTTTGACAATTTAAGGGCGTTTGGTTGGAGGGATTTTAAATTCCCTTCCCACTTAATTCCCACCTAATTCCAAAGGCCATTAAATTCCGTAGTTTGGTTGGAGGGAATTGCAATTCCTTGGAATTGCAATTCCCCCATTTTCATGGAATTAAAATCCCATGTCCCTCCCCTGGTATTTTAATTCCTGGGAAAAAAATATAGTGATGAGTCAAAATTATCCCTTCCTTTTTTAACCTAAAATTAATGTCTAACAACAAAAATGGACATTTTTGACTTTATACTACTTATTCCCTTTCAATTCCCATGTATACCAAACATTGGAATTGAAATTTCCAGTAATTCTATTCCTGTCAACCAAACACTGGAATTTAAATTCCGACTTTATTCCCAGTAATTCAACTCCCATGAAATTACAATTCCTTTCCCACATAATTCCCCCCTCCAACCAAACGCCCTGTTAGGGTTGTTCCAAGAAAATGTCCATACCATTCAAACCCCCTGCAAATCAATTAGTATTTCGTCTAATTCAAAAAACTTTGGGCTTTTAGTTTTTAAAATCTGAAAGACATAGAGTTTATTATTATGGTTTAACACTTCGTTATTGTAAAAATTGAACCACCTATTAAATATATCTATACCCAGTTATGAATGAATAATACAGAAGATACACATGTTTATAATGTATACATGCACATGAATGTGATTTTACTTGTTTAATTTTAAAACTATGTTTTGTGTTAATTTTGTTTTGTTTTGTGTTTTATTATTTCTTTGTAGTTTGTTTTTGAAAATTTGTAAAGCGCAGCACTGAAACTGAAGTTGTAACACAAACAATCTGTAACGCAGTTCGGGTAAACAACCCTAATCTGCGAGGCACTTCTCAATTTGAGAACTTGCCTAAATCCACTAAAAGCTCAATATTTAAAGTACACTGTTTGGAACCTGAGATTACACAATAGAATGATCTTTCCTACCAAACTATTGAAACCTAAACACATGTACTACTTTCTAGAGGAATTTAGTATCCTGTTCTCAAAGACTCTCGTACCTCACAAGATTAATGTTGAATGCTTGAGATCTACAATAAAGGACATCCCCTATTTATAGTAGTTATTCCTAACAGATTCGTGAATAACAAACTATTCCTAATCAAAATAGAACTAGAAAATCTTCAACAACAAATCCCCTTAGAATTAGTATTCTTCAATAACTATTCCTCTTAGTACTGATATTCCTTTATAGAACTGGAATTCTTTTTGCACATAACTTTGACAAAATACTTTGAGTCAACATTCTCCTCCTTTGTCAAATTTTTGGCAAACACCTTGGTCTCTGTCTTTCTCCCCCTTAGTTGATGCCACAGTGGTGTTTGATTGATGGCAGATTAATGACAGGTTAGATCACCATCCCATGTGTAACTTTTATCAGATGATCTTTTCCCCATCATAACACATTCATGTTTTTGGTTGTAGACTTTACAATTCTCTTTGGAAAATTCTACTTTGAGTTCATCATCACACAGTTGACTTATACTGATAAGGTTTGCTTTGAGTCCTTGTACCAAAAAGACTCTTGGTAATCTGGGCAGTCCATGGACATTCAAGGTACCAGTTGCGATAATCTGTCCTTTTCTTCCATCTCCAAAAGTGACATGCCCTTCATTTTTGTACTGGATATTCTCAAGATAATGTGGATTTCCTGTCATATGTCTTGAACATCCGCTGTCAAAATACCAAACACTTTGTTCTTGGCTTGTTTCTGAGGTATACACAACAGCTTGTGTTTGTTCCTTTCTTACCCATACTTTCTTGCTGTTATTTTTGCTTTGTACTGCCCAATCTCTGTTGTTTTGTCTGTAATAGAGATCATTTTGTCTTTTGAAGCAATACGCCTTTATGTGTCCTAATTTGTGGCAGTAATAACATCTGATTCTCCTTCGATGTTGAAAGTGATGTCGTGACACCTCAGGATTTTCAGAAGAGTGGCTTTCACTGGACGCTGGATTTGGAGATCTAGGCCTTCCATCTAGTGCCTTGATTTCTTGTAACAGTTTGGCCTCTCTGTTTTTAGATTCTAATAATTCATTTTGAGTTTCTTTGAGGCGCTTTTCTTCTCTCTCTTTTTCACCTTTTAGAAACTGATTTTCTTGCATGAGCTCTAGATTCACTTTGATGATTTGTTCCCATTTAGCATGCAATTGGGTATATGACTCTAGCAGTTCTTGCATATCATTTTTGTTTTCGTTTCATTCTCATGATTTGCGGTGAATGCTACGAAATTAGTGTTGGTGTCTTCTTCACTATCTGAGTCATCGCTTAGTGTTGCCACATATGTTTTGTTCTTCCTTTTAAAGTATGTTGGACATTCTGACTGGATGTGTCCAAACCCTTTGCACTCGTAGCACTGAATTCCTTCAGGTTTTAGACTCTCCCTTCCTTTTGAAATAGATTGATTTTGTCCAGTTGGGAAGTTCCCTTGATTGATTGAAGCACTTTTGCTTCTAAATTTGTTGAATTTTCTGAGAACTCTGTTGAAATTCTTTGTTAGGAGAGCAATTGATTTTTCCATGGTTTCAGTATCAATTTCTGGACTCTCTTTCTTGGAGCGCAATTCCTTTGTCATTATTTTTCCCTTTTTGCAGTATCTCAAGCTCATATGTTTGAAGATTTCCCATTAGATCACTGAGTTTGTAGGTGTTTAGATCTTTGTTTTCTTGGATGGCTGTAACCTTTATCATAAATCTCTCAGGTAGGGAACGTAGGACCTTTTTGACGAGCCTAGGTTCAGGAATAGGTTCGCCTAGGTTAAACGCATCTCCAGCAATCCCTAAAACTCTTGCACTAAACTGTGAGATATCCTCATCTTCTTCCATTTTTAAATTCTCAAACTGTGTTTGTATCATTTGCAGCTTGGATTGCTTAACAGAAGTATTTCCTTCGTGATGATCACATAGTATATCCCATGCAATTTTAGCTATGCCAGTGGTAGCGATTAGTTTGAAAGTATCTTCACTTACCGCTCCATATATGGCATTCATTGCTTTTGAATTGTAATTATATTCTCTTCGCTCTTCTTCATTCCATTCTACTTTAGGTTTTTGATTACCTTTATCATCAACTGGATTCTTCCATTCTTTCTCAACAGCTTCCCAAACTCCTTCTCCTTGTGCCAAAATATAGATTTTCATTCTAGCTTTCCAGTAGGAGAAATTTGTACCAAAGAGCGCAGGGGGCCTGGTGCTTGACAGTCCTTCTCTGGGAAACTCCATTAGGATCCTACTAATAATTTAAGCAATTTGGCTCTGATACCAATTGAAAATTTGTAAAGCGCAGCACCGAAACTGAAGTTGTAACACAAACAATCTGTAACGCAGTTCGGGCAAACAACCCTAATATGCGAGGCACTTCTCAATTTGAGAACTTGCCTAAATCCACTAAAAGCTCAATATTTAAAGTACACTGTTTGGAACCTGAGATTACACAATAGAATGATCTTTCCTACCAAACTATTGACACCTAAACACATGTACTACTTTCTAGGGGAATTTAGTATCCTATTCTCAAAGACTCTCGTACCTCACAAGATTAATGTTGAATGCTTGAGATCTACTATAAAGGACATCCCCTATTTATAGTAGTTATTCCCTAACAGATTCGTGAATAACAAACTATTCCTAATCAAATTAGAACTAGAAAATCTTCAACAACAAATCCCCTTAGAATTAGTATTCTTCAATAACTATTCCTCTTAGTACTGATATTCCTTTATAGAACTGGAATTCTTTTTGCACATAACTTTGACAAAATACTTTGAGTCAACAGTTTTCATACCTACAAACATTATATTAAGTTAGACAAAGTGTTTTACCAAGCTAAACCTTGTGATCTACTGATCTGTGGAAACCAAAACTTACATTACTTTGTGGTTAGTTATGGTTTTATTTTATACCGATCAAACGACCTAAGTGAGCTGATTATAATAATTGAAACTGCTGAATTATTAAACTTTCTGAAACCAAACGTCCAAACCTCACACTGAATGTTCATATATCCCGCATTCTTATTCACATTTGGAAACTCTAATGATTGAAACTTCTAAATTTTTAGGTCCTCTACAAAATTTTGGACTACTTTAGCAAGTTTGATTGGGAAAAATATTGTATTTGTTTAGCTGGTCCTGTTCGCATATCATCTTTGCCAGAAATTGTGGGTAAGGAACTTCTTGCTAACTGTATGTGGTCTGTCATTATATGTTTCGTTGCATTATTTCATCAAGGTGATTTGCTGTTCCTTTTGCAGTTGAGGCTCCTGAAAATGATGGTGGTGAGTTACTGCTCAACAATGATTTTCTTAGATATTGTGTCAAAATGTTTTCTGTTTCTTCAAAAGGGTATGATATGAACTTCAGAACCTTTCAACAAAAGCATCTTAACATACTTGATCCTCTGAAGGAAAATAATAATCTTGGCTATAGTGTCAGCAAAGGTCATGCAATTTGTATGTTTTATTTTTTATTTTTTATTTTTTATTTTTTTTATTCAGGGCTTAAAATTGTTTATATTTATGTTTTTTTTAAATAACACAAATTTGTTAGCTTATGCAAATCAAATATTTTTTTCTTTTTTTATTTAATCTTTTATATGTTATGCAATAGTGTAATTTTTTATGGAATAAATACTTTTAATAACATATTAAAATAATTAAACTTTTTGAATTATCAATTAATTTAAACGTTGACATGTTTAATTTAAACTCGTAAAGTTATTGCCAGAAATTGTGGGTAAGGAACTTCTTGCTAACTGTATGTGGTTTGTCATTATATGTTTCGTTGCATTATTTCATCAAGGTGATTTGCTGTTCCTTTTGCAGTTGAGGCTCCTGAAAATGATGGAATGGAGGTTTGTGGAACGCATGTTGTTGGGGCTTGGTTTTGATGTTAGATGGGTAAATTTGATCATGTTATGTGTACGGACAGTCAGGTACAGGGTCCTAGTCAATGGGAAGCCTAGTGAGGAGATCTTGCCCACGAGAGGATTAAGACAGGGTGACCCTCTATCACCCTATCTTTTTATCATCTGTGCGGAAGGCTTGTCGTTATTATTGCAGGATGCCCAAGCAAAAGGACGGATACATGGCTGTAGAGTGGCTCGTGGGGCCCCTCCCATCTCTCATCTTTTCTTTGCTGATGACAGCCTATTGTTCTTCAAGGCTAACATGCAGGAAACTATGGAAGTGAAGCGTTGTTTGGAAATTTATGAGCAATACTCAGGTTAATCGGTAAACTTTCATAAGTCTAACATTTCTTTCAGTCGGAATACTTTGTTGTTAGACAGGGATGCTATTGCTATGGGTTTAGGGGTAGAGCAGGCAGAGGATTTTGGAAAATATTTAGGGCTCCCCTCAGTTGTTGGTAGGAACAGGAAATATGTTTTTTCCTATGTGGAGCAGAAGTTGAGGCAAAGGTTTGGTTCGTGGAATAAGAGGCTGCTATCTATGGCAGGTAAGGAGATACTGCTCAAGAGCGTGGCACAAGCTATGCCTACGTACACTATGAGTATTTTTCTGCTACCTATATCTTTATGTGCTTCTTTGGAAAGACTGATGAATAGGTACTGGTGGGAAAAGAGTACTACAGTGGATGGTATTCATTGGATGGCCTGGGATAGAATGTGTGTGCCCAAGAAGTACGGTGGTATGGGTTTTAAGAAGCTGCATGAGTTTAACTTGACACTTTTAGGGAAACAAGCTTGTCGTCTGTTAACAAAGCCGGATTCTTTAATGGCCAGAATTTTAAGGCAAGGTACTATCATGATTCCACGTTTTATGAGGCCACCTTAGGTGGTAACCCAAGTTACGTATGGAGGAACATTATGGCAAGTCAGAACACTAGTACAAAATAGAGCAAAGAAATATGATTTTAGGCTACCCTTCTTTAAACAAGAGTAGTGTATTGTTAAAAAAAAAAGAGACAATGGCATAATTGTAAATAAATGAATATGAAACCGCTACCCTTTTAAAAAAAAAGGGTAGCGATTTTTTCTTCCAAAAAAAAGACGGTGGCATAATTGTAAATATGAATACTTTCCACTGCCCTTCCCCGTAGAAAGGGTAGCGGGGAAACAAAAATAAAAAAAAAAAGATCTCGCTGACCTAGCTGCGCTCACTCTCATATCTCACCTCTCCTCAACGCGTCTTCCTGCCTCCACCGTCACTCTCACCACACCTCCGTCGTCGCTGCGCTCCTTCCCACAGGCCACACCTCCGTCGTCGCCCTCACCAGCGCCTCCCTCATCCTCCCACGACGCCGCTTACACCGCCTCTCTCACCACGACTCCCTCAGCCTCGACCAAAAACCGCCGCCGCCACCAAGATAAGGATCCAACGCCTCTCTCATCAGCCACCCACGACCCCGCCACCACCCTCGCCACCGCCGCGGCTGCTTCTGTGACTTCCACCGTCGGCAGCTGGTCAACAAAACTGTACGTGCAGGTAATTTTTTTTTGTTAAAATTATTTTTTATAATTATCATTGTAATATATATTATATTTGTTAATTTTTATTTCGAATTTTTAGTTATTTGTTGTTATTTTTGTTGTTATACCCTAATATGTGTAAAGATATGAATTTAGTTGTTATTTTTGTTGGGATTATATAGTAATGTGTGCATATATGGTATAATATATGACTAGAAGTACGAATTTTGGTTATGAATTTTGATTATTATTATTTTATTTAGAATTTTGACATTTTAATTATTTATTTTTGAATTTTAATAAATGTTGTGTGAAATAGGTATTTTGATAAATTGTTTATTTTTTATTTGATGAAATATGTATTTGATAAATTATTTATGATAAATATGTTGTTTGATGAATAAATATGGCATAATTGTATATTTGATGATAGGTATTCATTTGAACATAGCTGGCATAAATCGGGAACATTGATATGTTTGGTTCTCAGCCGATCACAAGTAGGAAGAGAGGAGGAACAAAGCTGCCAAAAGAAAGTCTTTAGCTTTGGAGGGAGTTTGAATTTCCAGAATCTGGTCCAGATTGGGACTTGGACAGAACTGAAATCACCTGCAAGAGTATTATAGCAACTACGCACAGTGTAAGTACCCTTATCATCCTCCGTCCATATAATTTTATCCTTTTAACTTGCTGTCTGGAAGAGGGATACTCTTTATGAGGTTCACATCACTTTGGTTGAAAAGAGTATTAATAAGGGTGTCATTCCATGATGAATTTCCAGGTTGGATAAGGCCAGCAACTTTAGTGATTCCAGATTGAATGGGTGCAAGGGGCTGAATGAATGGTTGGTTCTTGTTTGGCATAGATGTCAACCTTTATGCATTGGTTTTTGATGAATCTGTTTTAAATGATGCAGTAAGTGAGGAGTTTGGTAATTCTCTTTGCTAATTAGCTTCTTTTTTTTAAAAATGTTTTTGTGTTGCACAACTGGAAGATGGAAATTTCTCTATACAGGTCAGTTTAGTTGAAATGCTTTTCTAATTAGACTAATGTAGGAGATCTGGCCAAAGTGGTTAGAGATACGCAGTTATCTATTTATTTGTGCATATTTTTTGAAATGTAGGAGATCTCCTCGGTCCTCTCCTAGTAACCAGGACAGAGCTGGACCATCTGATTTACAGTATTTCTCTGAATCCTTAAGTAGTTTAGATGATGATCTTGAAAGAGTGAAAACTGGATTTAGAAAAAAGAAGAAATGGCATGCTTCAGATGATGATTTTTCCTCACGTTCAGCTTAGGCCTGCAGACAGTGTAGAGAAGGCTTCTAAAACTGCTGAGATAAACCCGAGGAAAATCAAGATGAGGAGGTATGTTTCTTGTACATTCTATGACCTATTGACTTTGACTGCTCATATTATGATACTAATTATCTAACTCTTAATCACAAGTGACCCAAGTCTGTGGTTTCTATTGATCTGTTGAGTCTGAGGATAGGGCATCACCATCACTTTAACTTGTATTGTTTATTGGCCATTGGCCATGGTGTAGCTTTGTTTATTATTATTATTATTATTATTATTATTATTATTATTATTATTATTATTTACTTTCAAAGGTACAGATGTATTTTAGTTGTTAACCTCCCATAAATGCTTGAAAAATGCATCTCCTCTACCCAAAGTGGAACAATTCTGTGTTAGTTTTCAGCAAAGTATATTAGTTCTAACTTCTCTACTAGAATTTTTATGATGGGCTTTTTGTGTGATCAAGTTGGATTACCCGTTTTTCTATTCTGTTTCTGGTTCAGACTAGAAAAGTAAATCCAAGAGAACTCAACCCATATTTGAAGGATAAACGCTTTAAAGCGAGTTAAAGAGCAAGCTGCTCTCGAAGGACGAAAGTTGGATGAGGTAGATACTCATGGATTGCTGTTAGAATTTTGTTTAGTAGTCTCTAGCACGCATATTAGTATATAATGCAGTAAGTGTTATTACAGGTAGTTGAAGAATTGTGGGGTTCATTGAGTCAACTAGCTGTTTCTGTTGCATCCCGCAAAGTTGCCCCAAACCATGCTCATCTTCATGCCATCAAAAGTAGAAGGGGTGTAATGGGAGAGTGATCTGTTGAGAAGGTAATTCTCTAAATTAACTACTTTAGTCACCTTAATTCTATGTCATATGTGTGTTTTGTCTTAATGTATTCTAATGTTTTATTGATTCTTGTTTCTTCCAACTCCCATACTTCGTATAAGCATTGTCCTTAAAATCTCTAGATTCAATTTTTTTTTAATAAATAATTGTTGACTCTGGGTTGTTTGATTGGAAGTTTTCTAACTTTAATGACTTTCTATACTATGAGGATTATTGGGTTTTTGTCTTGTGACCTTAAAATAGTTGAATTTTGATGGGTGTCTAAGTTTTCAATCTGTATTAGGCTGGTTTGGTGCACAGCGTTCATTTTACATAATAAGATTAAACTAAGAAGTTCTTGCAGCAAACCCCAACAAGATCTCTGTTAAGGCTTATTTGAGTAGAGATAAATGGGATAATCAATTAGAGAGACAAATGCTCTATCTTCTTAACATATGTCTAAAAGAAACAATTATTGGGTCAAGGACTGTTGGTCATTATAGTTTTCTGGTATGAGTTTAGGTATACTTGACTTTTATTGAACTATAATACTATAGAAGCACTTGATGATCACTTGATAGCTGTCCAAAGGGATCATTAACATAGTTCCCAAATAGAAGAAAGGAGAATAAGAACTTTGACATTTGAGGATAAGCTGATATGTCTAGGTGACAGATATTAGTAATCAAACTACTAACTAAAGGAATTCCTTCAGGTTTTAGATTGTTTAGTTGTTATTAGTGCTTTTCTTCTCCAGTTCCCCCATATTTGTTTCCACCTTCTAGAGAACATGCAACTATAGTTTGAATTTGGTAATTTTATTGTTGTGAAACATTATGAAAATCTCTCAAAAAACTGTAGGAATGAGGAATAGACTTGGATTCTCTGTGAATGAAAATATGCTTGCCTATTTAGATGATAATTTTTTTTCTAAAGTTAATATAGCAAAATGTTTGGGAGAGTTAATTTTCTTCTGATTCTTGCTCATGAGCTATTTAATTTACTATTTTATATTATGAAGATACTTAAGTTTTTTTTCCTGGCATAAAATGACTATTGCAGTGTACTACAGAAGTTGGATCTGCAATGTCCTATTCTTTTCCTGATATATTTGACTTAGTTTTAGCTCCCTTGTGATAGATTTATAACACCTGTTAAACTTGGAATCAATTAGCTGTGATTCATGTGCTTGGCTATTAATGAATCTAATTTATATTTATATATATCAGTAATGCACTTATTTGTTTCAAGTGAATTTCATACATCTTTTTTTACTATATACATTGTACTAGTTCTGCTTAATCGTTCTTATATTGGTTGTATTGAAATATTGATGATTATCATTAGTTAATTAGGATATATTATTAATGGTTGGATTAAATTGATTATTGTGAATGATTAATTTAGATTATGTTGAATATGGGCGAAAGATTTTGTTGTGGATTGCGTTATATTATGAATATTATTGTAGGATTGTAGTATTATGTTGATATGTAGTGTATGAATTCCGTATAGGATTTAAAAAAAAATAAAATTGGGAAATTTAAATATAATAATGATTTTTTTTTTTAATTTATAAAAAACAATCCGCTACCCTTCCTTTTAAAGAAGGGTAGCGGATTGTTTTAATAAATTAATGGTATTCGCTACCCTTCCTTTTAAAGAAGGGTAGCGGATTCTTAACTTTCCGCTACCCTTGTTCAAGGGTAGCGGAAAGCTCAGGGTTTTCAGCGACCCTAGTATCCGCTACCCTTGTACAAGGGTAGTGGATAGCCCTTTACAAGGGTAGCGGATGTGCAAATTTGTACTAGTGGAACCTGATTCATAGTGGCTGCAGGCGCAGAATTAGGGATGGTAGAACTTCTAAGGTGTGGTCACACCCGTGGTTGCCTGACTCTCAGAATCCGTTTGTAGTAACTGACCAGGGGGCACAGTATCCGGATCTTATGGTCTCAGATCTGTTAGTTTATGAACAGTGGAAATGGAACCATGATTTAATTTCTCAGATGTTTGTTCCCAGGGATGCTGAGTGAATTCAACAGGTTCCTGTGAGCATTAATTTCAAGGATGACTGGTTTTGGAAGGGGGATATTAGGGGACAATATTCGGTTAAAAATGGCTATAGATGCCAATGTGAGTTGGACAACACCCCAGAAGCAATTTGGAATAACATTTGGAAGCTGAGGGTCCCTCCCAAGTGGAGGATTTTTCTATGGAAGGTCCTTTCCAATATTTTGCCAACTATTACCAACTTGGTTAGAAGGAGGGTGGAAATTCCTAATATTTGCCCAGCTTGTGGAGATTGTGCGGAGGATGTTATGCATATTTTATGCACTTGTGTATATGCTAGACGTGTGTGGAATGTTTCACGTCTTATAATCCCTAATGTTGATAATTATGATTTTATGCAGTGGGTGGAGGCTTGGTTAGGATGCTCAGCAACATCTGCTGGGTTCCTAAAAGAACAAATTTACGGAATACTCTACGAAATTTGGAGAGCCCGGAATATGACTGTTTGGGATTCGTTTCTACCGACTCCTACGCAGCTGTGTCACGCATTTCATGGTTATTGGTTTGCCTACTCCACAAGTTGCTCGCCGATTGCGCCTGCTGGACCAACTGCGCCGGAACCCCCAGCTGCTCCCCAAGATCCGACTGCCCATGCACTGCCGGCTGTGCTTCAACATGCTACTGTACTGCCGGTAGCTTTGGAGATGCCACTGCCGCCTGGAGGGTTATATTGCTTCACGGACGCAGCCATTCACGGTACATCCCCAACTTACGGTTTTTACGCATGCAACGCACAAGGTGGATTGGAGGCAGCTGCAAACGGACCTCTTATTTGTCCGAATGATCCCCTTTTAGCTGAAGCAATGGCGGTACGTGAGGCCCTATCTTGGCTACGGGACCGCGGATTTCAGAATGTTGCGATTTTTTCAGACTGTGCGGTCCTAGTTTCGTCCTTCCGTGATGTGATGACCTATCGTTCATATCTAGGAATTATTTTGGATTCATGTTTACAGTTGTTTAATTCTTTTGATTCTTGCTCCATAAAATTTGTACGCAGAGATGCCAATATGGTAGCTCATGCCTTAGCAAAGCATAGTAGTGCGACTGACTCTCATTCTGTCTGGAGGGACTATCTTCCTTCCTTTGTTTTGCTTATAGTTTAATGCAATATAATTTCCTTGGCTTTCAAAAAAAAAAAAAAAACTCGTAAAGTTAATTAAATTAGACTTTTACTAGTTGTTATTTTAAAAATAAAAAAATAAATAATAATAATAATAATAATGATACGACATCGGTTATTCCAAAAAACTAATGTCGTATATAAATGAAACGCATGACCGATTCCATATATACCGCTTCTCAGCTTTGAGACCTTTTGCTGATCGAAAAATAAAAAACAAAAAACTCATGGGCGGATGTTTGAGGTTTTGTCCGTTAGAATTATATCGTCTTACCTGCACGATCTTTCCCGGTCGAGTATTACATCTATCCCGCTTCTTAGTGATGAAGCCTCTTGTAGGTTGTTAAATAAAAATTGGCAGTAGAATTGTTTGCCATGTTTTCTTCCCTACAAGATGGCTTTTATGGGCCGAACAAAAAAAATAGTGTGTTGTAACATGTCAATGCTGAGCAGGTATTTTTTGCTTCGGCAATCAACTCAAAATTATTTTATACTTATGCTTTTTTTTTTTTTAAATAACACGAATTTGTTGGATTATGTAAATTAAATGTTTTTTCTTTTATTTGAATTTTTCTTTTTCTTTTTAATTTAATTTTGTTATTTAATATTTTATATCTTATGCAATAGTGTAATATTTTATGTAATAAATACTTTTATTAGATGATGTAAAATAATCACAAGGGCTTTAGTGTCTTTAATTTCAGCAATCATAGCCTCTTTCCAACAATCATCACGTATGGCTTGATTATATGTTGTTGGCTCTTTGATAGAAGTGACTGCCATTGAAAACTTCATGTGTGGCATAAGGAGATGGTTGTAGGAGATAACTTCTGATAGCTTGTGGGGTGAGGTACCCTGTGATGTGGCTGCATCACAGTAATAGTCTAAGAGCCTGCTTGGGACATGACGGTTTCTGTCAGAACGGCGAGGCTGGATATCAATAGGTGCCGGAACTCTAGGTTGTATATCAGATGAGGAATCTGGGATAGTAGTGCATGGCTGATCATTATCTACCTGTTCATTCCCATGTGAAACACTATCATCTGCCTATTCATTATTAAGATGAGTTTGGCAATACTGATTAGTACCACTTCCGGAACAAGGCTGTATTGAGCTGATGATCATAATTGTCATGCCAATCAAGATCCATGGTAGTAGGAATATTTGGGAGAGAGGGCTCAGAGGAGGACAGGTTGTAGCTGGTGATTTTCTCAGCTGCCATAGGGAATTGGAATTCATAAAATGTGATATCCGGAGATACAATAACAGTTCTATCTTCCAAATCATATAGGATATAACCTTTAATCCCAGCTGGTATGCCAATAAAGATGTATTTCTTACCCATGTGCCATTTTGTGCCTTGCCTTAGGAATCTTCGCAAATTATGCTGTGCAACTGTATGCACCATGTATGGTACACAAGGTTGTAAAAACGATGTCATTTCGATTAAAAACGCGTGTCTCACTTTAAAAAAAAAAAATCAGGTTCGATTCCCGGCAATAACATTATTTGTGCATAATTTGAATTATATATCCACAAATTCATAACTATATATCCACAGTGAATGAATAACACAAAATCCAGAATGAATGAACTAAATATCCTGAATGAATGAACTAAATATCCACAATGAATAAACTAAACATCCACAATGAATGAACTAAATATCCACAATGAATGAACTAAATATCCACAAATTCATAACTATATATCCACCAATTCATAACTATATATCCACAATAATGCTGTTGAGGGGAATCGAAACAGAATATATATATATATATATATATATATATATATATATATATATATATATATATATATATATATATATATATATATATTTTTTTTTTTTTTTTTATAAATGGGACGCACGTTTTTAGTCAAAACGATGTCGTTTTGCAACCATGTGCACCATGCGTAACTATTGAGGAATCAAGTTAATTAAATTAGACTTTTACCACTTGTTGTTACTTTAATATAATAATAACTAGTAATTCACCCGCGCGATGCACGGAAAAAAATTATGTTATTATAAATATAAATAAAAATAGAAAAAATTAAAATATTTTAAATTATTTAATATAATAATACTTTTGAGCTTCCATTGGTCAAGTATTTATTATTTTTATGGAATACAAAATTACAATTAAAATTAAAATTAAAATTAAAATTAAAATTAAAATTAAAATTTTGTATGGTTAATATAATCTCTAATAATGTGCATATTCAGATAAACTTATAGAGAGAATTTATATAATTACATTGATTTATTCTTAATTGTATTTCATCTATATTATAATTTTCACAATACGAATAGTAACTAAGATAATTACATTTGGAAAACAAATTTCAAATTTTGTATGTGTAAATTTAAACTCTAATTGAACACATTTTTTATATGATTATATAATATATAGCTATTTTATTTTTCAAAAATATATTTTTTATATGATTATATAATATATAGCTATTTTATTTTTTAAATGTTGTGCTTTTTTTTATATATATATATAATAAAGGATGTTGTGACATTAATTGTAACATTAATTATTTCCCAAACCATATAGCTTTATTATATATAGGATAATAATAATAATAACAACAACAACAACAACAACAACAACAACAACAACAATAATAATAATAATAATAATAATAATAATAATAATAATAATAATAATAATACCACATTGATTATTCCAAACAACTAACGTCATATATAAATGAAACGCAGGACCGGTTCCATCTATCCCGCTTCTCAGCAATGAGATCTTTTGTTGATCAAAAAAAAAAAAAAATCATAGGTGGTCGTTTGAGGATTTGTCTGTTAGAGTTATATCCGCCCTACATGCACAATCTTGTCCGATTGAGTGTTACATATATCCTGCTTCTTAGTGATGAGGTCACTTGTAGGTCGCTAAATAACAATTGGAGGTAGAATTGTGTTCCATGTTTTTCTCCCTACAAGATGACTTTTTTTGGGAAGAAAAAAAAATGGTGTGTTGTAACATGCCCATGCCGAGCGGGTGTTCTTTGCTTCGGCAGCCAACTCAAAATTGTTAACTATTTGTTCATTAACCTTGATTTTTTCTTTTATTACACGTCCCTCCACAATGGAACAAAAAAAAAAAAAAAAAATAGTCGCAACATTTGTAAACCAGCCGTTATTTTGTCATTCGTGTGCAGTCGTTGTTTGACACTAAATTTTTGCTGTCAATATTTTGTCATTAAGATCAATCAAAGATTCAAATATTTACACTCTGTCTAGCTCAAAAAATAGCCTCCCACCTGTCTCATTTAATTTGTAATTTCAGACGTAATCATCCAATTGATATACTCGGCACACATTACCCTAACAACAGATACCACATGTGTTTCCACTTCATATTGTCAAAACAAAAATTATGTCAAATCTTTTTTTCTTTAACAAGGTCCGTTTAACTGTTTGTACATAAAAATTAAAGAGTTAATACCAGCTAAGGTCCCTTGAGTTTGGTGGCTTCACCACCTATAGTCCCTAACTTTCGTAATTACCATCCGTGGTCCCTCCGAGTTGCGAAATGTGACCTGCTACCAGCCTTCCGTTGTTTCCTGCCGTCTAAGCCGTCAAAAGCAGGGGTATTAATGTCATTTGGCATATAAATTCACTGAAGAACAGTTTTTCACCGCTTCAACAATTTTTCACCGCTTCCAGTGGGGATATTAATTCACTGAAGCAAAGCCTAGACTTTAATGGAGGTAAAATACGCATGAATGGTAATATTAATTCCGTTTCAAACTCAAAAGAAACGGCTTCATACAAAAATGGTGCTTCCAACAGTTCGGATTTGAGTGTCGGAAAGGTGCAAGGGTGTTCATTACTTAGATTTGACGCTTTTAATGGCGTGAGTTCTGGTGATTTAGCGCCAGATAATCAAAATTATCAGACTCCAATAAGCAAGCAAGAAAGCTCCAAGGGGTCGTTGCCATGGTTCATAGCGAAGTCGCAGCATAATCTTCAGCTGATCAGAGAACTGCTACCACATGAATCTTGATTTATTGCATAATTGTTCTCAGCAGTTTTTTAAGAAGTCTGAAACCGATGAGAGTTTCTCTCGAGATTTGAATCAGAAACAAGAAGACAGGCGATCAACATCCATCAATGCTTGTGAGTCGAGCAAGGCTGATAGTGTTAGTGATGATGCTAATGTTAAGAAGATCTTCGGGGTTCAGATTTTTAGTTCTTCTGGAAATCTAAAGACTGCAGATTCTATCTCCAAAGGAGATAATTCGAATAAAGTCTTTGCAGATGAGGCATTGTCTAGAAATCCACCTGAAGTTATCAAATTCTATTATAGAGAAGGGGCTCGCCAACTGTTGTTCTAGGTTTAAAAAATCAGATTGATCTTAACCTGTCTCTGGATGAAGAAGAGGAGCCACCGGCACCTTGTCTCCCTCGAGCAGCTGTGAAAATCGCGACTTCTGAATAAGACTTCGGTGGAAATTAGGGTTCTAAGTGGTTGACAATGATTTGGGAATTTTACATTTCATACGGAAATTATTGTTTTTTTTATTTCTGAATATGTTGTTATATGCCAAAGGACATTAATACCCCCACTTTTGACGACTTAGACCGCAGGAAGTAACGGAAGGATGGTAGCAGGTCACATTTCGCAACTCGGAGGACCACAAATGGTAATTAATGAAATTAGGGACTATAGGTGGTGAAACCATCAAACTCAAGGGACCTTGGTCGGTATTTACTCAAAATTAAATCTATTCAAATAAAAGAGACGAAACTCCATCTATTTAATTTTGTTTTTCCCTCAACCTATCCTACACTAAATCTCGTACAATATTTATTGTCTATTAGATTGTTTTCCACAAATACGTGCAAGACCTAAATAACATTTCATGGATAATTGTATATTAACTACTGTTACTTAAGATATATCTGTAAATGTTTCTATACTAACATTCCTAAATTACTAAAACCTTTAAACATAGTGGTGTTTCCAACAAGTGTAGCATAATTGTCAATAATCTAAACCAGTAACTGTCAATATCAAACTACAACAATAATTTTTTTTTTACAACTTTTTTTCGTTCGTTCATTATTCAGCGTTCGACAATTCGCAACCATAGAGAATGACAATTTTGCCAAACAATTTACTTCTATCTCTATTGGGCATCAATTAAAGCCATTGCAAAACACGCGTGTCTTGGTTAGTACTATGTATATGTTAGAGTGTATTAACAAAATACAAAATAAAATTTAACATGAACTTTGGTCAATTAATTAAAATCACGCATTGAGCATGAAATGGTACATCAAATTTACAGTATATATTCAACATAGATGAGACACTATATATACCTACTATCATTTTCTTTTTAGGGTAGGAGGATTTGGTTATGTTTTGAAGGTGTATTGCAGCAATGCACTAAAATTGCAGTGAAGCACACTAGGGGACTAGATCAAATCAAGAATTCATTTATGGCGGAAGTGGCAACAAGAGGAAGCATGGACCACACCAATTAATAGGGTCTTGTGTTGCAAAAACTATGCTTGGTTACTATCCAGTGAGGGTGCTTCCCTCTAAAACTCCTATTGCACCAGTTAATCTTACATTTCTACTACAGGTCATAGTTATACATTCTTGAAATATTTACTTTATTTTATGAAAAATTTGATAATCTTGCATTGATATACGCCATACCGAATGATACTTTGATAAATTATGAAACACGAATTTAGAAATACATACTAGGTATTGGACTATTCGCGCAATGCGCGTGTAGTAACTAGTTAGGAACTATAAGAGTCAAGATAATATTATTAGATTAACTAGGATTAGGAAACTATAATATAATATCCCTAAAATAATATTAATAAAGTACTCTTAAAATAATTTTGGGTTATATAAAATAATTTAATAATAGGCTAACATAATTTTGGACCATATAATAAAATAATTTTGAACGTATCAGTATCAAAAATAATATTAGCAAAAATAACTAGATATCATAATCTACCCTCCAAAGGATGGACGAAGCAAAACCACACCAAGAAGGACATAGAGAATGTTTACCCAATTGCATACAAACGAGGATAGGGAAGGAATCACATGCAACAAAGAGACTCCAACTTAAATTTAATATACCGCAAAGAAAAGTAATACACTCCAAAGATAAGGTATTACATACTCTCCTCTTAAGAAATAAAGTTTCCCCCATAACTTTCATGCAAGTCCTCACCCAAACCGTATCAATTACCAAAAGAATCCAACAATCACCCGAATAAGCAAGTACATAAACAAACAAATAAGCAATGAAATTCAAAATTTTCACCAAGTCCAAATAAATTGCAATTACATGTAATAATTATTTAATGTGAAACGACCACTTACCTGCATGTTGAAACTGGCAGAGATCCTGATTTACACCCCCTGGGCTATATGTGTGTGTGTCTTTTCCATTATAACTCTTTGAATTATTTTTCAAGTTATAATTTATTGGTGAATTTGAAAGAGTCTTTAGTAATCATTTTGGGGTTGTGGATCACTATGTACAGCACCACTAAGGCACTAACAAACCAAAATATGAAATATGCATTACACATATGACATATCAGAGTCATACCACATAATAGGCCAAGGTTCAAATGTAAGATGCTCTAGTTGGGATTCATATTATAATCTAAAATGCTCCTAAGTGATTCACATGTAAACAGTCCATAGCTTGTTTCCATGGTGTCAGAATTACAACATGCTCTAGTCCTTCCATCGTTGAGTCATCGTGATTTAACTGTGGGGCCCGGGTGAGGGGTTTTGCACCCAAGAAGTATAATTTTATAGCATGCTTATGAAAGGGACTTCAAAAACTGTTTTGTGTTCAGTTCTATAAGTTAGTGAAATTATCTCCTTCCGAGTAATAATATTCAGGCATGATTTGTAGATATATAACCAAGAAGCTGTCTAGAGTCAAGTCCTTAATGTTCAGAACCAATTGCTGTGGCATACAAGAAATATTTATACAGGAATCACGGGTCCTTGCAAACCAATACTCAACTAACTTCCAATATGAATTGAAGTTCATGGAAACAAGAAAAAGAAAAGGGAAATATGAAGAGGAAAAGGAAGAGAGAACGAAAAGAAACAAACTTTCAGATATTATTACAAATGAAAAGATGATTAACACCAAATTGACAAACTAATTAATTTGAGTTTCCAACAACTAAGTAAATAAAATTGTTCACAAGTAAATTGCCCTTGCCCCCATTGAATTATACTTATAGATTTTTTTTGTTTCAATTGACTTTGCAGGTACTATACTTGTCATTATTCTGTCACATTGATGAACTGCAACTCATCATGTGTTTTGAGTTTTCAACTTGCAAAGTAAGTAATTTAGATCATGATTTAATGTAACTTGACTGTTTACATATAATTGTGATTTTCTTTATTGAATTAAAAGCAGGTTTTTATATTTTTTTATGTGAGTATAGTTTTTATATCTCGTGCCTAGTGAAGTATAAAATATGCAATATGAAAAAGCTCTTTATGTTGTCATCCTTGCATTTCTGATCTTTTCTGTAGGTTGCTTCAATTAAGTGCTGAAAATTTCATTTCAATTGTTTTTAGCTCTCTAGAATGCTCAACTTTCTGCTATGCATGTTGGTTTCAGTCATTTAATTCACAACCATATGTGTTTTTAGCTCTCTAGGATCATAAAACTAGAAGATTGCAGTGAGCTTTGGCTTCGAGCACGAGACAGGGGTGAGCTTTGGCGAGGATAACCATTGAAGATTCGACCGTCTCCGTTCAGGTGTTTCCACCATTATACGTATTTAGTACCGTTAATACTTCAATACAAGCTATTCTTGTGTTTATTTTCTTTGTTGTTACTAAACATTTTTCAGTTTTTTTTTGAGCTTGAATGGCAAATAGTTTGGGTTTTCTTGTATTCATGTATTCCTGTATGCCGGTGGATATTTTTGTTCAATAACTTTGTTGTTTAGAGTTCAAAATCTTGATTTTATTTTGAAGTGAACTTAGACATTTGATTTTGGTTTTATGAATGAAAATTTTTTGATTTGGGCAAGTGATTAATTATGCAATACTTCTCTTATTACTGCATTTTTTGCATAGAAGACTTTAATGACTCATTAGCTAGATAATACTGCAGCTCTTGTTATACACTGATTGGAATTCTATGCTTTATCAAATAGCACATTAGATTTTGTATAGGATTTTAAATAAAAATTTAGGGAGTTTTTAAATCAATTAATTTATTAAAAATTATTTTTAAAATAAATATAATTTTAAAATTATTATTATTTTTTATTTTTTAAAACAGTTCCGCGACTGTTCTTATACAAAGAACAGTCGCAGAAAGTTGATTTAAAAAAATTAAAAAAAAAATACGCGACCATTCCTATCCAAGAATGGTCGTGTATTACATTTGAATAAAAAAACAAAAAAACAATATGTGACCATTCTTGGTCAAGAATGGTCGCGTATTACTGACAATGCGTGAGCATTTAAAAATGGTCGCGCAAAGCCCATGGCTTTTCGCGAGCCTCACATAGGCAACCATTGTACAATGGTCGTGTAATGTCTTTTACAATGGTCGCGGATGTGCAGTTCTGTACTAGTGGATGTCAAAGGGTCCAATAAAACGAGGACTTAGCTTTCCTTTCCTTCCGAATCTCATCACTCCCTTCGTGGGGGACATTTTAGCAACACCTAACGTCAACACAAGGTTAAAGTTTCACATGCTTAACGTTTACTCAATTACAAGTTCAAAGGTTGGGGAATTACCTTATCTCCCACTTGGAACTCGGCTGGCCTTCTCCCTTGATCGGCATACGATCTTTGTCTATCTTGGGCAGCTTTCATTCTTTCTCATATTAACTTGACCTTCTCCACAGTTTCCTTGTAAATACTGGGGTCGTAGCACTACACTCTCAACTGTATCCTCCCAACACAAAGGACTCCTACATTTCTGTCTGTAAAGAGCCTCGTATGGTGTCATTTTGATACTCGAGTGGTAACTGTTGTTATAAGAAAACTCAATCAGGTCTAGGTGTTCATCCCAAGAACCATGAAAATCCATCATAGATGCTCTAAGCATATCTTCCAGTGTCTGTATGGTTCTTTCAGTCTTCCCATCAGTCTCCGGGTGAAAAGCCGTGCTCAACTTAAGCCTGGTTCCCAAGGTAGCTTGTAAAGTCCTCCAAAACTGGGATAAGAAACGGGAGTCTCTGTCGGATACTATGTCGCCGGGTATCCCATGATACTTAACCACTTTCTCAATATATATAGGCTCTAGGCAGTTGATCCATTGTCCAAGTCTCTTTCATAGCTATAAATCTGGCTGTCTTGGTTAACCTATTAAAAATCACCCTAATCTTATCCTTCCCGATTGTCAAGGGTAAGCCTCCCACGAAGTCCATAGAGATGGAGTCCCATTTCTTTTCTGGTATTTCTAGAGGTTGCACTAACCCCTTAGGTTTATTACTTTCAGCCTTAACCTTTTGACAATTTAGACATTTCTGCACGAACTCGACTAGCTCTCTTTTCATCTTCGGCCACCAGAAGTGCTTCTTAAGATCTGCATACAATTTATCTCCACCTGAGCATACTGAATAAGGACTACAATGCCCTTCTCCCATGATTTTATTCTTAATCCCATCACATTTCATTGGTATGCACCAACGTCCCTTATATCTAATGCTCCCATCGGCGTGTATCTCGAAAGGCCCACACTTCCCATCAATCATCTTTGCCCTCACTCGCTCCAACTTGACATCCCAGGTTGATTCTCTCTTATCTCATCAAAGATACTTGGTGTGATTCTAAGGTATACAATGCTATCTCTTGGCTGACTTCACCACCATTCTTTACTTCTAGATTCAGCCATTGAAACTCCCTACATAACTCGTCAGGCATCACCCAAACACCACTCAAAGAATGACTAGATTTCTTGCTCAGGGCATCAGCTACCACATTTGCTTTCCCTTCATGATACTGGATTTCCAAATCGTAATCTTTAATCAGTTCTAACCACCGTCGCTATCTCATGTTCAATTCTTTCTAGGTGAAGATTTATTTCAAACATTTATGGTCTGTGTAAATCTTGCATCTCACCCCATAAACGTAATGCCTCAAAATTTTCAAGGCAAACACCACTGCTGCTAGCTCTAAGTCATGTGTAGGGTAATTAACCTCGTGATTCTTCAATTGTCGCGACGCGTATGCTATAATTTTCCCATTTTGCATCAAAACACAACCAAGTCCTTTATGGGACGCATCGCTGTAAACTTCAAACCCATCCTCTCCTGAGGGCAAAGTCAATGTGACACCCCGAAAATCCAATTCTTAAATATAATTAATTAGGAAATTAATTCTAAACCTTCCTTGCGAATTTCCCCTCCCAATTCCTTAATTAAATAGTCGGAGGACCAAAATTGGCTAGATTCTCTAGTCAATTGAGCTAGTCAAAGAGTTGTACCTTGAGCTTTATGACTTGTACCTTGTCCCTAAATTCTGCCTAAAAAATTCATAAGTTAAGAGGGTTTATGTTGGTCTTTTCACACCATTGCTTGTTCCCTAAGATGTTTTACCCTAACATCTCACTTGTCTTCCCACACTAGGAAAGAAAGATCATTCTCTCCATCTTTTCTTTACAATTTCTCTACCTTCTCTCTAGGGTTCTAACCCCTTCTCCAAGCCAAGTAAAGTCCACCTTCTTCCTTGCTAACGATCATTCCAAGATTCCACCTTTTCATCTCCCAAGCTTAAGGAAGGGTAAGATCTAGGATTAGTTGGTGTTTTTAATTAGCTTTACCTAGCCTTTATCTAAGATTAGTGTTTTCCTTGTGGTTTTGGTTGTGTAAGAAGATTTGGTTGAAGAGGAGCTTCAAGGAGAAGCTTAGGAGGGTAAACAAAAAAGCCTTTTGGTCTACAAAGGTAACCCATGCTATACAAAACCTATTTTCTACTTGCTATTGATGATTCTTGACTTCTATTGATGATTCTTGGTGTTAAGGTGAGATTTGATGCATAATCTTGTGTTTATGCATGTTAGAGCTTGTATCTAGGATTCTTAAATGCTATCTTTTGAGCTATTCTTGTGTTCAAGTCATTTCCTTGTTGTATGTGAGATTTGGGGTGTTTTGGACTTGAACTTGACCTTGGAGATGAAATTCCCCGAAAGGAATTATTGGGTGTTCAGTACGTTCCCCGCGGGCGGAACGGCGGGCGGTTGTCCACCTGCCGATCCACCCGTGGGCAGAGCCGCGGGTAGGTACCCACCTACGGGGTACACAGATGGGGTGTGATGGATGGTTGTTTTCCCGTGGTTCCACCATTTGGTATGTGATGTATTGTCTTCCGTTTGTTGAATTGATGAGCTTTTCTGTATCTCCCTGATGTTTTGTATGTCTAGAACTATGTCCTAAGTATCTATGTTAGGACTTGGTGTCTTGAATCGTTCTTATGGTCCATCTTTGTGATTCGTTGGATTAATGTGAGTCTTTGAGGTTCGTTGGAACCATTTTGGTTTACCCGTTTGATGAGCATGCTAGAAATGATGTTTTCGATGCTAGTATGTGTTGTTTGTCCATTCCTATTGAGGATTGTCAACTTGTGTTGCCAATCATGTTGATATTGGATTGAAGTCCATTGTTGTGGTTGAGTATCGTTTCATGTCTTTCATTGAAACCTCTTGATTGAATTCTATGATGTGAACTTGTACATCTTGTGTACTGTTGTTGATACTTGATTGGGCTATTGATGAGCCTCAATCCTCTTGATAATGACTATGTGTGACTATGAATAAGATTGGTGGTAATATTATTTGAGCTTTTCTCACGAGATCGGTGGTAATATTGTGTTATTTAATGATACCCTCGTGTACTAAGAGATCGGTGGTAATACTGTGAGATTGGTGGTAAAGATGGGTGGTGGCCGACGGTCCCAGGAAGAATAAGGTTGGACTCAGAAGTACAGGGTGGCACTAGGAGGTAATGGTTGGAACTGGTATAAGGCCGGGGGTGGCCATAAGGTTGGAACAGGGCATAAGGTTGGAACGTGAAACTTGTCATTGTGTGATTTGTTGTACTCATTGCTTATGAGCATGTCTATTGTGAACTCTACCTTGATTATGGTAGGTCGCGTCTGGTGTTGAGTATGTTGCTTGTTGTCCTTATTGACGTGTTGATTGTGGTTGATGGTTGGTCTTTGTTGAGAGTGTTATGTTGAGTCTCTTGATGTTCCCTCTCTTGGTTTTAAAATGATATATACTGTATTCCCCTGTCTCAAATGGTTTTGTTATATCTATATATTATGTACATAACACGTATTGGTGGGTTACCAGCATCTTTCGCTAACGGGTGTTATCCTTATGTTTTTACAGGTTTCGAGTAGCTTTTGGAGAGCGCGCTAGTGGACCGTTAGTTAGTCTAGATCTTTGTGTTTTTCCTTGTTTAGACTTATGGTCTGTGTTCCTTATTTCTTATGACTTTGCTATTGAGGTTTTGGTTTAGACTTAGCCTGTGCTGTAACACCCCAGATTTTCAAGATATTTAAAACTTATAAAATAAAGGTGAAATCTCATTAAATCCCAAATAGAGTAGGAGTGTATGGGGTGCTATGCCACACCTGAGCTAGAGAACTCAGGTGCACAGGCTAACTAACTAATGTCTCAATGATATGAATGTATAAACATGGCACGCAGGCCGAAAGGGAAACTAACTACTTCTATGTTCCAAGCTCTAGCGCACTCCAGTGACTTAATCTTCTGTGCCTGAAAGCCAAATATATCTGTTCAGCGAGAGATGCTGGTAACCCACTCCAACGCGTTGAAATACAATACGTATAGAGATATATATAGATATACGAAAACCATTTTAAGGCATGAAGACATATCCTATGAGACTCTAGCTTTTAAAACCGGAAATGACTCGACAGATAAGGCTAGACACAAGCAACAGTTATAACAGGCGTATACAATCCACAACAGGCAAGACAGATAAAGCTGAGCATAATTAATAATCATAACCCAACATAAACAATCCCCATCATAAATTGTAACACCCCAGATTTTCAAGACATTTTAAGCTTATATAATAAAGGTAATATCTCATTACATCCCAAAGTATATCATAAGTGTACGGGGTGCTATGCCACACCTGGGCTAGAGAACCCAGGTGCACAGGCTGTCTAACTAATATCCATTGAAACACAATGCATAATATGGCACGCAGGCCGAAAGGGAAACTACTCTACTTCTACGCTCCAGTTCTAGCGCGCTCCAGTGCTCTAGTCCTCTGTGCCTGAAAGCCAAATATATCTGTTCAGCGAGAGATGCTGGTAACCCACTCCAACGCGTTGAAATACAATACATATAGAGATATATATAGATATACGAAAACCATTTTGAGCATGAAGATATATCCTACGAACTCTAGCTTTAAAACCGGGAATGACTCGACAGGTAAGGCCAGACACAAGCAACAGTTATAACGAGCATATGCAGTTCACAACAGATAAGGCAGATAAAGCAAAGCATAAACAATGATCATAACCCAACATGAACAATCCCCAATATAAATACCATAGTCACATCCCCCAAGACACTCGTAATCACAACTCGTCCATGTCACAGCACATAACACACTTTGTTGGCGCCACAGGACCAATCGCATGCCCATACATGAGGGTCAGCGCATATAGCTCTGACACGGCCCCGCAGCACCCTGCCCCGTATCGCAACACGGAGGGGTCGATCTCAACCGACCGATGAACCGCAGCTCATCATAGTGTTTGATCGCAACCAAACAGTGGACCGCAGCCCAAGAGAATGTCATCTGACCGTAGCCAGGAATAAGGACGAACCGCAGCTCGTATAGAAACGTTTGATCGCAACCAAACGGTGGACCGCAGCCCAAGAGTATCAATCTGACCGCAGCTCAGGATAACCAATCCGATCGCAACCGAATTGGGGTAACACACACATAACACATAGCAAGCACATGCAACCCACATTACACATTAGGAAGGGGGAGAAAACGTATAACAAAACCTATGCGTGATCCATCACTTACTAAGAATAGTCCTAAGGGGTTCATACTTCTTCCACCTAGGTCAACGGGATACCAATTCCACTAGCATGCAATATAATAGACTCATAAACCTACGAACGGTACCCGAAACATCAAACTAGACATAGGCACGATAAACGGAGTCCGTTGGGACACCACGGGTAACGGGGAACATCAAACGGGGAAGCCGGGGTCCCGGGTGGGACAATTTTCCAGCGGCTGCCCGCCGGATTCTACTGTTCCGGGCAGCGGGTCGCCGACGGGCAGCTGCCCGCCCGCCGGCCACCCGCTGCCGGGCGGTGTTTTACGGCCATGGGTAGGTGGCGGGTCCCCTACCCCCCACCTACCCCCCACTGACTCTTTTCATCACTTTTCGCCCCGGGAACCGTTGTGGAACCCGAAACCATGCTTAGACACTTTTCAACGCAATTAACGACAACACGTAGACAATTAACGAATCAAATACAAGAAACGAACGACACATAACCTATCATGCTTTTCTAAATATAATCAACACCCAAACATGCGATTTCCCCACCCGATAATCCAAGAATAAGATTATACGATACAACCTAGGGTTCCAATCACTTTTATATCAACAAGAATACGGTTCGTTTTCTAATTGCAAGATTCGGTAAGAATAACACATAAACATTAAGAGCATCACACAATTATCAAGAACGACACATAACCATCAAGAACTCCATATAATCATCAAGAATTCCATAATCATCAAGAATCTCCCAATATTAAGATTATCAAGATCTCTCATGGGATCATCACATCAAACATCAATAATAATCATCATATCTCGCCAATACACAATAATATGGGGGAAACCCTAAGGGGGAATCATAGCTATGAAAATAGGTTTTGTTGAGACATGGGTTACCTCTTAGCCTTAATTAATTCCTTGGCTATGAAGGATCTTTCTTTAAGCTTCCTTGCTTTCTTGATTTCTCCTAAAGGGATTCTTGGAGCTCTTTTGGGGTGGTGGGGCGTTATTTTTGTGGGAAGTTCTAGGTGCCTCCTAAGTCCCCTATTTATATATTTAGGAGTCCTAATTAGGAACTAATATTATAGGCTCGCTAATTCTATTCCTTTTGGAACTAAGGATTGGGTTTAGGGGTTGGGTTTATATATGAGGGCCCATGGACTATGGTGGGCCTTTTTCCCTAATTAATCATTATGATTTATTCTTTCTCTTGGGCTATTGATTAATTAATTAAATGGTTTTAGGGGCCGTAACACGGGGTGTTACATAAATCCCTTAGTCACATCCCCCAATATACTCATAAACACAACTCCTCCATATCTCATCATATAGCATACTTTGTTGGCGCCACAGGACCAATCGCATGCCCATACATGAGGGTCAGCGCATATAGCTCTGACACGGCCCCGCAGCACCCTGCCCCGTCTCACATTACGGAGGAGCCGATCGCAACCGACTGATGGACCTTTGTCCTACATAATATTTATATACCTGACCGGTCTTTACCAGCCTGGTAAACAGTTGGGATGGTTCTCAGCCCATTCAACTGCCCGTATAGTGGACCTTTGTCCTATATAATATTTATATACCTGACCGGTCTCTACCAGCCTGGTTAACAGCCGGTATGGTTCTCAGCCCATCCGACTGCCCGTATAGTGGAACTTAGTCCTATATAATATTTATATACCTGACCGGTCTCTACCAGCCTGGTTAGCAACCGGTATGGTTCTCAGCCCACCCGACTGCCCGTATAGCCCGATTGATCTTAACCAACTCGGGGTTACATGCACACATAATACATAGCAAGTACATGCAAACCATATTAACACATTGGGAAGGGGGAGAAAACGTGTAACAAAACCTATGCGTGATCCATCACATACTAAGAATAGTCTTAAGGGGTTCATACTTCTTCCACCTAGGTCAACTGGACACCAATTCAACTAGCATGCAATATAATTGACTCATAAACCTACGAACGGTACCCGAAATATCAAACTAGACATAGGCACGATAAACGGAGTCCGTTGGGACACCACGGGGGACGGGGAAACATCAAACGGGGAAGCCAGGAACCCAAGATGGGGAAAATTCCAGCGGGTAGCCGGTGGGTGGGGGGCCACCCGCCGGATTCACTATTCCGGGCAGCGGGTCGCCGGCGGGCAGCTGCCCGCCTGCCGGCTGCCCGCTGCCGGGATCACCATTCCGGCCGTGGGTAGGTGGCGGGTCCCCTACCCCCCACTGACTCTTATCACACAATTTCGCCCCGGGAACCATTGTGGAACCCGAAACCATGCTTAGACACTTTACAACGCAATCAACGACAACACGTAGACAATTAACGGATCAAATACGAGAAACGAACGGCACATAACCTATCATGCTTTTCTAAACATAATCAACACCCAAACATGCGATTACCCCACCCGATAATCCAAGAATAATATCATATGATACAACCTAGGGTTGTAATCACTTTTATATCAACAAGAATACGATTCGCCTTCTAATTGCAAGATTCGGTAAGAATAACACATAAGCATCAAGGGCATCACACAATTATCAAGAACAACACATAATCATCAAGAACTCCATATAATCATCAAGAACATCATAATTATCAAGAATCTCCCAATATCAAGATTATCAAGATCCCCCATGGGATCATCACATCAATCATCAATCATAATCGTCACAAGTCATTAATGCACAATAATATGGGGAAATCATACGGGGGAAATCATAGCTACGAAAATAGGTTTTGTTGAGACATGGGTTACCTCTTAGCCTTAATTAATTCCTTGGCTATGAAGGGTCTTTCTTTAGGCTTTCTTGATTTCTTCTAGGGGGATTCTTGGAGCTCTTTGGGGAGGTGGGGCGTTATTCTTGTGGGGGGGGGGGGGGGGGGGGGTTTCTTGGTGCCTCTTAAGTCCCCTATTTATATATTTAGGAGTCCTAGTTAGGAACTAATATTATGGGCTTGCTAGTTCTATTTCTTTTGGGACTAAGGATTGGGTTTAGGGATAAGGGCCCGTGGACTATGGTGGGCCTTCCTAATTAATTATTGTGATTTAATTCTTTCTTTTGGGTAATTGATTAAATGATTTAATTGATCTTAGGGGTCGTAACACGGGGTGTTACACTTTCCCCCCCTTATCGGGAAGCTTCGTCCCCGAAGCTTGGTCATTGCCGAGTGACTTTCTCTTAGTTACCTGGTGTGAAAAGTTCGGGGTAGCGTTTCCTCATTGTGTTTTTGAGCTCCCACGTTGCTTCCTCGGTCCCATGGTTGGTCCAGAGGACTTTCACCATTTCTATGGCTCGGCGACGGGTGTTTCTTGTCTTGGTGTCCAGGATCCTCACGGGTCTTTCTTCGTATACTAGTGACTCGTCGAGGTTCACGACCTCGGGTTGAAGCACGTGGCTCGGGTCGTGTACGTATTTCTTTAGCTGGGATATGTGGAATACGTTGTGTACTCGTTCTAGTTCGACGGGTAGGGCGAAGCGATAGGCTAGGTTCCCAACTTTTTCTATGATTTCATAGGGGCCGATAAATCGAGGGCTGAGCTTTCCTTTCCTTCCGAATCTCATCACCCCTCGCGTGGGCGAGATTCTCAACCAGACCTTGTCCCCGGTGTTGAATTCGGCTTGTTTCCTCTTTAGGTCGGCGTAGGACTTTTGGCGGTCTTGGGCAGCCTTCATCCTCTCCCGGATGTGCTTGACCTTGGTGATTGTGTCCTGTAGGTGTTGGGGCCCTAGTGTTATTGGGTCGACCATGTCTTCCCAACATAAGGGGGTTCTGCACTTTTGTCCGTATAGAGCTTCGTAGGGTGCCATATGAATGCTCGCGTGGTAACTGTTGTTGTATGAGAATTCAATAAGGTCTAGGTGTTCCTCCCATGTCCCTTGAAAGTCCAACACGCAGGCTCTTAGCATGTCTTCGAGGGTCTGAATGGTCCTCTCGGTTTGGCCGTCCGTAGTGGGGTGGAAAGTAGTGCTTAGTTTTAGTTGTGTCCCCAAGGCTAGTTGCAGTGATTTCCAGAATTGTGATTGGAACCTGGAGTCTCTATCGGATACGATGTTTCGGGGGACTCCGTGATACTTCACTACCCGGCTCAAGTAGGCTTGGGCCAGTTGTGTCATTGTCCACGTTTCCTTCATGGCGATGAATCCCGCTGTTTTGGTTAGTCGGTCCACTATGACCCAAATCTTATCCTTGCCGGTCTTCGTTGGGGGTAGTCCTCCGACGAAATCCATGGATATGGAATCCCACTTTCCTTGTGGCATCTCAAGGGGTTGTACGAGTCCCTTGGGCTTGCGTCGTTCGGCCTTCACCCTTTGGCAATTTAGGCACCTGGCCACGAAATCCGCGATTTCCTTTTTCATGTTGGGCCACCAAAACGACCTTTTTCATGCTTAGACACTTTACAACGCAATCAACAATAACACGTAGACAATTAACGGATCAAATACGAGAAACGAACGGCACATAACCTATCATGCTTTTCTAAACATAATCAACACCCAAACATGCGATTACCCCACCCGATAATCCAAGAATAATATCATACGTTACAACCTAGGGTTGTAATCACTTTTATATCAACAAGAATACGATTCGCCTTCTAATTGCAAGATTCGGTAAGAATAACACATAAGCATCAAGGGCATCACACAATTATCAAGAACAACACATAATCATCAAGAACTCCATATAATCATCAAGAACATCATAATTATCAAGAATCTCCCAATATCAAGATTATCAAGATCCCCCATGGGATCATCACATCAATCATCAATCATAATCGTCACAAGTCATTAATACACAATAATATGGGGAAATCCTACGGGGGAAATCATAGCTACGAAAATAGGTTTTGTTGAGACATGGGTTACCTCTTAGCCTTAATTAATTCCTTGGCTATGAAGGGTCTTTCTTTAGGCTTTCTTGATTTCTTCTAGGGGGATTCTTGGAGCTCTTTGGGGAGGTGGGGCGTTATTCTTGTGGGGGGGGGGGGGGGGGGTTTCTTGGTGCCTCTTAAGTCCCCTATTTATATATTTAGGAGTCCTAGTTAGGAACTAATATTATGGGCTTGCTAGTTCTATTTCTTTTGGGACTAAGGATTGGGTTTAGGGATAAGGGCCCATGGACTATGGTGGGCCTTCCTAATTAATTATTGTGATTTAATTCTTTCTTTTGGGTAATTGATTAAATGATTTAATTGATCTTAGAGGTCGTAACACGGGGTGTTACATGTGCACCTATGTTTGACATAGGTGTGGCATAGCACCTCCGTATTTAGACTTTTCTTCCGCTTTATCTGAATGGATGTTTAGCTTATTTTTCCCTTAAATTAAGATTTTAAATTTTGGGAAAATCGGGGGTGTTACAGTTGGTATCAGAGCCTAGGATGTTAAGAGTTGGACTGTAAGAACCTAGGTTGAGCCTAGGATGGTGTCTAAAAGATAAGACTCTAAGATTCTTACGGAAGCCTTTAAGTGTTTAGGTATCTAAGTTATAGGATTCTTAGAACGCGCGGTGAGGATGTGAGTTACCTTTTATTATCTGTTTAGTTCTCTTATCTAGTTTTCTTGTTAGCGTTCGTGGCCGTGGCTATTGCACCTATGTGGTGTACACCTTTCCGGAAGGTTGCCTCGTTCTGGTTTTCGCTAAGGCCTCGGCTAAGTCTGTGTTTGAGAGAAGAAGAGCTTGGATGTCTGTTGGTGCAGAGAAGTGAAGTGGTGGTGTTTGCATCTAGACACCTGGTCAACCTGAAGAAGATAGACTGCTTGACGCACGATCGGAAGGCCGCGACAACCATCCCCGCTCGAGCAAGTGGCGCCGTCTCTTGTATGACATCATCATCAGTTCTACGCTAATCCCAGAGTTGAAGCTTAAGTTTTGCGCTACCGGAGTCTGTTAAGAAGAAATTTCGTCGTTGGAGTTTGAAGATCAAGGCTTGAAGACCCTCATGCGTGAGGGGAGATCAGGAGCGGTCACAGACGCTCTAAGAAGAAGTCAACTCACGCCAAGTGGTCGTCTTTGGATCAACGTGATGGAAGCCTCCCAGAGTTAAAGAGCTAAGAGTCAACCTTGGACCTTCCTAAAGCACGAAGAGTTGAAGTGTAAGTTCGAGCCGTTCAACATGGAAGTAGTTCTACCTACCTTCGAAGAATCAATGAAGGGGCAAGTTCGAAGTGATGATCTGGGGATCAATAAGGAACAAGATGGCTAAAAAGGAAAAGCTTGGACCTTTAAGGTATACGAAAAAGAGGAACCACGTTGTTGGTAAGTCGTCTGACCCTGTGAAACATGAAGAGGTTGAGTAGTAATTGGTATATGAGGGTAGCATATATCCTAGTTGGCACACCTGGAAAGTTGTGGTAAACATGAAGACTTTCGGTACGGAGGTTCGGCAACAAGAAGGAAAGGAGAAATAACCGAGTTGCAATCAATTGCTGGAGTTGTCAAAAGGCTAAAACCGATAAGGGCGAATCTAAAGGACGGATTTTATCACCGAGTGTTCCTAAATTAAAAGTAGGACTCTGTGTCGATGACTACTGGTAAGAGACCTATCCTTGACTAAAGCAAAGAAGGAACAAGAAGTAGCTAAACTTATAATTGGAAGATTGAACAGTAAAAAGGATAAGACTGACAGGAATGAACTTAAGGACGAGTGCTATTGTTGGATCTTCATAGGTAAAGCAGGTTCCTACTACAACGAAGTTTTCAGGAAAGACTTGCTGCTAAACAAGACAAGAATGGACAAAGTTGGACTATTGCCAACTATCTCATAAAGATTGCAAGGTTGTAACTGTGAACAAGACTTGACCTACTGAGCTTTTTGGTGAGGACATGAGTGAATCTTTGAGTAAGGAATCTTGGATTGTTTTCAGATGTTGACCTCAGTAAAGACCAAGAAGGCAAGTTGGGAACTTGTGCTATGGATTTACAAAAGTCGTAGAATGTGCCCTAAAGATGGATCCAGTTTTCCATACAGTGGTGGTTATTGTCAAGTATTCAAAGGACTCCTTGCAAGATTTTGTGATATCAAGAGTACAGAAATTCACGATGCTACGGAAGGTACGAGGGATACTTTGGTGTCTAGGCCTCGATGGTCTTAAGGTACAATAAGGAAGCAAGTTTGGTTTGTAAAACATTATAGTCATGCGATGACGAGAACGGACAACCGAGTGCACATAAAGAAAGATGAAAGCAGTGTTCAGTATTTTGAACGATAATGGATTAACAAGCACGGTCAACAAGCCGAATCTTCGAGAAGAATAAGAAAGACTGCTAAGAGTTTCACGACTAACGTAATGATGAACACCAATAAGGAAAACAAAACAACTCACTGTTTTCAGGTCCGTGCGAGATCTTGGGAAGAATGGAAAAGTAGCCTAGTTGGACAGAGACTTGGAGTACTCTAGAGGACCAGGTTTGTGATTCATCGCGTGAGTTTCACCGGACGTAATAAAGTTCAAGGAGAAACCAGTGTTTGAAAGAAGTTCGGGTGAAGAGCTTGGGGTTAGGACGCAACAGAATCAAGGAAAGGAACCTTCAGTCCGTCAAAGTTCAGTGATCAAGCGTCAAGCCGAAGAAGTCGCCTGAAGCCGAGAATCCTTAACCCTCTTTAAGCCGTTTCCCTCTCTTTTCCTTGTCAAACCAAAAGCCTTTCATTGAGAAATGATTCCTATCTTTTCGAATCTCATTCTTGTTTCCTTCTCGAACCAATCCTGTGCAAGGTGACAACCTTACTTTCCTAAGTTGTAACCTTGAAAATCTTGATTTCCTTCCCAACCAACGTTGTCCTCGAGTTTTTAAACCTAATCCTTTCATTCTAATCTTCCCTTTTGCTACCGTTCCTGTTTTGGATCTTTTCATCCGGAACCGAGGTTTTGAAGTTTCCAAGCATTGCGTCGAAGGGAGGTGTGGGTTTTGTATTAATGAAAAGTGTTAAGTTGGCGGCCTATGCAACAAAATAGCCCAAGAGTTAGGATGAAGGACATCATATTCATGTTTTGGAGCTGGCAATGGTGGTCTTTGAATTGGAAATAGCAGATCAAGTTCAAACGGATGCCGAGATCAGGTTGTACCGTGTTAGGACCTTGCTTCCTTTGTTTGGAGAAGTCAACGGTGATCAGTTGAAGACGCAATCCTTGTTCTTCGATCCCGGGTGTTTTAGTTTAAGTGTTCTTTTAGTGTTAGTTTGTAGTTTGTAGCTTGTGCTTTAGCTAAGACGTCTAGATCTGGGTAGATCGGTGGTTAGTAATAGGTAGAGAGTTAAGTTTAAGGTAGGGTTAGTTTTCCCCTTCCGATAAATCTTCTATCGTTCACCTTATCTTTCTTTCTTATCGTACCTTTGTGAACCTACAACCTATTTCTAAGCCTATCAATCTTACAACTTTAATTTGAACCCTTGGTTTCTCTAGCTTTAGTTAGTTGGTCCTTTGTTGCGTAAAACCTTTTGTGCAACCTATCTTTAAAGCTTTGTCACACGATTTACAAGCCGACTGTTTTTTGTTGTTGAACCTCGTTGCACCCAAGCTTCGAGGACGAAGCTTTTTGTTAGGGGTGGAGAGTGCGACACCCCGAAAATCCAATTCTTAAATAGAATTAATTAGGAAATTAATTCTAAACCTTCCTTGCGAATTTCCCCTCCCAATTAAATAGTCGGAGGACCAAAATTGGCTAGATTCTCTAGTCAATTGAGCTTGTCAAAGAATTATACCTTGAGCTTTATGACTTGTACCTTGTCCCTAAATTCTTCCTAAAAAATTCATAAGTTAAGAGGGGTTATGTGATACCCCGTAAATCTAAATATTAATTGGGATTAATTGAAGAACTAATCCAAGACTTCTTTGGTTATTCATTTCTAAAAATCCTGAAATTTAATAGTCGAGGGACTATAATTTGACTAGTCACTTAAGTCAATCATGTGTACCTTGTGCTTTATGGTTTGTACCTTTACCCCCTTGTCTTTCCAACCTTGGTAAGGGTAAAAGTGACCTTTCACCCATGAATTGTTGTTCAAGCTATCCCTAGCAAGACATTCCATTCATTTCTCATTCAAGCCTAAGTCCCAAACACTCCATCATCTCTCTAAAAAAAAACCTAGCTTATTCTTCAAGCAAAAAGGAGAACCTTCTAGCTTTGCAAGATCCCACACCAAGATTCCTACTTTCTTCTTCCCAAGCATAGGAAAGGGTAAGATTCTTAACTATTTAGTGTTTTTAGCCATCTTTTGGGTGTCTTTATCTAAGTTAGAATCATTCTTGTGTTTTGGCTTGCGTAAGAAGTTGGTGTAACACCACCGATTTTTACCACATTTTTAAAACCTAAAAGGGCAAGAGATAAGCAATCTAAATATCTATTAAACATTAAGCGGAAGCAAGTCTAAACGAGGGTATTATGCCACATCTTAAAGTACTAAAGATGCACAGGCAGGAAAACTAAACAGTTTAAACAAGTCATAAAGAGTCAAGGCACAGAGGCCGCTCAAAAGGCTCACAGGCTAACAGAACATAACGTCTAGACAAGGTGACTAAGCTATCTATCGATCCAAGTCTAGCGCTCTCGGGCATCTACTCAAAACCTGTAGAACAAGGGAAAAACATGGGAATAACACCCTGTCAGCGAACATTGCTGGTAACCCATCAATACGCGTTAAATAACATATATAGATAAGTATAAGTCTAAACCATTTTGAAACGGAATAGAGTATATATCATTTCAAAAGCCATAGAGAGAAGTGTAATTTTGCATATTCTCTTTTTAGATAGATTAACAGAATTAATCAACTGTCAGAGATTACTGATTGATTCAGTTACTAAGTCAGTCAGTAATAATAAATGGTGGAGAAGATGTAACAGAAAGATAAGAGCACACACCCAACGACACAGAATATTTACCCAGTTCGATACAGTGTGTATCTACGTCTGGGGGACGATCACATAGGCATCCAATCCACGAAATCATAATCCAATGTACAAAGGTAGATATACAACAATCTTACCCAAGTGCCCCACACAAGGTACATACCCAGCCTACACCGGTTTAGTGGATTGTTGAAGATGGAGAGCCATGCATACAGAAGTCCAATGAAATCCCTTCACTTGGAGAGCCCACTCTGATGCGGTCCACTTCAATGACGCTCTTTATAGTTATTCCCACAACAGTGTGATCACAGTGTCCTTTCGTTTAAGCAGCAGTGATTCTTCTCAAGATCATCATCTTAATCACCATGAACATATTGTATTGAGAAGATACATGACAACCAAAGATTCAATCTCGTATAGCAGATGGGGAGTGTTTCTTCATATATTCGGCGTAACCCTAAATCTCTTCGAGTACTGGTACTTATAGATTCTTCAATAAACTCTCTCCATAAAAGACTTTGATTGTAGAAGGTAGGACCATAAAAGAGGAATGTAATCTCAGAAGATTAGGTCCATACCTTTCTGGAAAATATACGCTGATCTTCATTCCAAACTTGTCTGATAAAACCGCGTAAGACTTTTAGAAAACAGCTTCCTAATTCAGATCTTCAGTGTCAGTCCTTCTGTTGTTGCTTCTGATTGATCAGTCGTCTTTAGAGCTGGACGGACAAACTCTAAACCTATCTTAGTATGCCATAATAATATTGCCAATTATAATATGGGGTTTTTGAACATTTAAAAACACTAACAAGAAGTAAACTTCAAGGACTTATTCACACTCTCAAAAGGAAAAGGAATCACCATCCTTACAACAATAACAAGACATGAACATGAAAGACAATACAACTCGAGATGCATTCTACTGATCACAATGTAGAATACATCAAGACACGCTCATTTGCAAAGAATACACATTCACACAACGACAACTACGTGTCACAGTGACAACTACATGTCACAAGTTTCATAGTTCCAACCTTATGCCTGTTCCAACCTTATGGTTACCCCCGACCTTATTTCAGTTCCAACCATTACCTCCTAGTGCCACCCTGTACTTCCGAGTCCAACCTTGTACCGCCAAGGACCGTCGTCCCCCCTCCAACATAGCCTCCAACATACCGCCAAACTCTCAGTACACGAGGGTACCATTAATTTCATTCACACAACCACCTACATGTGAGCAAAGCTCAAGTGACAACCACCCACATTCAATCATAGTCATACAAGTCATCAACATTACCAAGAAGACTAAGGTTCCACAATAACCTTGATCAAGTATCAATCAAAGGGTACAAGGATCACAATCCGACACCAAACGATGGTCAACACAAGTTTCCAATCCCAATAAGAAAGAAAAAAACCACACATACTAGCATTTCAACACCAAACTAGAATGCTTATCAAATCGGTAAACCAAAAGTAGTTCCGTAGAACATTCAAGACACACAATAGTCCAACGAATCACAAAGTCGGACCCTTAGCACGATTCAAGACACCAAATCCTACATGGATTCCTAACACACTGTTCTAGACCTACGAAAGATCAAGGAGACTCACAAATGGCCCAATAAAATAACATCGGGAGGTCAAAACATCAATACCGAGTCAAAAGAATCACGGGGAACAAATCCCCGCCATCGTCCAACAGTGTTCCTCGCGGGTGGGGCCACGAGTAGACAACCACATGCGGTTCCGCCCACGGGTACCAACCCACGAGGCACCAAATACCCCGTGGGTGGGGCGGCGGGTAGGCCACTGCCAGCCGTTCTGCCCGCGAGTACGCCTTGTACACCAAAATAATCCCTTCGTGGATTTTCAACAACTAGTCCAAATTCAAGTCCAAAACACCCAAAATCTCACACAAAATAACAATATGACTTGAACCCAAGAAATAGCCAAGCAATGGCATTCAAGAACCCTAAGAACAAGCTCTAACCATGCATCACCACAAGATAATGCATCAAATCTCACAAATCCACACAAGAATCACAAGTAGAAGCCAATAATCATCATATAAGTAAGAAAATGGGTTTCGTTAAGCATGGGTTACCTTTGTTGCCTAATAACTTCATGTTATCACCCTTAGAAAGCCTTTCCTAAAGCTCCTCTTCCACACCAACTTCGTACACAAATCAAAAGACAACAAAGATTCTATCTTTAGAAAAATTCACCTAAAAGGAAGTTAAAAACACCAAAAGACCAAGGATCTTACGCTCCCCTATGCTCAAGATGATGAAAGTAGGAATCTTGGAAGACAACTTGCAAGATTTGGGATGCCCAAATCCTAGCTTGGAGAAGAAGCTACACCTTTTTAGAGAGAAGCTAGGGATTTTTGTGTTTATATTGTAGGGTGAATGAAATTAAGGAGTGTTGCTAGGTTAGCTTGAACCACAAACCTTAGGTAGAAAGACATCCCTACCCTTACTAAAGTTGGAAAGACAAGGGAACAAGGGCACAACTCAAGAAGCACAAGGTACAACCCTTTGACTTAAGTGACTAGTCAAAATCTAGTCCCTCGACTATTGAATATCAGGATTTTTAAGAATAAATTAACAAAGAAACTAGGATTAGTTCTCTAATTAATCCTTGATTAGAGTTTGGATTTACGGGGTGTCACATCCTCTCCCCTTAACAAGAAGCTTCGTCCCCGAAGCGTGGCCACGACGAGTTCAAACAAACGGGTAGCAACGAATCAAACATGTGACAAAAAGAAAACAAGAATTCCATTTAACCAAAACTTTAAGGTTCCAAAAGGTGTAAGGTTTGCAAAAGTCAAGAAATTGTAAGGTTTGCAAAAGTCAAGAAATTGCAAGGTTTCAAAAGGTCACAAAAGAAATTTTCTTGAGCACACAAACGCTAAGGCCAAGACAATGACAATTAGAAGCCTTCTAAACCACGCCTACACTCAAACAACTGAATTCTAACTAGGCAAAACACTAAACTAACTATCCAAGCAACAAACTAACAAACAAGATAAATGAGAAAGAGAAACAAGGACAACCAACAAGTAATAACTACTAAACGGCAACAACAAACGAGAAAAGAAACGAGCTTACCCCAACTCCGGGCCCAAGAGGACTCATCCTCCGACTCCTTGGCATCCTCGTCCGAGTCTTCCTCAGCTCCACCACGGTTAGAATCGGCCTCCAACTTGTCCAACCTTCGATTGACGGCAACAAACTGAGTCTTCATGAACGCGAAACCTTCCTTAATCATCCGGTTTTGCTGACGAAGAAGGGTGACCACACGCTCCTCGTGTGTCATAGCATCATGCTCCTTTTTGGTTCTCACTTCCTTTCTCCTTATGTTTTCTTCACTTTCGGAGTTGCTCTCCTCAACATCCTCTGCTTCTTCTCCACCTTCTTCCTCTTCCCGCTCTTCTACACCTTCACTCCCAGCATCTCTTCTCAAACTCTGAACCGCGAGGTTCAACTTTCCAACAGGAATCTCAAGCTCTGCAACCAACGAACTCCTCTCGGCAGGGTCTTTTCTGGTAACCTCTTCAAGAGTGATGTAATCACCATCGTCCAGCTGAAACAGGTTGCAACTGCGGAGGTTTGTGGCATCCAAAATCATCTTGCCCACCGGTTTAGGCACACAACCTTCAACACTGACCCCCTTCCTAACGAAGATCCCGTTTAGCACCATGCCATAAGGCAAACTCTTGCGATTATGGTCTCGACAATAGACCATGTGTTGCAACATCAACGAAGGCAAGTTGAACTTCACCTTATTCTTCAGACGGAAAGCAAACGTGCACTAGCTAACCCAGCAAACGAATCTTATTGTTATTCTGCAACAAGCAATCAGAAACGAGCATGACCAAAATCTTTTGATCAGCAGATAACCACTTCCTATCTGGCCTCGTGGCCTGGGTGAACCCACTAGCTCTTCCCAATGGGTAACTCAGATAATTTTGATAACTCATGTTGTTTGTCTCAATCCAAGAGTTACCACTATACTGCGAGACTCCCGTGGTTGTCAAACTCAAAAGCTGAGCCAACCACTTTTCGGTTAAGACAATCTCCACACCTCCCACCTTTGAGGTAACCTCCAACCTTCCACTATCTTTAGTCACACTCATGTGACGGTAGAACTCTTTCACCAAACTTGGGTAAGTCTCGGTCCTAATGGAGAGATACACATCCAACAATCGTTGGTAATTTAACAACTCCAACAAAGAACTCGAAAAAGAGTCGGGATCAAAAGCTTTACCTTCCAAAACTAGGTAGTGGCCATCCACCCATTCCACTCTTCTCGCGGATTTAGACCTCCTAGGCATGATTCTGAGATGACCCAAACTTCTTCTTCTTTTTTTTTTTCTCTTCATCTCGGCTTGCGGCTTCGATTCCGGCTGGGCGACGGCGAAACGGCGACGGGCGGCTGGTTCATGGCGGCGAACCTCCGTGACGGCTGGCAGTCGACGGGCGGCTGGTGGTTGACGGGCGGAGGAGATGCGACGGGTAAGGGGGTGGGTCGGCTGCTACTTGCGGGTGGAGGAGAAGGAAAGAGGAAAGGGTTTTGGGAATTTGGGGAAATTTGGGAAAATAAGATTTTAATTTGGGGATTTTTGGGTAAGATGGAAATTATAGATTAAAAGGAATTTAGGTGGGATAAAGTTCAAGAAATACAATTGGTTTAGATAGTTTAGAGGTTGAGTTAGAAACTTGGATACTTGGGTTTGAAACTTAGTGGTTACAAATTAAACCCTTTTAGCTTTTTAGGCTTCACTTGTAGAGATTTCCTAATGGTTGACTATTCTAAATTTTAAGTTAACAAATTAGGCTTAGATGACCCGAAAGAATGAGGTTTGAATTAAAAGTATACTCGTAAGGCTTCGGGACTAGATCTAACATTAAACTACTCAGAATAAACAATAAAATCACAAGAGAAAACTCACTCGAAAGATACAAGAGGATCACACAGCAAAGGATAAGGAAAACACAAGAAAGGCACACTCTCAAGGTAAAGGTAAGCTTAAGAAAGGTTACCTGCCGTCTCTTCCTCCACCAAACACTCAGACTCGGCCTGTGACCGGCCCATCATGAACACTCGGCCCGAAGGCTTCGCCCTAGCTACACCTCGACCGGAACACCCTCCCGAGGGCCCACTAGGTCTCACACCGGATGGCAAGGCTCTCTAATTAGCTTGGAGAGGGCACACGAAAGCTTTGTGGCCTCTTTCCCCGCACTTGAAACATCAAAGTGCATGTCCTTGGTAATCCTTCCCTACATGGTCCTTCCCACATCTCTTGCATGCAAAAGTCCTCTCTTGAGCTCCACTCTCGGCCCGAGCTGATCCTTGAGGTGAAGAGGGTGCGGGTCTGGCTCGGAAGTCTTGTCTCGACTTCTTGAAACTGTGGGACCCACTTCCTTCATTTCTCTTCTTGGCGAACTCAAAAGACCCTCGCTGCAGCTGTTGCACTCGATACAGATCGGTCGCGCTCAGATAAGCTTCCTTCAGAGTTCTAGGCTTGCTTACAGTTAACGCTTTCCGGGCTTCATAGTTGAGCCCTGCCACAAACTTCTCCACCTTTGCTAGCTCGGTAGGAATCAGCATCCTAGCAAAATGCACAAGCTCCAAGAAGGGCTTGTGGTACTCCACCACAGATGACGACCCCTGCTGAAGGTGCAAGAATTCCTCGTACATGGCGGCTCGGACGTGCGATGGATAAAACCTCTCTCTCATCCTGTTCTTCAAGGCTGTCCAGTCGAAACCAGGCTCTTCTTGACACGTGGGACCCTCGTGCACCCACTAGAGATCTGCCTCGTGACTGAAGTAGAAAGAAGCCAGCTCTACTCGGTGATCCTCAGGGTAACCCACAACGGCGAAGATCTTATCGAGGGGCCGGATCCACTCCTCGAGTATCACGGGATCCTCCTCTCCAGCGAACACTGGTGGCCTATGTCCCAAGACTAAGCATCCCACATCCCGATTCCCGGCAGGCAGCGGCGGAGGAGCAGGGTTGTTGTTGTGCAGAAGGGCTTCACTTAGCGTCTGCATCGTTTGCGTAAGATGGTGCAAGTTCTGAGCCAGCTGCTCGTAGGTCGGCGTCTCAGGCGTACGGGCGCGGTGATGAGGCGGAGCCATGACGAAACTTCTACAACAACAACACGGTTACGGAAGGCACAAACAAACAACGCACCCTACCTAGCGCTAACTACAAGAACGCTAAAACGAAACAGAAACAACAAAGCAAACATAACAAACGGTAAACAACACATAGCTCACCACGCGTCCTAAAAGTCCTAAGTCCTAAACACTTAAGTACATAAAGGTCGTCTTATGGTCTCAAACCACACTTAACTTCTTAAAGTCCAGACTCTAACATACTAGGCTCAAACCTAGGCTCTGATACCAACTGTAACACCCGCGATTTTTACCACATTTTTAAAACCTAAAAAGGCAAGAGATAAGCAATCTAAACATCCATTAAACATTAAGCTGAAGAAAGCCTAAACGGGGGTATTATGCCACATCTTAAAGTACTAAAGATGCACAGGAGGGAAAACTAAACAGTTTAAACAAGTCATAAAGAGTCAAGGCACAGAGGGCCCTCAAAAGGCTCACAGGCCAACAAAACATAACGTCTAGACAAGGTGACTAAGCTATCTATCGATCCAAGTCTAGCGCTCTCGGGCATCTACTAAAAACCTGTAGAACAAGGGAAAAATATGGGAATAACACCCGGTCAGCGAACATTGCTGGTAACCCATCAATACGCGTTAAATAGCATATATAGATATGTATAAGTCAAAGCCATTTTGAAACGGAATAGAGTATATATCATTTCAAAAGCCATAGAGAGAAGTAAACTTCAAGGACTCATTCACACTCTCAAAAGGAAAAGGATTCACCATCCTTACAACAATAACACGACAAGAACATGAAAGACAATACAACTCGAGATGCATTCTACTGATCACAAAGTAGAATACATCAAGACATGCTCATTAGCAAAGAATACACATTCACACAACGGCAACTACATGCCACAGTGACAACTACATGTCACAAGTTTCATAGTTCCAACCTTATGCCCTGTTCCAACCTTATGGTTACCCCCGACCTTATTTCAGTTTCAACGATTACCTTCTAGTGCCACCCTATACTTTTAAGTCCAACCTTGTACCGCCAGGGACCGTTCCCCCCCCCCCCCCCCCTCCAACTTAGCCTCTAACATACCGCCGAACTCTCAGTACACGAGGGTACCATTAATTTCATTCACACAACCACCTACATGTGAGTAAAGCTCAAGTGACAACCACCCACATTCAATCATAGTCACACAAGTGATCATCATTACCAAGAAGACTAAGGTTCCACAATAACCTTAATCAAGTATCAATCAAAGGGTACAACGATTACATGCGTTCATATCATAGGAATCAATCAATGGATCACAATAAATACATGAAACCATACTCAACAACGAAGGATCACAATCCGACACCAAACGATGATCAACACAAGTTGCCAATCCCAATAAGGAAGAACAAATCGCACATACTAGCCTTTCAACATCAAACTAGCGTGCTTATCAAACGGGTAAACCAAAAGCAGTTCCATAGAACATTCAAGACTCACAATAGTCCAACGAATCACAAAGTCAGACCCTTAGCACGATTCAAGACACCAAATCCTACATGGATTCCTAACATACCGTTCTAGACATACGAAATATCAGGATGACTCACAAATGGCCCAATAAAACAACTTCGGGAGGTCAAAACATCAAAACCGAGTTAAAAGAATCACGGGGAACAAATCCCCACCATCGTCCAACAGTGTTCCCCGCGGGTACCAACCCACGAGGCACTATGTACCCCGCGGGTGCTGTAACACCCCGTGTTACGGCCCCTAAAACCATTTAATTAATTAATCAATAGCCCAAGAGAAAGAATAAATAATAATGATTAATTAGGGAAAAAGGCCCACCAAAGTCCATGGGCCCTCATATATAAACCCAACCCCTAAACCCAATCCTTAGTTCCAAAAGGAATAGAATTAGCGAGCCTATAATATTAGTTCCTAATTAGGACTCCTAAATATATAAATAGGGGACTTAGGAGGCACCTAGAACTTCCCACAAAAATAACGCCCCACCACCCCAAAAGAGCTCCAAGAATCCCCTTAGGAGAAATCAAGAAAGCAAGGAAGCTTAAAGAAAGATCCTTCATAGCCAAGGAATTAATTAAGGCTAAGAGGTAACCCATGTCTCAACAAAACCTATTTTCATAGCTATGATTCCCCCTTAGGGTTTCCCCCATATTATTGTGTATTGGCGAGATATGATGATTATTATTGATGTTTGATGTGATGATCCCATGAGAGATCTTGATAATCTTGATATTGGGAGATTCTTGATGATTATGGAATTCTTGATGATTATATGGAGTTCTTGATGGTTATGTGTCGTTCTTGATAATTGTGTGATGCTCTTGATGTTTATGTGTTATTCTTACCGAATCTTGCAATTAGAAGACGAACCGTATTCTTGTTGATATAAAAGTGATTGGAACCCTAGGTTGTATCGTATAATCTTATTCTTGGATTATTGGGTGGGGAAATCGCATGTTTGGGTGTTGATTATATTTAGAAAAGCATGATAGGTTATGTGCCGTTCGTTTCTTGTATTTGATTCGTTAATTGTCTACGTGTTGTTGTTAATTGCGTTGAAAACTATCTAAGCATGGTTTCGGGTTCCACAACGGTTCCCGGGGCGAAAAGTGATGAAAAGAGTCAGTGGGGGGTAGGGGACCCGCCACCTACCCATGGCCGTAAAACACCGCCCGGCAGCGGGTGGCCGGCAGGCGGGCAGCTGCCCGCCGGCGACCCGCTGCCCGGAACAGTAGAATCCGGCGGGCAGCCGCGGGTGGCCCCCACCCACCGGCTACCCGTTGGAAAATTGTCCCACCCGGGACCCCGGCTTCCCCGTTTGATGTTCCCCGTTACCCGTGGTGTCCCAACGGACTCCATTTATCGTGCCTATGTCTAGTTTGATGTTTCGGGTACCGTTCGTAGGTTTATGAGTTTATTATATTGCATGCTAGTGGAATTGGTATCCCGTTGACCTAGGTGGAAGAAGTATGAACCCCTTAGGACTATTCTTAGTAAGTGATGGATCACGCATAGGTTTTGTTATACGTTTTCTCCCCCTTCCTAATGTGTAATGTGGGTTGCATGTGCTTGCTATGTGTTATGTGTGTGTTACCCCAATTCGGTTGCGATCGGATTGGTTATCCTGAGCTGCGGTTCAGAAGCTAGCTGCGGTCAGATTGATACTCTTGGGCTGCGGTCCACCGTTTGGTTGCGATCAAACGTTTCTATACGAGCTGCGGTTCGTCCTTTTTCCTGGCTGCGGTCAGATGACATTCTCTTGGGCTGCGGTCCACTGTTTGGTTGCGATCAAACACTATGATGAGCTGCGGTTCATCGGTCGGTTGCGATAGACCCCTCCGTGTTGCGATACGGGGCAGGGTGCTGCGGGGCCGTGTCAGAGCTATATGCGCTGACCCTCATGTATGGGCATGCGATTGGTCCTGTGGCGCCAACAAAGTGTGTTATGTGCTGTGACATGGACGAGTTGTGATTACGAGTGTCTTGGGGGATGTGACTATGGGATTTATATTGGGGATTGTTCATGTTGGGTTATGATCATTGTTTATGCTTTGCTTTATCTGCCTTATCTGTTGTGAACTGCATATGCTCGTTATAACTGTTGCTTGTGTCTGGCCTTACCTGTTGGTCATTCCCGGTTTTAAAGCTAGAGTTCGTAGGATATATCTTCATGCTCAAAATGGTTTTCGTATATCTATATATATCTCTATATGTATTGTATTTCAACGCGTTGGAGTGGGTTACCAGCATCTCTCGCTGAACAGATATATTTGGCTTTCAGGCACAGAGGACTAGAGCACTGGAGCGCGCTAGAACTGGAGCGTAGAAGTAGAGTAGTTTCCCTTTCGGCCTGCGTGCCATATTATGCATTGTGTTTCAATGGATATTAGTTAGACAGCCTGTGCACCTGGGTTCTCTAGCCCAGGTGTGGCATAGCACCCCGTACACTTATGATATACTTTGGGATGTAATGAGATATTACCTTTATTATATAAGCTTAAAATGTCTTGAAAATCTGGAGTGTTACAGTTGGTATCAGAGCCTAAGTTTGACCCTAGGAAAAGACTCTTAAGACCGGACTTTAGGACGTTAGGCTTGAACTCTAGGTACCTAGGAACATAGGACTCAGGAATCTTAGGACGCGCGGTGAGATTGTGAAACCTACACATAACTTCTCTACACGTTACCCTTCCCCACTCATCACTTCACAAGAAGTGCATCAGACTCTAACTTAACATTCTTATAAACACTGACCAGAAAGACGATAGCATGGCGCCAAACAGAAGGCAATCCAGAACTCCAGAGCCCGCCACCGACGACCCCTTGACCCAAACCCTGCAGCAACTAACACAAGTCGCACAGGCACTAAGTGACGCGGCCCTTCGCAACAATAGGCCCCCACCGCCTCCATCAAACGCAAACTCGGACGTCACCCGACAAGCCTCAAATCACCGACCACCCACGTTTTCGGGAGAAGAGGATCCCGCGGTCCTAGAAGAATGGATCCGGACGCTTGATAAGATTTTTGGAGTAGTGGAATGCCCAGAGGAACACCGCGTAGAGATAGCCTCGTTCTACTTCGGGCACGAGGCCGATCTCTGGTGGATCCACGAGGGACCCACCTATCAACAAGAACCGGGGTTCAATTGGGAGAACCTCAAGACACGACTACGAGAGAGGTTCTATCCAACCCACGTAAAAGCATCCATGTACGAAGAGTTCCTTCATCTAAAACAAGGAACGGCCACCGTCATAGAATACCATAGACGATTCCTCGAACTGGCGCGCTTCACACCAGAGCTAGTCCCCACCGAGGTAACCAAGATAGAGAGGTTCCTGTCAGGCCTCAACTTCGAAGCTCGGAAAGCGCTAGTGGTAAGCAGACCCCGGACCCTCAACGAGGCTTATTCCAGTGCCGCGAACCTCTATCGGATCCAACTAATCCAACGCGGGGTTCAGGAACAAATACGAAGAAGAAACACCGGAAGTGGGGCACAGCCAGTGAAAAGAACGAGGAACGACACCGGCACGAGGCCGAACAACCCGACCAACCCAAGGCCACCCCTGGGAAACAATGAAGCTAATCCAAGAAGCTTCCCTTGCCCGAGGTGTAACAAAAGCCACAGAGGCAAGGATTGCGCGGGTAACCCCTGGCGATGCTTCAACTGCGGAGAGGAGGGGCACAAGGCCTTCCAGTGCACTCGACCCCAAAGACCACGCCCCGCCACCGTGGGTCAACACGGGGGCACCAGTCACCAAGGGGGTTACGGCGCTCCCGGAAAAGTATTCGTTATGAGTCACACGCAAGCCGAACTCGGAAACGAAGAAGACCTAGAAGGGGAAAACCCAATCCCGGAAGACGAGGACCATACGGATCCCACTGAGGAAAACCCAGAAAACGAATTCTGTCTAGGATAAACCATCACACCCCTTGTAATCACCCCTTGTATCGTATGGACCACCTATTTAGCTTAAATACTTCGAAAACATTATGTCTATTTAGCTTAGCTACTTCGAAAGTATTATGAATAAGGATCTTTGGTCAAACTTCAATTTCCACTACGAAGATAAAGCACAAGTTATATCATCAACCCAACCCTTCCCCCACTAAAGGACAAAATAAGGAAAAAGACAAAAGAGGACCACACCACAAAGAAATGCCTAATGTCACCATTAGGAACTGAACTCTAAACCTCACATTTACAAGTCCAAGTCCCAACCACTAAGCCATGAGTGTTTCTTGAAACCTTAAGGGGATAACCCCTTATTAAATCCCTCCAAGTCCCTAAAACCCACAAAACCCCCAAATCAAAAACCCTTCTTCTTCTTCCTCCCCTTCTTCTTCCCCACTCTTTCCCTTCCCCACCTCACACACCTCGCCGCCCCACCCCAGCAGAACCGACGACCACGCACCACCGTCGCCGGCCGAACGCCACCGCTAAGCGCCACACCGCCGCACCGCCGTCCCAGCCGACCTCGCCCACCGCCCGGAGAGCACCCAGCGGCGACCCGCTGCCTCCCTACCCGAGCGACGCCGCCCGCCATCCACCCAAGCTTCGCCCGCTGCCACCAACGCCCACGCGACCGTAGGCCTCCACCGCCCAGCCGGAAAATTGCCGAGCTCCGCCCCACCATCGCCACCTTGTAGCGGCTCGAACCACCGCCGGAAAAGAGGCCGCCGGAAACTTCACCGGAGACCCGCCGGAATTTCTACCGGAATTCCTCACCGCCAAAAGAAAAATTTAAGATGCCGAAAAAGCCCCTCGGAATCCGCACCCCGGAGTGGAGCAACGCCGATTACACCGTAATCGGAGGTAAAGCACTTGAACCCGACCAATTCTCTCCGGAATTGGTTGACATGCTCAAACACCAAGGGTGTAACACCCCGTGTTACGACCTTTAATCTTGGATTAATTATTTAATTAATCCCGCTAATAATAATTAAATATGATTAATTAAGTTAAGTTCCCCTTTAATTAATTAATGGGGTCCACCATGAACCGTAGACCCTTGCCTAAATTAGAGGCTTAAGTCTATTAGGAATAAAGATAGTAAACCTTTTACCATTCAGATTGTGATTAGGATCCGCTCTAATTATTATGGACCCTTATCCCTAAAGCGAGTCCCTGAATCATATAAGGAATAGGATTAGTAAACCCATACCATTCAGGCTCTAATTAGGAGTCTTAAACATATATATAAAGAACTTAGGAGACACCCGGAACCCCGACATGATTAACGCCCACCACCCCAAAAAGAGCTCCAAGAATTCCCTTAGGAGAAATCAAGAAAGCAAGGAAGCTTAAAGAAAGATCCTTCATAGCCAAGGAATTAATTAAGGCTAAGAGGTAACCCATGTCTCAACAAAACCTATTTTCATAGCTATGATTCCCCATTAGGGTTTCCCCCATATTATTGTGTATTGGCGAGATATGATGATTATTATTGATGTTTGATGTGATGATCCCATGAGGGATCTTGATGATCTTGATATTGGGAGATTCTTGATGATTATGGAATTCTTGATGATTATATGAAGTTCTTGATGATTATGCGTTGTTCTTGATAATTGTGTGATGCTCTTGATGCTTATGTGTTATTCTTACCGAATCTTGCAATTAGAAGACGAATCGTACTCTTGTTGATATAAAAGTGATTAGAACCCTAGGTTGCATCGTATGATATTATTCTTGGTTTATCGGGTGGGAAATCGCATGTTTGGGTGTTAATTGTATTTAGGAAAGCATGATAGATTATGTGCCGTTCGGTTCTCGTATTTGATCCGTTAATTGTCTACGTGTTGTCATTAATTGCGTTGTAAAGTGTCTAAGCATGGTTTCGGGTTCCACAACGGTTCCCGGGACGAAAAGTGGTGAAAAGAGCCAGTGGGGGGTAGGTGGGGGTAGGGGACCCGCCACCTACCCGTGGCGTTCTCGGGCAGCCCGGCAGCGGGCAGCCGGCGGGCGGGCAGCTGCCCGCCGGGCACCCGCTGCCCGGAACAGTTACCGCCGGCGGGCAGCCGGCGGGTGGACCACCACCCACCGGCTACCCGCTGGAATTTGTCCCCACTCGGGACCCCGGCTTCCCCGTTTGATGTTTCCCCGATCCCCGTGGTGTCCCAACGGACCCCGTTTGTCGTGCCTATGTCTAGTTTGATATTTCGGGTACCGTTCGTAGGTTTATGAGTCTATTATATTGCATGCTAGTCGAATTGGTATCCCATTGACCTAGGTGGAAGAGGTATGAACCCCTTAGGACTATTCTTAGTATGTGATGGATCACGCATAGGTTTTGTTATACGCTTTCGTCCCCTTCCCAACGTGTAATGTGGGTTGTATGTGCTTGTTACGTGTTATGTGTGCGTGTTGCCCCAATTCGGTTGCGATCGGATTGGTTATCCTGAGCTGCGGTTCAGAAGCCGGCTACAGTCAGATGGGAATTCCTGGCTATAGTCGGATGACGGTATCCTGGGCTGCGGTCCAGAAGCTGGTTGTAGTCAGATGGGAATTCCTGGCTGCAATCAGATGACATCTTTCCTGAGCTGCGGTTCAGAGGCTGGCTGTAGTCAGATGGGAATTCCTGGCTACAGTCAGACAATACACTCTCTTGGGCTGCGGTCCACTGTTTGGTTGCGATCAAACATTATGATGAGCTGCGGTTCATCGGTCGGTTGCGATCGACCCCTCCGTGTTGCGATAAGGGGCAGGGTGCTGCGGGGCCGTGTCAGAGCTATATGCGCTGACCCTCATGTATGGGCATGCGATTGGTCCTGTGGCGCCAACAAAGTGTGCTATGTGTTGTGATACGGGTGAGCTGTGATTATGTGTGCCTTGGGGAAATGTGACTATGGGATTTATGTTGGGGATTGTGTATGATGAGTGGTGATCATTGTTTATGCCTTGTCTTATCTGCCTTGTCTATTATGAACTGCATATGACTGTTATAACTATTGCTTGCGTCTGACCCTATCTGTCGAGTCATTCCCGGTTTTAAAAGCTAGAGTTCGTACGATATATCTTCATGCTCAAAACGGTTTTCATATATCTATATATATCTCTATATGTACTGTATTTCAACGCGTTGGAGTGGGTTACCAGCATCTCTCGCTGAACAGATATATTTGGCTTTCAGGCACAGAGGACTAGAGCACTGGAGCGCGCTAGAATTGGAGCCTAGAAATAGATTAGTTTCCCTTTCGGCCTGCGTGCCATGTTATGCATTTATATTTCAGAGGATAGTAGTTAGATAGCCTATGCACCTGGGTTCTCTAGCCCAGGTGTGGCATAGCACCCCGCACACTTATGTTACACTCTGGGATTTAATGAGATATTACCTTTATTATTAAGTTTTAAATGTCTTGAAAATCAGGGGTGTTACAGTTGGTATCAGAGCCTAAGTTGACCCTAGGAAAAGACTCTTAAGACCGGACTTTAGGACGATAGGCTTGAACTCTAAGTACTTAGGAACATAGGGCTCAGGAATCTTAGGACGCGCGGTGAGATTGTGAGACCCACACATAACTCCCCTACACGTTGCCCTTCCCCATTCTAAAACCCTTCCCCACTTATCACTTCACCAGAAGTGCATCGAACTCTAACTTAACATTCTTATAAACACTGACCAGAAAGACGATAGCATGGCACCAAACAGAAGGCAATCAAGGACTTCGGAACCCGCCACCAGCGACCCCTTGACCCAAACCCTACAGCAACTAACACAAGTTGCGCAGGCGTTAAGTGACGCGGCCCTTCGCAACACCAGGCCCCCGCCACCTCCATCAAACGCAAACTCAGACGTTGCCCGACAAGTTTCAAATCACCGACCACCCACGTTTTCAGGAGAAGAGGATCCCGCAGTCCTGGAAGAATGGATCCGAACCCTTGATAAGATTTTTGGGGTAGTAGAATGCCCGGAGGAACGCCGCGTAGAGATAGCCTCGTTCTACTTCGGACACGAGGCCGATCTCTGGTGGATCCACGAGGGACCCACTTATCAACAAGAACCAGGATTCAATTGGGAGAACCTCAAGACACGACTACGAGAGAGATTCTATCCAACCCACGTAAAAGCATCCATGTACGAGGAGTTCCTTCATCTAAAACAAGGAACGGCCACCGTCATAGAATACCATAAACGATTCCTCGAGATGGCACGCTTCGCGCCAGAGCTAGTCCCCACCGAGGTATCCAAGATAGAGAGATTCGTGTCAGGCCTCAACTTCGAAGCTCGAAAGGCGCTAGTGGTAAGCAGACCTCGAACCCTCAACGAGGCTTACTCCAGTGCCGCGAATCTCTATCGAATCCAATTACTCCAACGCGGAGTTCAGGAACAAATACGAAGAAGAAACACTAGAAGTGGGGCACCGTCGGTGAAAAGAATGAGAAACGACACCGGCACAAGGTCGAACAACCCGACCAACCAAAGACCGCCCCTGGGAAACAACGAAGCTAATCCAAGAGGCTTCCCTTGCCCGAGATGCAACAAAAGCCACAGGGGCAAGGATTGCGCGGGCAACCCCTGGCGATGCTTCAATTGCGGAGAGGAAGGGCACAAGGCCTTCCAGTGCACTCAACCCCAAAGACCACGCCCCACCACCGTGGGTCAACACGGGGGCACCAGCCATCAAAGGAGTTACGGCGCCCCCGGGAAGATATTCGTCATGAGCCAAACGCAAGCCGACCTCGGAAACGAAGAAGACCTAGAAGGGGAGAACCCAAACCCCGAAGACGAGGACCATACGGACCCCGCCGAAGAAAATCCCGGAAGCGAATTCTGTCTAGGATGAACCATCACCCCGTGTAATCATCCCCTATATCGTATCGACCACTTATTTAGTTTAAATTACTTCGGGAACGTCATGTCTACTTAGCCTAGCTACTTAGAGAGTGTTATGAATAAAGATTCATTTTTGGTTCAAATTCCAATCCCGCTACACGAGTAAAACACAAGCTACGCCACCCACTTAACCCTTCCCCACTAAAAGACGAAACAAGGAAAAGGACAAAAATCACCTCATCAAGGAATGCCTAATGTTACCATTGGGAATGGAACCTTAGACCTCTCATCTATAAGTTAAAGCCTTAACCACTAGCCCATGTGTGTTTCTTGAAACCACAAGGGAACACCCTCTTAATAAACCCCTCCAAAACCCTTAAACCCACAAAATCCCCAAATCAAAAACCCTTCTTCTTCTTCCTTTCTTCTCCCTCTTCCTCCCCACACCCTCTCCTCCTCCCTCTCGCACACCCCACTGCCCCACTATAGCAGCCACCTCCCATCACCACCGAACGGACGCCGCCACCGCCCGGCCACTCCCCGGCGACGCCGCCCCGCCTCGCCGCCGTCCGGACCAAGCCGCCGGAGAGAACCCGCGACACCGGCACCGCCCGCCTCTCGCCCGGGCACCACCCGCTGCCACGCTCCGTCCAACCCCACTCCAAGCCGCCGCCTCCCCTCGCCGAGCCCTCACCGGAGCCCAGCTCGCCGCCACCTTCCTCGCCCGCGAAGAAAAACGCGCCGCCCACCTCGCCGGAAGCCTCGCCGGAAAACCCACCGGAAAAAGTACCACCTATCACAATGCCAAAGAAACCCCTCGGAATCCGCACCCCGGAATGGAACAACGCCGATTACACCGTAATCGGAGGTAAAGCACTTGAACCCGACCAATTTTCTCCGGAATTGGTTGATATGCTTAAATACCAAGGACTTTTAGATACATATCTCACCATCAAAGGGGACACGTACCCTGAATTGGTGAAGGAGTTCTATCAACACCTTGTGGCCACCAAACGGGGTGACAAGGTAGAAATCACCACCAAAGTCCGCGGCAAGGAAATTGTGCTTTCCGAAGGCCGTTTGGCCAAGCTCTTGAAATTGACCACCACGGGTGTGTCCGTCTATGACCGGAAAGGGTGGATTGACACCCAAACTACGGGATACAAGGACTATCTCGGGTACTTACTCGGGAAAGAGGACGGATTCACCTCGGCTACTCGACCCAACCGAAAGTGGCTATCGGCGGAGCAAAAGATACTAGTTATGATTATAACCGATAGCCTCTTGCCCACCAATAACAAGAGCAAGGATGTAGGGAGCTTGGAGTGCGCCTTTGCGTATCTCCTAAAACATAAAATCAAGTTCAACCTGCCGGCACTCATGTTAAAACACATAGAGTTTTGCAAAGCAAGCAACCGGCTTAGCCTACCCTACGGGATGATCCTAAGTTGGATCATGGAGAAGAAGGGGGTAGACCTAAGCCACACCGAAGTCAAGACCGCCAATGGCATGGTTTTCAATGCCCAAAACCTCCGCCGCAACGACATCTACTATACCGAGGGAGGACACTATCTCACCCTCGAAGAAACTTGCCAAAAACCCGAGGAGGAACGTAGGGAATTGGTTGATCGGTTGGACATCTCCAACAAAAAGCTCAAGCGGGCCATGCAAGATTGCGGAGGCACGGAAGAGAATGAGGAACAGGAGGAGGATGACGGGCCCGACCCGACAGTGCAACCACAATCGGGAAGGGACCCGAGAGATCAAAGCGAGAGCTCGGTCAATGAGCGCATTCTCGCACAGCTCAACCGGCAAAACCAAATCATGGAAGAAGGGTTCTCATCCTTGATTCGAACCACACGCGCACTCGATCAGAGGGTGGTAGCGATCGAGGCCGCCTTGGGCACTCGTGGGGCGCCCAGTTCCAGCACAGGAAACCGAGGTACACCCATAACTTCTCTATCACAACGCCACCAAAAGTACAGCCTACCCCAAACTAAGACAAACGTAGGGCCACACTCCTACCCAGGAGGCCAAACTACGGGATGTCTAGGGGTGAAAGGGGTGGACTATGACACTGGGCTTCGGGGACGAAGCCCCTTGTAAGGGGGGGAGAGTGTAACACCCCGTGTTACGACCTTTAATCTTGGATTAATTATTTAATTAATCCCGCTAATAATAATTAAATATGATTAATTAAGTTAAGTTCCCCTTTAATTAATTAATGGGGTCCACCATGAACCGTAGACCCTTGCCTAAATTAGAGGCTTAAGTCTATTAGGAATAAAGATAGTAAACCTTTTACCATTCAGATTGTGATTAGGATCCGCTCTAATTATTATAGACCCTTATCCCTAAAGCGAGTCCCTGAATCATATAAGGACTAGGATTAGTAAACCCATACCATTCAGGCCCTAATTAGGAGTCTTAAACATATATATAAAGAACTTAGGAGACACCAGGAACCCCGACATGATTAACGCCCACCACCCCAAAAAGAGCTCCAAGAATTCCCTTAGGAGAAATCAAGAAAGCAAGGAAGCTTAAAGAAAGATCCTTCATAGCCAAGGAATTAATTAAGGCTAAGAGGTAACCCATGTCTCAACAAAACCTATTTTCATAGCTATGATTCCCCATTAGGGTTTCCCCCATATTATTGTGTATTGGCGAGATATGATGATTATTATTGATGTTTGATGTGATGATCCCATGAGGGATCTTGATGATCTTGATATTGGGAGATTCTTGATGATTATGGAATTCTTGATGATTATATGAAGTTCTTGATGATTATGTGTTGTTCTTGATAATTGTGTGATGCTCTTGATGCTTATGTGTTATTCTTACCGAATCTTGCAATTAGAAGACGAATCGTACTCTTGTTGATATAAAAGTGATTAGAACCCTAGGTTGCATCGTATGATATTATTCTTGGTTTATCGGGTGGGAAATCGCATGTTTGGGTGTTAATTGTATTTAGGAAAGCATGATAGATTATGTGCCGTTCGGTTCTCGTATTTGATCCGTTAATTGTCTACGTGTTGTCATTAATTGCGTTGTAAAGTGTCTAAGCATGGTTTCGGGTTCCACAACGGTTCCCGGGACGAAAAGTGGTGAAAAGAGCCAGTGGGGGGTAGGTGGGGGTAGGGGACCCGCCACCTACCCGTGGCGTTCTCGGGCAGCCCGGCAGCGGGCAGCCGGCGGGCGGGCAGCTGCCCGCCGGGCACCCGCTGCCCGGAACAGTTACCGCCGGCGGGCAGCCGGCGGGTGGACCACCACCCACCGGCTACCCGCTGGAATTTGTCCCCACTCGGGACCCCGGCTTCCCCGTTTGATGTTTCCCCGATCCCCGTGGTGTCCCAACGGACCCCGTTTGTCGTGCCTATGTCTAGTTTGATATTTCGGGTACCGTTCGTAGGTTTATGAGTCTATTATATTGCATGCTAGTCGAATTGGTATCCCATTGACCTAGGTGGAAGAGGTATGAACCCCTTAGGACTATTCTTAGTATGTGATGGATCACGCATAGGTTTTGTTATACGCTTTCGTCCCCTTCCCAACGTGTAATGTGGGTTGTATGTGCTTGTTACGTGTTATGTGTGCGTGTTGCCCCAATTCGGTTGCGATCGGATTGGTTATCCTGAGCTGCGGTTCAGAAGCCGGCTACAGTCAGATGGGAATTCCTGGCTATAGTCGGATGACAGTATCCTGGGCTGCGGTCCAGAAGCTGGTTGTAGTCAGATGGGAATTCCTGGCTGCAATCAGATGACATCTTTCCTGAGCTGCGGTTCAGAGGCTGGCTGTAGTCAGATGGGAATTCCTGGCTACAGTCAGACAATACACTCTCTTGGGCTGCGGTCCACTGTTTGGTTGCGATCAAACATTATGATGAGCTGCGGTTCATCGGTCGGTTGCGATCGACCCCTCCGTGTTGCGATAAGGGGCAGGGTGCTGCGGGGCCGTGTCAGAGCTATATGCGCTGACCCTCATGTATGGGCATGCGATTGGTCTTGTGGCGCCAACAAAGTGTGCTATGTGTTGTGATACGGGTGAGCTGTGATTATGTGTGCCTTGGGGAAATGTGACTATGGGATTTATGTTGGGGATTGTGTATGATGAGTGGTGATCATTGTTTATGCCTTGTCTTATCTGCCTTGTCTATTATGAACTGCATATGACTGTTATAACTATTGCTTGCGTCTGACCCTATCTGTCGAGTCATTCCCGGTTTTAAAAGCTAGAGTTCGTACGATATATCTTCATGCTCAAAACGGTTTTCATATATCTATATATATCTCTATATGTATTGTATTTCAACGCGTTGGAGTGGGTTACCAGCATCTCTCGCTGAACAGATATATTTGGCTTTCAGGCACAGAGGACTAGAGCACTGGAGCGCGCTAGAATTGGAGCGTAGAAATAGATTAGTTTCCCTTTCGGCCTGCGTGCCATGTTATGCATTTATATTTCAGAGGATAGTAGTTAGATAGCCTGTGCACCTGGGTTCTCTAGCCCAGGTGTGGCATAGCACCCCGCACACTTATGTTACACTCTGGGATTTAATGAGATATTACCTTTATTATTAAGTTTTAAATGTCTTGAAAATCAGGGGTGTTACAAAGGGCTTTTAGATACTTACCTCGCCATCAAAGGGGACACATACCCCGAATTGGTGAAAGAATTCTACCAACACCTTGTGGCCACCAAACGGGGTGACAAAGTAGAAATTACCACCAAGGTCCGTGGCAAGGAAATTGTGCTTCCCGAAGGCCGGTTGGCCAAGCTCTTGAAATTGACCACCACGGGTGTGTCTAACTATGACCGAAAGGGGTGGATTGATACCCAAACTACGGGATACAAGGACTACCTTGGGTACTTACTCGGGAAAGAGGACGGGTTCACCTCAGCCACTCGACCAAATCGAAAGTGGCTATCGGCGGAGCAAAAGATATTGGTTATGATTGTAACCGATAGCCTCTTGCCCACCAATAACAAGAGCAAGGATGTGGGGAGCTTGGAGTGCACCTTTGCGTATCTCCTAAAACATAAAATCAAGTTCAACCTGCCGGCACTCATGCTAAAGCACATAGAGTTTTGCAAGACAAACAACCGGCTTAGCCTACCCTACGGGATGATCCTAAGTTGGATCATGGAGAAAAAGGGGGTAGACCTAAGCCACACCGAGGTCAAAACCGCCAACGGCATGGTTTTCAATGCCCAAAACCTCCGCCGCAACGACATCTACTACACCGAGGGAGGACACTATCTCACCCTGGAAGAAATTTTCCAAAAACCCGAGGAGGAACGTAGGGAATTGGTTGATCGATTGGACATCTCCAACAAAAAGCTCAAGCGAGCCATGCAAGATTGCGGAGGTACGGAGGGAAATGACGGACAAGAGGAGGAAGACGGGCCTAACCCGTCAGTGCACCCACAGCCAGGAGGGAACCCGAGGGGACAAAACGAGGGTTCGGTCAACGAACGCATACTCGCTCAGCTCGACCGGCAGAATCAAATCATGGAAGAAGGGTTCTCATCCTTGATTCGCACCACACGCACACTCGATCAAAGGGTAGCAGCGATCGAGGCCGCCTTGGGCACTCGCGGTGCATCCAGTTCCAGCGCAGGAAACCGAGGTACAACCGAAAAATTCTCTATCACAACACCATCAAAAGTTCAGCCTACCCCAAGCCAAGACAAACGTAAGGCCGCAACCCTAATCAGGAGGCCGAGCTATGAGGTGTCTAGGGGTGAAAGGATGGACTATAACACCGGGCTTCGGGGACGAAGCCCCTTGTAAGGGGGGGAGAGTGTAACACCCCGTGTTATGGCCCCTAAAACCATTTAATTAAATAATCAATAGCCCAAGAGAAAGAATAAATCATAATGATTAATTAGGGAAAAAGGCCCACCATAGTCCATGGGCCCTCATATATAAACCCAACCCCTAAACCCAATCCTTAGTTCCAAAAGGAATAGAATTAGCAAGCCTATAATATTAGTTCCTAATTAGGACTCCTAAATATATAAATACGGGACTTAGGAGACACCTAGAACTTCCCACAAAAATAACGCCCCACCACCCCAAAAGAGCTCCAAGAATCCCCCTAGGAGAAATCAAGAAAGCAAGGAAGCTTAAAGAAAGATCCTTCATAGCCAAGGAATTAATTAAGGCTAAGAGGTAACCCATGTCTCAACAAAACCTATTTTCATAGCTATGATTCCCCCTTAGGGTTTCCCCCATATTATTGTGTATTGGCGAGATATGATGATTATTATTGATGTTTGATGTGATGATCCCATGAGAGATCTTGAAAATCTTGATATTGGGAGATTCTTGATGATTATGGAATTCTTGATGATTATATGGAGTTCTTGATGGTTATGTGTCGTTCTTGATAATTGTGTGATGCTCTTGATGTTTATGTGTTATTCTTACCGAATCTTGCAATTAGAAGACGAACCGTATTCTTGTTGATATAAAAGTGATTGGAACCCTAGGTTGTATCGTATAATCTTATTCTTGGATTATCGGGTGGGGAAATCGCATGTTTGGGTGTTGATTATATTTAGAAAAGCATGATAGGTTATGTGCCGTTCGTTTCTTGTATTTGATTCGTTAATTGTCTACGTGTTGTCGTTAATTGCGTTGAAAACTGTCTAAGCATGGTTTCGGGTTCCACAACGGTTCCCGGGGCGAAAAGTGATGAAAAGAGTCAGTGGGGGGTAGGGGACCCGCCACCTACCCATGGCCGTAAAACACCGCCCGGCAGCGGGTGGCCGGCAGGCGGGCAGCTGCCCGCCGGCGACCCGCTGCCCGGAACAGTAGAATCCGGTGGGCAGCCGCGGGTGGCCCCCACCCACCGGCTACCCGCTGGAAATTTGTCCCACCCGGGACCCCGGCTTCCCCGTTTGATGTTCCCCATTACCCGTGGTGTCCTAACGGACTCCGTTTATCGTGCCTATGTCTAGTTTGATGTTTCGGGTACCGTTCGTAGGTTTATGAGTCTATTATATTGCATGCTAGTGGAATTGGTATCCTGTTGACCTAGGTGGAAGAAGTATGAACCCCTTAGGAGTATTCTTAGTAAGTGATGGATCACGCATAGGTTTTGTTATACGTTTTCTCCCCCTTCCTAATGTGTAATGTGGGTTGCATGTGCTTGCTATGTGTTATGTGTGTGTTACCCCAATTCGGTTGCGATCGGATTGGTTATCCTGAGCTGCGGTTCAGAAGCTAGCTGCGGTCAGATTGATACTCTTGGGCTGCGGTCCACCGTTTGGTTGCGATCAAACGCTTCTATACGAGCTGCGGTTCGTCCTTTTTCCTGGCTGCGGTCAGATGACATTCTCTTGGGCTGCGGTCCACTGTTTGGTTGCGATCAAACACTATGATGAGCTGCGGTTCATCGGTCGGTTGCGAAAGACCCCTCCGTGTTGCGATGCGGGGCAGGGTGCTGCGGGGCCGTGTCAGAGCTATATGCGCTGAACCTCATGTATGGGCATGCGATTGGTCCTGTGGCGCCAACAAAGTGTGTTATGTGCTGTGACATGGACGAGTTGTGATTACGAGTGTCTTAGGGGATGTGACTATGGGATTTATATTGGGGATTGTTCATGTTGGGTTATGATCATTGTTTATGCTTTGCTTTATCTGCCTTATCTGTTGTGAACTGCATATGCTCTAACTGTTGCTTGTGTCTGGCCTTACCTGTCGAGTCATTCCCGGTTTTAAAGCTAGAGTTCGTAGGATATATCTTCATGCTCAAAATGGTTTTCGTATATCTATATATATCTCTATATGTATTGTATTTCAACGCGTTGGAGTGGGTTACCAGCATCTCTCGCTGAACAGATATATTTGGCTTTCAGGCACAGAGGACTAGAGCACTGGAGCGCGCTAGAACTGGAGCGTAGAAGTAGAGTAGTTTCCCTTTCGGCCTGCGTGCCATATTATGCATTGTGTTTCAATGGATATTAGTTAGACAGCCTGTGCACCTGGGTTCTCTAGCCCAGGTGTGGCATAGCACCCCGTACACTTATGATATACTTTGGGATGTAATGAGATATTACCTTTATTATATAAGCTTAAAATGTCTTGAAAATCTGGGGTGTTACAGGTGCGGCGGCGGGTAGGCCTCTGCCAAAACACCCAACAACTCACACAAAACAACAATATGACTTGAACCCAAGAAATTGCCAAGCAATGGTGTAACACCCCGTGTTACGGCCTTCAATCCCGGATTAATTATTTAATTAATCCCGTTAATAATAATTAAATATGATTTAATTCGGTTAGGTTTCCCTTTAATTAATTAATGAGGTCCACCATGAACCGTGGACCCTTGCCTAAATGAGAGTCTTAGGCCTATTAGGAATAAAGGAAGTATGCCTTTTACTATTCAGATTATGATTAGGATCCTCTTTAATTAATTAATATGGTCCACTATGGACCATGGACCCTTATCCCTAAACCCAATCCTTAGTCCCAAAAGGAATAGAATTAGCAAGCCTATAAATGGGTTAGGTATATAAATATTATATAGGACAATGGTCCACTATACGGGCAGTTGAATGGGTTGAGAACCATCCCAACTGTTAACCAGGTTGGTAAAGACTGGTCAGGTATATAAATATTATATAGAGCTGCGGCTCATCGGTCGGTTGCGATCGACCCCTCCGTGCTGTGAGACGGGGCAGGGTGCTGCGGGGCCGTGTCAGAGCTATATGCGCTGACCCTCATGTATGGGCATGAGATTGGTCCTGTGGCGCCAACTAAGTGTGCTATGTGATGAAGTATGGATGAGTTGTTGTTATGAGTAAATTGGGAATAAGACTATGGGATTTGTACCGGGGATCGTATATGTTGAGTTATGATTATTAATTGTGCTTATCTTATCTGTCTTGCCTGTTGTATACTGTATATGCTGGTATAACTGCTGTCTGTGCTTAGCCCTATCTGTTGAGTCTATCCCTGTTTTAAAAGCTAGAGTTCGTAGGATATATCTTCATGTTCAAAATGGTTTTCGTATATCTATATATATATATATATATATATATATATCTCTATGTATTGTATTTCAACGCGTTGGAGTGAGTTACCAGCATCTCTCGCTGAACAGATATATTTGGCTTTCAGGCACAGAAGAATAAGTCACCGGAGCGCGCTAGAACTTGGAACGTAGAAGTAGATAGTAGATAGTTTCCCTTTCGACCTGCGTGCCATGTTTATGCATTTACATTATTGAGGAAATTAGTTAGTTACCCTGTGCACCTGAGTTCTCTAGCTCAGGTGTGGCATAGCACCCTGTACTCTTGTATTATGTTTTGGGATTTAAGGAGATTTCACCTTTATTTTATAAGTTTTAAATGTCCTGAAAATCTGAGGTGTTACAAATGGCATTCAAGAACCCTAAGAACATGCTCTAAACATGCATCACCACAAGATAATGCATCAAATCTCACAAATCAACACAAGAATCACAAGTAGAAGCCAAGAATCATCATATAACTAAGAAAATAGGTTTTTTAAAGCATGGGTTACCTTTGTAGCCTAATAACTTCCTCTTATCACCCTTAGAAAGTCTTTCCTAAAGCTCCTCTTCCATACCAATTTCATACACAAACCAAAAGGAAGTTAAAAACACCAAGGATCTTACCCTCCCCTATGCTCAAGATGAAGAAAGTAGGAATCTTGGAAGACAACTTGCATGATTTGGGATGCCCAAATCCTAGCTTGGAGAAGAAGCTACACCTTTTTAGAGAGAAGCTAGAGATTTTTGAGTTTAGATTGTAGGGTGAATGAAATTAAGGAGTGTTGCTAGGTTAGCTTGAACCACAAACCTTAGGTAGAAAGACATCCCTACCCTTACTAAAGTTAGAAAGACAAGGGAACAAGGGAACAACTCAAGAAGCACAAGGTACAACCCTTTGACTTAAGTGACTAGTAAAAATCTAGTCCCTCGACTATTGAATTTAAGGATTTCTAGGAATAAATTAACAAAGAGACTAGGATTAATTCTCTAATTAATCCTTGATTAGAGTAAGAATTTACGAGGTGTCACAGTTGGTGAGGAAGAAGAGCTCTAAGACGAGGCTTAGGAGAGTGAAAAGGAAGATGTTGTGGTCTTCAAAGGTAACCCATGTTATACAAAACCTATTTTCTTACCTAAATGATGAATATTGGCTTCTATTGATGTTCTTGATGTGATTTGTGAGATTTTGTAACACCCCCAATTTTCATGCCAATTTAAAGCTTAAATATGTAAGGCAAACTAACCAACATATAACATAAAACATAAACACAGAGGAAGTCTAAAATAATAACGGGGAAAACCAAGGAGTGTTATGTCACGTTCACCCCAACGTGAACGCTCAGGCAAAGTCTAAACCATCCATCTACTATGTTCAACATCTGTGGCACAAAGGCCAAAACAATAACTATATTGTTCAGGGGATCTAAACTATCCATGGCTAACGCTCTCGCCATCTACTCAGGACCTGTAAAGCATATAAAGAAAGGGGACGACGCCCGGTCAGTGAATATTGCTGGTAACCCATCAATACGCGTTTAATAGCATATATAGATAGTTTAATACAAAATCATTTTCTAAATGGAATATAGTATATATCAATTCAAAACCGTAAAGAGAGAAGTCAACTGTAAAGACTCTATTTCCCTCTCAACAAGGACAACGGGAATCAACATCCCAAGATAACATCAAGATAAGAACGACACCAACACAAGTACAACTCGAAGTGTATTCTACTGATCACAAAGTAGAATACCACTCGACATTGGCAAACACACATTGGCAACACATGCCACCGTGACACCACATGTCACATGTTACAACTACCATGTTCCATATTCCATCCTTATGCCTGGTTCCGACCTTATGACTACCCCCGACCTTATAACTAGTTCTAACCTTTACCTCAAGGACCCCTGTACTCCAAAGTCCAACCTTATGCCTCCGAGGACCATCGTCCCCACTCCGACTGTAACACCCCGTGTTACGACCCCTAAGATCAATTAAATCATTTAATCAATTACCCAAAAGAAAGAATTAAATAACAATAATTAATTAGGAAGGCCCACCATAGTCCACGGGCCCTTATCCCTAAACCCAATCCTTAGTCCCAAAAGAAATAGAACTAGCAAGCCCATAATATTAGTTCCTAACTAGGACTCCGAAATATATAAATAGGAGACTTAAGAGGCACCAAGAAACCCCCCCACAGGAATAACGCCCCACCTCCCCAAAGAGCTCCAAGAATCCCCCTAGAAGAAATCAAGAAAGCCTAAAGAAAGACCCTTCATAGCCAAGGAATTAATTAAGGCAAAGAGGTAACCCATGTCTCAACAAAACCGATTTTCGTAGCTATGATTTCCCCCGTAGGATTTCCCCATATTATTGTGTATTAATAACTTGTGACGATTATGATTGATGATTGATGTGATGATCCCATGGGGGATCTTGATAATCTTGATATTGGGAGATTCTTGATAATTATGATGTTCTTGATGATTATATGGAGTTCTTGATGATTATGTGTTGTTCTTGATAATTGTGTGATGCCCTTGATGCTTATGTGTTATTCTTACCGAATCTTGCAAATAGAAGGCGAATCGTATTCTTGTTGATATAAAAGTGATTAGAACCCTAGGTTGTATCTTATGATATTATTCTTGGATTATCGGGTGGGTAATCGCATGTTTGGGTGTTGATTATGTTTAGAAAAGCATGATAGGTTATGTGTCGTTCGTTTCTCGTATTTGATCCGTTAATTGTCTACGTGTTGTCGTTGATTGCGTTGTAAAGTGTCTAAGCATGGTTTCGGGTTCCACAATGGTTCCCGGGGCGAAATTGTGTGATAAGAGTCAGTGGGGGGTAGGGGACCCGCCACCTACCCACGGCCGGAATGGTGATCCCGGTAGCGGGCAGCCGGTGGGCGGGCAGCTGCCCGCCGGCGACCCGCTGCCCGGAATAGTGAATCCGGCGGGTGGCCCCCCACCCACCGGCTACCCGCTGGAATTTTCCCCATCTTGGGTTCCTAGCTTCCCCGTTTGATGTTTCCCCGACCCCCGTGGTGTCCCAACGGACTCCTTTTATCGTGCCTATGTCTAGTTTGATATTTCGGGTACCGTTCGTAGGTTTATGAGTCTATTATATTGCATGCTAGTTGAATTGGTGTCCCGTTGACCTAGGTGGAAGAAGTATGAACCCCTTAGGACTATTCTTAGTATGTGATGGATCACACATAGGTTTTGTTATACGTTTTCTCCCCCTTCCCAATGTGTTAATGTGGGTTGCATGTACTTGCTATGTGTTATGTGTGCATGTAACCCGAGTTGGTTAAGATCAATCGGGTTATATGGGCAGTCGGGTGGGCTGAGAACCATACCGGCTGTTAACCAGGCTGGTAGAGACCGGTCAGGTATATAAATATTATATAGGACAAAGGTCCACTATACGGGCAGTTGAATGGGCTGAGAACCATCCCAACTGTTAACCAGGCTGGTAAAGACCGGTCAGGTATATAAATATTATGTAGGACAAAGGTCCATCAGTCGGTTGCGATCGGCTCCTCCGTAATGTGAGACGGGGCAGGGTGCTGCGGGGCCGTGTCAGAGCTATATGCGCTGACCCTCATGTATGGGCATGCGATTGGTCCTGTGGCGCCAACAAAGTATGCTATATGATGAGATATAGAGGAGTTGTGTTTATGAGTATATTGGGGGATGTGACTAAGGGATTTATGCTGGGGATTGTTTATGTTGGGTTATGATTATTAATTATGCTCAGCTTTATCTGTCTTGCCTGTTGTGGATTGTATACGCCTGTTATAACTGTTGCTTGTGTCTAGCGTTATCTGTCGAGTCATTCCCGGTTTTAAAAGCTAGAGTCTCATAGGATATGTCTTCATGCCTTAAAATGGTTTTCGTATATCTATATATATCTCTATACGTATTGTATTTCAACGCGTTGGAGTGGGTTACCAGCATCTCTCGCTGAACAGATATATTTGGCTTTCAGGCACAGAAGATTAAGTCACTGGAGTGCGCTAGAGCTTGGAACATAGAAGTAGTTAGTTTCCCTTTCGGCCTGCGTGCCATGTTTATACATTCATATCATTGAGACATTTGTTAGTTAGCCTGTGCACCTGAGTTCTCTAGCTCAGGTGTGGCATAGCACCCCGTACACTCGTACTCTGTTTGGGATTTAATGAGATTTCACCTTTATTTTATAAGTTTTAAATATCTTGAAAATCTGGGGTGTTACAGTTGGTATCCGAGCCTAAAGTTGACCCTAGGATAAGACTCTTAAGATCAGACCTTAGGACATTAAGCTTAAACACTAGGTACTTAGGAACATAGGATTTAGGAATCTTAGGACGCGCGGTGAGATTGTGAAACCTACACATAACCTCTCCTCACTTTATCCCTCTCTAACTTAAAGAAACCCCCCCCCCCCCCCTTCGCTTATTGCATCAAGGTAAGGACGCAAAATAACATCGACCTATGAAATCCAGGATGGCACCGAGAAGAAGACAGGTAGGAACACCGAAACTCCCCACCGAGGAATTCCTGACTCAGAATCTACATCGCCTGGCCCAAATTGCCCAGGCACTAAGTACTACCGCTTCCCAACCTTTACCAAACGAGAACTTGGAGATCCACCAACAAATCTCGACGCACCAACCACCCACCCTCTCAGGAAACGAAGATCCCACGACCCTCGAGGAGTGGATCGGGACTTTCGACAAGATATTCAGGGCAACTAAATGCCCCGAAGACCACCAAGTAAGAATGGCCTCCTTCTACTTCAGACACGAGATCGACACCTGGTGGGCTCACGAAGGACCCACCTGTGAACAAGACCCCGGATTCAACTGGGAAACCCTAAAAGCGCGGCTACGAGAACAATTCTATCCCAACCACCTAAGAGCCACCATATACGAAGAATTCCTCCACCTAAGACAAGGTGCAACCTCGATCACGGAATACTACCAACAATTCCGTCAACTGGCTCGCCTCATCCCCGAGCTAGTACCCACCGAGAGGATCAGGATCGAAAGGTTTATAACAGGCCTTGACCCCGAATATAAAAAAGCCCTGGCCACACAAGAGCCAGGAACCCTTAGGGAAGCCTATGTCAAGGCATCCCAACTACAACAAGTGCCAAACCAACCCCGGGAAACACGCCTGGGAAACAAAAGGAAATCAGAAGGAAATCACATGAACCCCACCCGCGACCTTAAAAGCCCCAGGGCCGCCTCGCCCCGCCAAGTCACAACACCAACCGCTCAAGGAAGAATCCTTACTCTAAGCAAAGCCAAAATTGGGGATAGCAACATAGTCTCCGGAACCTTCTTAATACACGCCACCCCCACCACAGTGTTATTTGACTTGGGGGCTACCAACTCGTTTATAGCAACCGAGTTTGCCACTCGGCTCGGCCTCAACACCAGCACCAAGGTCCGACTCCAGGTCAAAGTGGCCTCCGACGAAATCCTAGAATGCGACCGCATGTACGAAAATATAATGATCACCATACAAGGGGCGGAATTTCCCAGCAACTTAATCCGATTCAAACTGGATGGGGTACAAGTGATTTTGGGCATGGATTGGCTAGGGAAATACCAAGCACAAATCCTACGCGGAGAACAAAAAGTGGTCCTACGGGGACCAAACGGTAAGACGGTATCTTACCATGGAACCCACCAAGAAGCCGGGATCAAAGTGGTGAACATGATGAAAATGAAGAAATACCTAAACAAGGGAAGCGAGGCCTTCCTATGTTCGGTCGAGGACCTCAGCACCAAAACCCCCGAACCACAAACCATCCCAGTGGTAAACGAATTCACCGATGTCTTCCCGGACGAAATCCCCGGGGCACCCCCCAGTCAGAGAAGTCGAGTTCACCATAGATCTCGTACCGGGCGCTGCCCCAATTTCTAAACCTCCCTACCGATTAGCACCAAAAGAAATGAAGGAACTAAAGACGCAACTGCAAGAATTGCTAGACAAGGACTACATCCGTCCTAGCACCTCCCCATGGGGAGCGTCAGTGTTGTTTGTTAAAAAGAAGGATGGGAGCATGCGCCTATGCATCGACTACAGGGAACTTAACCAAGTCACGATAAAGAATAAGTACCCCCTTCCCCGAATCGACGACTTGTTTGACCAACTTAAAGGGGCAGGGGTATTCTCAAAGATTGATCTAAGATCCGGGTATCACCAAATACAGGTGGCCAAACCGGACATTCAGAAAACAGCCTTCCGGACACGTTACGGTCACTATGAATTCACCGTAATGCCCTTCGGACTCACCAACGCGCCTGCCATATTCATGGACCTCATGAACCGAGTATTCCGACTCAACTTGGATGACTTCGTCATTGTATTCATTGATGACATCCTAGTCTACTCCCGAAACAAGGAAGAACATGAAAGACACCTCCGCATAACCCTGCAAACTCTAAGGGAGCACCAACTACACGCCAAGTTCTCTAAATGCGAATTTTGGAAAGACAGCATGGCCTTCCTGGGTCACGTGATAACCAAGGAAGGGATTAAGGTGGACCCCGCCAAGATCCGTGCCGTTAAAGAATGGACCACACCAAGCTCACTCACCGAAGTCCGAAGCTTCCTAGGCTTGGCGGGCTACTACAGGAGATTTGTACCCGACTTCACCAGGATAGCCCAACCCCTCAACAAGCTCATGAAAAAGGAAACCCCCTTCCAATGGGACAACGACTGCGTCTCGGCCTTTCAAGAATTGAAGGATAAGTTAACCACGACACCCGTACTCGCCATCCCCTCCGGGGAAGAAGGATTCGAGGTCTTCAGTGACGCATCCAAGAAGGGGTTGGGGTGCGTGCTAATGCAAAAAGGCCGAGTAATAGCCTACGCATCCAGGCAGCTCAAAACCCACGAGGAAAACTACCCCACCCACGACCTCGAGCTAGCCGCCATAGTGTTCGCACTAAAAATTTGGAGGCATTACTTATACGGGGTGCAATGCAAGATTTACACGGACCATAAGAGCCTAAAGTACATCTTCACCCAAAAAGACCTAAACATGAGACAACGGAGGTGGTTAGAACTCATAAAGGATTACGACCTGGACATCCAATACCATGAGGGAAAGGCTAACGTGGTGGCGGATGCACTAAGCAGGAAGACTAACCACTCCCTCAACACCACTTGGATCCTACCGGACCAACTGTACAGGGACTTCCAAAGACTGAATTTGGAAATAATAAAACAAGGTCAAAACCACCCCGACATCCACTTATTCAACGCACAAGTGGTGCCTACGCTCTTCAAGGAAATCAAAATAGGGCAACAGCAGGATCCGGAACTAGATAAAATCCGCCTCGACCTAACCCAAGGGAAGGAAGGACCCTTCAAAATACACGAAGACGGCAGTCTCCGTTACCAAGATAGGTGGTGCGTGCCCTCAACGCACCCCCACTTGAAGCAACAAATCTTGGAGGAAGGACACAACTCCCCATTCTCGGTTCACCCAGGGGGTGACAAACTATACCAAGATGTAAAAAGGTCGTTTTGGTGGCCCAACATGAAAAAGGAAATCGCGGATTTCGTGTCCAGGTGCCTAAATTGCCAAAGGGTGAAGGCCGAATGATGCAAGCCCAAGGGACTCGTACAACCCCTTGAGATACCACAAGGAAAGTGGGATTCCATATCCATGGATTTCGTCGGAGGACTACCCCCAACGAAGACCGGCAAGGATAAGATTTGGGTCATAGTGGACCGACTAACCAAAACAGCACGATTCATCGCCATGAAGGAAACGTGGACAATGACACAACTGGCCCAAGCCTACTTAAGCCGGGTAGTGAAGTATCACGGAGTCCCTCGAAACATCGTATCCGATAGAGACTCCAGGTTCCTCTCACAATTCTGGAAATCACTGCAACTAGCCTTGGGGACACAACTAAAACTAAGCACTGCTTTCTACCCCACTACGGACGGCCAAACCGAGAGGACCATTCAGACCCTCGAAGACATGCTAAGAGCCTGCGTGTTGGACTTTCAAGGGACATGGGAGGAACACCTAGACCTTATTGAATTCTCATACAACAACAGTTACCACGCGAGCATTCGTATGGCACCCTACGAAGCTCTATACGGACAAAAGTGCAGAACCCCCTTATGTTGGGAAGACATGGTCGACCCAATAACACTAGGGCCCCAACACCTACAGGACACAATCACCAAGGTCAAGCACATCCGGGAGAGGATGAAGGCTGCCCAAGACCGCCAAAAGTCCTACGCCGACCTAAAGAGGAAACAAGCCGAATTCAACACCGGGGACAAGGTCTGGTTGAGAATCTCACCCACGCGAGGGGTGATGAGATTCGGAAGGAAAGGAAAGCTCAGCCCTCGATTTATCGGCCCCTATGAAATCATAGAAAAAGTTGGGAACCTAGCCTATCGCCTCGCCCTACCTGTCGAACTAAAGCGAGTACACAACGTATTCCACATATCCCAGCTAAAGAAATACGTACACGACCCGAGCCACGTGCTTCAACCCAAGGTCGTGAACCTCGACGAGTCACTAGTATACGAAGAAAGACCCGTGAGGATCCTGGACACCAAGACAAGAAACACCCGTCGCCGAGCCATAGAAATGGTGAAAGTCCTCTGGACCAACCATGGGACCGACGAAGCAACGTGGGAGCTCAAAGACACAATGAGGGAACGCTACCCCGAACTTTTCACACCAGGTAACTAAGAGAAAGTCACTCGGCAATGACCAAGCTTCGGGGACGAAGCTTCCCGATAAGGGGGGGAGAGTGTAACACCCCGTGTTACGACCCCTAAGATCAATTAAATCATTTAATCAATTACCCAAAAGAAAGAATTGAATCACAATAATTAATTAGGAAGGCCCACCATAGTCCACGAGCCCTTATCCCTAAACCCAATCCTTAGTTCCAAAAGAAATAGAACTAGCAAGCCCATAATATTAGTTCCTAACTAGGACTCCTAAATATATAAATAGGAGACTTAAGAGGCACCAAGAAACCCCCTCACAAGAATAACGCCCCACCTCCCCAAAGAGCTCCAAGAATCCCCCTAGAAGAAATCAAGAAAGCCTAAAGAAAGACCCTTCATAGCCAAGGAATTAATTAAGGCTAAGAGGTAACCCATGTCTCAACAAAACCTATTTTCGTAGCTATGATTTCCCCCGTAGGATTTCCCCATATTATTGTGTAGTAATGACTTGTGACGATTATGATTGATGATTGATGTGATGATCCCATGGGGGATATTGATAATCTTGATATTGGGAGATTCTTGATAATTATGATGTTCTTGATGATTATATGGAGTTCTTGATGATTATGTGTTGTTCTTGATAATTGTGTGAAGCCCTTGATGCTTATGTGTTATTCTTACCGAATTTTGCAATTAGAAGGCGAATCGTATTCTTGTTGATATAAAAGTGATTAGAACCCTAGGTTGTATCGTATGATATTATTCTTGGATTATCGGGTGGGGTAATAGCATGTTTGGTGTTGATTATGTTTAGAAAAGCATGATAGGTTGTGTGCCATTCGTTTCTCGTATTTGATCCGTTAATTATCTACGTGTTGTCGTTGATTGCGTTGTAAAGTGTCTAAGCATGGTTTCGGGTTCCACAATGGTTCCCGGGGCGAAATTGTGTGATAAGAGTCAGTGGGGGATAGGGGACCCGCCACCTACCCACGGCCGGAATGGTGATCCCGGCAGCGGGCAGCTGCCCGCCGGCGACCCGCTGCCCAGAATAGTGAATCCGGCGGGCAGCCGACGGGTGGCCCCCCACCCACCGGCTACCCGCTGGAATTTTCCCCATCTTGGGTTCCCGCCTTCCCCGTTTGATGTTTCCCCGTCCCCCGTGGTGTCCCAACAGACTCCGTTTATCGTGCCTATGTCTTGTTTGATATTTCGGGTACCGTTCGTAGGTTTATGAGTCTATTATATTGCATGCTAGTTGAATTGGTGTCCCGTTGACCTAGGTGGAAGAAGTATGAACCCCTTAGGACTATTCTTAGTATGTGATGGATCACGCATAGGTTTTGTTATACGTTTTCTCCCCCTTCCCAATGTGTTAATGTGAGTTGCATGTACTTGCTATGTGTTATGTGTGCATGTAACCCCGAGTTGGTTAAGATCAATCGGGCTATACGGGCAGTCGGGTGGGCTGAGAACCATACCGGCTGTTAACCAGGCTGGTAGAGACCGGTCAGGTATATAAATATTATATTGGACTAAGTTCCACTATACGGGCAGTCGGATGGGCTGAGAACCATACCCGCTGTTAACCAGGCTGGTAGAGACCGGTCAGGTATATAAATATTATATAGGACAAAGGTCCACTATACGGGCAGTTGAATGGGCTGAGAACCATCCCAACTGTTAACCAGGCTGGTAAAGACCGGTCAGGTATATAAATATTATGTAGGACAAAGGTCCATCAGTCGGTTGCGATCGGCTCCTCCGTAGTGTGAGACGGGGCAGGGTGCTGCGGGGCCGTGTTAGAGCTACATGCGCTGACCCTCATGTATGGGCATGCGATTGGTCCTGTGGCGCCAACAAAGTATGCTATATGATGAGATATGGAGGAGTTGTGTTTATGAGTATATTGGGGGATGTGACTAAGGGATTTATGCTGGGGATCGTTTATGTTGGGTTATGATTATTAATTATGCTCAGCTTTATCTGTCTTGCCTGCTGTGGATTGTATACGCCTTATATAACTGTTGCTTGTGTCTAGCCTTATCTGTCGAGTCATTCCCAGTTTTAAAAGCTAGAGTCTCATAGGATATGTCTTCATGCCTTAAAATGGTTTTCATATATCTATATATATCTCTATACGTATTGTATTTCAACGCGTTGGAGTGGGTTACAGCATCTCTCGCTAAACAGATATATTTGGCTTTCAGGCACAGAAGATTAAGTCACTGTAGTGCGCTAGAGCTTGGAACATAGAAGTAGTTAGTTTCCCTTTTGGCCTGCGTGCCATGTTTATACATTCATATCATTGAGACATTAGTTAGTTAGCCTGTGCACCTGAGTTCTCTAGCTCAGGTGTGGCATAGCACCCCGTACACTCGTACTCTGTTTGGGATTTAATGAGATTTCACCTTTATTTTATAAGTTTTAAATATCTTGAAAATCTGGGGTGTTACACCGACAATCTCCAACAAATCCACCTATTCATAGTACACGAGGGTACCGTTCAAATCACACAAACACCAATCACATGAGCCTGAAGCCCAAATCACATGAGCCTGAAGCCCAAATCACATGAGCCTAAAGCCCAATTCACAACTGCATAATATCATTTCATGGCCAGCACGAGGACCACATCTGTACCTTGGTGATTAATGTCTCATACCATTAATCGTGCAATCCAGGTACAGCCAACACACACATCATCATAGGAATCAATCAACGGATCAAAACGAAGATATGAAACCATACTCAATCAAGGAAGGATTACAACCCGACGTCAATGATGATCAACACAAGTTATCATCCACAATAGGAAAGAACAAACCACACACACTAGCATTTCAACATCAAACTAGCATGCTTATCAAACGGGTAAACCAAACATAGTTCCGATGAACGTACAAGACTCATCATGGTTCAACGAATCACAAGGTTGAACACTTAGCACGATTTAAGACACCAAATCTTACATGGATTCCTACCATAACGTTCTAGACATACGAAATATCAAGAAGACACTCAAATAGCCCAACAAAAGAACATCGGGAAGTCAAAGCATCAATTACCGAGTCAAAAGAATCACGGGGAACAAATCCCCAACAACGATCATCCTTGTACCCCGCGGGTGGGGCCACGGGTGGACCTCTACTCGTGGTTCAGCCCGCGGGTACAACTGTCCAACCCACTTGTACCCCGCGGGTACAACTGTCCAACCCACTTGTACCCCGCGGGTAAGGCGGCGGGTGGTGCACTACCCGCCGTTCCGCCCGCGGGTACACCTCTGTACCACAATTAATCCCTTCGGGGATTTTCAACACCAAGTCCAAATTCAAGTCCAAAACACCCAAAAATCCCACAAAATACAACAACATGACTTGAATCAAGGAAATAGCCAAGCAATGGCATTCAAGAATCCTAATAACAAGCTCTAGATATGCATTATCACAAGACAATGCATCAAATCTCACATTTCATAGTAAAAATCACATGTAGAAGTCAAGAAATCATCATATAGGTAAGAAAATAGATTTTGTAAAGCATGGGTTACCTCTTGTAGCCTACAACTTCACTTATCACACCTTTACAAGCTTCTAACAAGGCTTTCCTTCAACTCCAACTTCAAAAACACACCAAAAGACAACAATGATTTCATTTTTAGAAAAAGACACCTTAAAAGGTACTAAAAACACTAAATGACCAAAGATCTTACCCTCCTATATGCTCAAGATTAAGAAAGTTTGAATCTTGGAGACCAACTTGAAGAATCTTGGAATGCCCAAACATGGCTTGAAGTAGAAACTAGCTATTTTCTAGAGAGAAGGAGGAGCTTTTCTTTTTAGGGTGTTAGGGAAAAGAATGAAAGATGACTCTAGGTAAGCTTGGGATACAATCATAAGGTGAAAAGTCTTCTTTACCCTTACTAAAGTGGGAAAGTGTAAGGAGACAAGGGAACAATTCATGAAGCATAGGGTACAACCCATTGACTTGAATTGACTAGTCAATTACTAGTCCTCCGACTATTGAATTTTCAGGATTTTAAAAATAAAGTATCAATTAAGCTAAGGATTAATTACTTAAATAGAATTTGGATTTACGGGGTGTCACAGATTTGATGCATGATCTTGAGATGATGCATGTTTAGAGCTTGTATTTAGGTTTCTTGAATGCCATTGCTTGGCTTATTCTTGGATTCAAGTCATATCTTTGTTGCGTGTGAGATTTTGGGTGTTTTGGACTTGAACTTGGCTTTGTTGATGAATTTCCCCGAAGGGAAAAATGGTGTAAAGGAGGTGTACCCCGCGGGCGGAACGGCGGGCAGTGGCTTACCCGCCGCCCCACCCGCGGGGAACAGGCTACTCGTGGGGGTGTACCTGTATCTTTAGACAGTGGTATCTTTCAGGTGTTGAGTAGTCGAGCGCGATGTCTAGAGCCGGTAGCTTAGCACCTGTATCTTTAGACTGTGTTTTTGTAGCCTGCGCGCGAATGGTTTTAGATTGTTTTTAGAGTGATGTTTTGGGATAGTGTGTTACACTTGCAGATTGTCGCCTTAGCGTTACCTCATGTGGTATACGTGGCATAACACCCCTGTTTTGGATTTCTTTTATCCAGTTTCCGTTTTCTTCCGCTGTGCTAGTGTTTTGTTGTTAATCTGCATGTGTTAAGACTTGTTTTTAGGTCTTGTTGTTTTTGGGGGGTGTTACAGTTGGTATCAGAGCCTAGGTTTTGAGCCTAGGAAGAGTTAAGTCTAGACTTTCTAAGTGTTTAAGTGTGTTTTGAGACCTCTAAGCGACCTTAAGGAGGTAAGTGTTAGACTTAGGACTCTAGGTTGCACGGTGAGATGTGCGTTGCTTTCTGTCTTGCTTGCTTGCTCTTTTTGTAACCTTGTTGTTGTAGAAAAAGTGCGATGCGTCCTCGTCCTCGCGCTCGCTCCCTAGAGACCCCGACCAACGAGCAGCTCGCCTAGAATCTCCATCAGTTGACGCAGACGATGCAGTCTCTCAGTGAAGCTCTGTTGAACAACAATCAAGCTGCGCCGCCTCCGCCTCCGATTGGGCACCGCGATGTGGGTCGTTTAGTGTCCGGGCATCGGCCGCCTTCCTTTGCTGGTGAAGAAGACCCTGTAGTCCTTGAAGAGTGGCTACGGGTGTTTGATAAGATTTTTACCATGGTGAGCTGTCCCGAAGAGAGGAGAGTAGAACTGGCAACGTTCTACTTCTTCCAAGAAGCTGTTCTGTGGTGGGTTCACGAGAGTCCGACCTTTCTTGAAGAGCCTGGGTTTGATTGGACCGCGCTCAAGGACAGGATGTGCGAAAGGTTCTACCCAGCGCATGTGCGAGCCGCCATGTTTGATGAGTTCCTTCATCTGCAGCAAGGACCTCTATCTGTGGTGGAGTACCACAAGAAGTTCCTAGAGCTGGTGCGCTTCGTGAGGGTGTTGGTGCCTACAGAGCTTGCCAAAGTTGAGCGTTTCGTTGCCGGTCTGAATTATGAGGCACGAAAAGCGTTGACGGTGAGTAGGCCTAGTTCTCTGAAGGATGCGTATCTGTGTGCTGCGGATCTGTTTCGTGTTCAGCAGCTTCAGAAGAGTTCGCTTGAGTTGGCTAGGAAGAGAGTTGAGAGTGGAGGTTCTTTTGCTTTCAAGAAGCCCCGACCGAGTTTTCCGGCTAGAGTTGTGTCATCTTCTTCTCAAGGACCAGTTAGGGTGGAGCCTCCGGTTCAAGCTAAGTCAGTTGGTTGTCGCAAGTGTGGGAAGGTGCACCCGGGCCAAGTTTGCTATGGCCAGGCATTTAAGTGTTTTCGTTGTGGGGTTGTTGGTCATAGAGTTGCGGAGTGTCCCCAGCTTGCCGGTCAGAGAGTGTTGCCGCCACCCCCGAGAGCTGGAGGAGCACCGGGAGGGAGTTCAGGTCACGGAGCTGTTGGAGCTAGGTTGCCTGGGAGAGTTTTCGTGATGGCGCGTTCGCAGGCGGAGTCGGAGGGTCTGGTGGAGGAGGAGTTAGCAGGTAACCCTTGTTTTCGAGCCTATCCTTGTGTCCCCGAGAGTGTTGTGTTCTTTGTTGCCTTGGGTGCTATCTTGTGTTTCGTAGTTGTCTTTGTTTGGCAATCCTCGGCATGCTTTCCTTGTTAGTTTTTCGTTGAAGTGCTTAGTATAGACTATTTTCTTGCTAAGTGTTTTCTTTAGTTGGTATCTTGTTTGTGGTAGTCATCTATCCTTGAGTTATCTTGTGCTTAGCCCAATTCTTCCACCTTTGTACTTGGTTGTTCTTACAACAATTCCTTGAGCTTTTCCCTAAATTTTCCAAGTATTCTTTGATTTGGAAAAAATAGCAAATCCCTACCAATATTTTTCCTTGTGTAGCATAAAAGTTAAACCTAATATTTCTTTGTAATCTTTGAGTTTTGAACCTTAGCCAATTTAATTTCTACCCAACCTCTAAACCACTTGAGCCAATTATCTTTCTTGAAACCTAACCAATTTTAAATCCTTTTAAACCTTAAATTCCCACTTTGTTCAAAATCCCCAAATTTAATCATCTTTTTCCCAATCTCACCCAAATCCCTAATTTCTCTTCCCAAATTCTCTTCTTCTTTTTCCTTCTCCCTACCCGTGAGCTACCCGAAGCCATCCCACCCCCCACCAACCTGCCCGTCGCACCACCGTCTCGCCACCGCCGGAGCCTCGCCACACCGCCGCCGTCGCCGGTCTGCTTCACCGCGTCGCTGAGAGAGAGAGAGAGCGTGAGAGAGAGATTGCAGCGAGAGAGAGAGAGAGAGTGCAGCGAGAGAGAGAGAGGCAGCGTGAGTGTGAAGAATGAGAGTTGTGGGCTTTGTTTATTAAGCTTTGGATCATCTTCCACCATGCCTAGAAGGTCAAGCTTGGCTAGGAAAGCGGAGTGGGTGGATGCCCACTACCTTGTGCTTGAAGGTAAAGCTTTTGATCCGGAATCTTTTTCAAGTTCCTTGTTGGATTTGCTTAAGTTTCAAGGTTTGTTAGATGGGTTTCACGCCATAAGGGCCGAGACTTACCCGAGTTTGGTGAAGGAGTTTTACCATCACATGGTGGTGACGAAGGAAGGTGAAAGGCTTGAGATCACCTCTAAGGTGAGAGGTGTGAAGGTTGTGTTGTCTGAGAAGAGGTTAGCTCAGTTGTTGAGTTTGTCTGCTACCGGAGTGGCTCAGTACAGTGGTCATTCTTGGATTAGTACGGATACCATGGGGTACCGTGACTATTTGAGTTATCTGTTTGGCCGTACGAGTTGTTTCACTCAAGCTTCGAGGTCGGAAAAGAAGTGGTTGTCTGCGGAACAAAGGATCTTGGTTATGTTGGTGTCAGATTGTTTGATTGCCTAACAACAACAAGAGCAGTTTGTTGGGTAAGTTGGAATGTACCTTTGCTTTCTGTCTGAAGAATATGGTTAAGTTCAATCTGCCTGAAGAATATGGTTAAGTTCAATCTGCCTGCTTTGATGATGCAACACATGGTGTTTTGCCGGGATCACAACCGGAAGAGTTTGCCGTATGGCATGGTGGTAAGTTGGATCTTGGTTAAGAAAGGTGTTAGTGTGGATGGTTGTCTCCCGAAGGCTGTGGGAAAGATGGTGTTGGATACCGCCAATCTCTGGAGTTGTAATCTGTTTCAGTTGGATAGTGGTGAGTACATCAGGCTTGAAGAGGTTGCAAGGAAGGCACCTGTTGAGAGAGCAGAGTTAGCTGCCGGGCTTGGGATCCGTGCCAGGAAGTTGAGCCTTGCAGTCTAGAGTTTGGGTGGTGACGAAGAAGTTGAGGAGGAAGCGGATCAGGAAGAAGAAGAAGGAGCACCGGAGACCGCCGAAGCTGAAGTAAGTGAGTCCGACAGTGAGGAAAGTCGGAGAAGGAAAGAAGTTCGCACCAAGAGAGAGCAGGACGTCGTCTCTTTGCTTCGGCAGCAGAACAGTTTGATCGCCGAGGGCTTTGCGTTTGTGAGGTCGCAGTTTGTCGCAGTGCATCAGAGGCTGGATCGGTTTGAAGCTAGTTCAAGCCACAGAGATGAAGCCGAAGAAGAAGAGTCTGAAGAGGCCGAAGAGTCGGAGAGTGAGGAGTTCTAGTGGTGTTGTGGTAACCCCGTTCGCTTCTTCCTTGTTGTTTCTTAGCCGTTGTAGCTTGGTATTAGGTTATTGTGTGCTTTGTGTGCTTGCTTGTTTTGTTTTTTGCCTTGTTGTTTAGCTAGTTTGTTAGTTGGTGTTTGGGGTTAGTTGTTGAGTTCTTGGTTGTTGTCTAGAAGTTGGTTGTTGTGTTAAGGGTAGAGTTCTTGATGCTCAATCTATACGTTTGTTGACCCCTTGCCAATCCTTGAAATCGTAATGTCTTCTTCTTTGCCTTGGAACCTTGAGAGAAATTTTGGAGTTTTAGACCAAAAGGGATATTCTTGAAATTTCTTGTCACAATTTTGTTTCCTTGTTACTTTCGTTTTAACTCGTTGTACCCAAGTTTCGGGGACGAAAGTTCTTTGAAAGGGGAGAGGATGTGACACCCCAAAAATCCACACTCCAATCCATGAATTAATTGAGTAATTAATTCTATTTATTTTGAGGAGTTGATTCCTAAAATCCTGATTTTTTGATACTCAAGGACTAGTATTTGACTAGTCAATCTTTAAGTTGTGTTGTACCTTGTGCTTTGAGAGGAGTTCCCTTGTTCCTTACACTTTCTAAGAGTTAGTAAGGGTATCCTTGTCTTTTCACCAAGAGTTAGTTTTGTAACCTAAACCTAGAAGACATCTTCATTTTCATCCCTTACAATTCCTAGAAAATATCTCTACCTTCTCTCTAGAAAAAAAGAGTAGCTTGTTCTTCAAGCCAAGTGAGACCTTTGTCAAGATTCCAAGTTTTACTTCCAAGATTCAATCTTTCATCTATTTGGGCATCTAGAAGGGTAAGATCTAAGCTTGTCTAGTCTTTTTGGTTCTATCTTAGTAGTCTTTTTCTTAAAGGTGGGATCTTTATGATCTTTTGGTTTGATCTTGAAGTGGGTTTGGTTAATGAGCTTAGTGGAGAGCTTGTTGTGGTGTAAGAGGAGTTTTTTGGTCTTCAAGAGGTAACCCATGCTCTACAAAACCTATTTTGCTTACCTATATATGATTTCTTGGCTTCTATTTGTGTTTTGCTATGAAATGTGAGAGTTTATGCATTTATCTTGTGATATTGCATATCTAGAGCTTGTGTTTAGGATTCCTTTGTGCCATTGCTTGGCATTTTCCATGGTTCAAGTCATTTTGTTGTGTTTGGTGAGATTTGACATGTTTTGGGCTTGAATTTGTGTTTGGAGAAGAAAATCCCCGAACGGATTTGTTGTGGTACAGGGTTGTACCCGCGAGCGGAACGGCGGGCGGGGCACCACCCGCCGGCCTACCCGCGGGGAACATGTTTCCTTGTGGGTAGTGTACCCGCGGGCGGGACCACGGGTGGGGCACTACCCGTGGGTCCACCCGCGGGGAACACAGTGGTGTGGTGATGGGATTTGTTCCCCGTGATTTGTTTCTCTCGGTGTTTGATCTTTTGGCTTCCCGTTGTTCTTTTGTGGAACTATTTGAGCGTCTTCTTGATGTTTCATAGGTCTAGAGCTTTATGGTAGGTATCCATGTAGGATCTTCAGTGTCTTGAATCGTGCTAAGTGTTCAACATTGTGTTTCGTTGAACCAAGAAGTGTCTTGTGTGTTCCTCGGAACTATCTTGAGTTTCCCCATTGATAAGCATGCTTGTTTGTTGTCTTAATGCTAGCGTGTGTGTTGTTCGTACCTTCTGTTTGGTGGATGATAACTTGTGTTATTCATCGTTGTTGTTGTTGGGTTGTGATCCGTTCCTTGATTGAGTGTGTTTCTTACCTTCTTTGCAATCCGTTGATTGATTCGTGAGAGTGGTGGTGCGTGTGTGGCTCTACCTGGATTGCACGATTAGTGGTATGGGACACTGGTCACCAAGGTATTGCAGCGGTCCTCGTGGTGGCCGTGAGGTGATTATGGAGTTGTGGCTGAGTCCACGTGATTGGGGGATAACATTGTGTTATCCGGGCATGTGTTGCCGTGATTGTTGGGTTTTCGTTGGTGGTTATAGGTGGGGGACGACGGTTCCGACGGAATAAGATTGCACTTGGCTGTACAGGGGATTTCTGGAGGTAATGGTTGGCTTTGAAGGTACAAGGTTGTGGGTACCCATAAGGTTGGAACAGGGCATAAGGAAGGCATATCAACTGGTGATGGGTGATGTCGCGAGGGCTTGTAAAGTCGGTGTTGTGTGATCTTCTCTCGTGACGTGTGTAGTCACGGAGGCTTGTGGTGTTTTGGCATGTGTTGCCGTTGGGTGAGTCTTTATCCCTGTGTGTGGTTAATCTTTGTGGTTGGGATGTGTTCCCGGTGTTATCCTTGTGAGTGGTGAGTCTTGTGTTGTCTTTTGATCTTGGCTTTTGACTTATATATATGTATTCCGTTTCGAAAATGGTTTTTATATCTTATATCTACCTATTTATGATACTTAACGGTATTGGTGGGTTACCAAAATCTTTCGCTGAACGGGCGTCGCCCCGATGTTTATCTTTGTATCTTTCAGATGTTGAGTAGTCGAGCGCGATGTCTAGAGCCGGTAGCTTAGCACCTGTATCTTTAGACTGTGTTTTTGTGGCCTGCGCGCCAATGGTTTTAGATTGTTTTTAGAGTGATGTTTTGGGATAGTGTGTTACACTTGCAGATTGTCGCCTTAGCGTTACCTCGTGTGGTATACGTGGCATAACACCCCTGTTTTGGATTTCTTTTATCCAGTTTCCGTTTTCTTCCGCTGTGCTAGTGTTTTGTTGTTAATCTGCATGTGTTAAGACTTGTTTTTAGGTCTTGTTGTTTCTGGGGGGTGTTACAAAATCAAGAAGAGAAGATCTTAGAGAAAAACCCTTTAGCTGAACAGATATATTTGGCTGAACAGATATATATATATATATATATATATATATATATATATATATATATATATATATATATATATATATATATATATATATATATAGTATTTCAACGCGTTGGAGTGGGTTACCAGCATTATTCGCTGAACAGATATATTTGGCTTTTAGGTACAGATGAGTAGCTCCAGAGCGCGCTAGAGGACCAAAGACTTAGATAGATAGTTTTCCTTTCAGGCCTGCGTGCCATGATGATGTATTGACTTTGCTTTGAGGATATTTAGTTAGTGTAGCCTATGCATCTGAGTTCTCCAGCTCAGATTTGGCATAACACCCCAAACTCTTGTGTTTGGTAATGCTCTGTTTCGAAATTAATGATAGTAATACCTTTATTATATAAGTTTTAAAAGTTTCGAAAATCTGGGGTGTTACAGTTGGTATCAGAGCCTAAGTTTGACTCTAGAATAAGACTCTTAAAGACCAGACTTTAGGACATTAGGCTTGAACTCTAGGTACACAGGAACATAGGATTCAGGAATCTTAGGACGCGCAGTGAGATTGTGAGCCTACCTAACTTTCCCCTCACTCTATCTGCACTTAATTTAAAGAACTCCCTCCTACACTTATAGCATCAAGGTAAGGATGCAACTTAAAATAATATCGGCCCTGTGAACCATCAGGATGGAACCAACTAGGAGACAGATACCAGAGCCCTCCGCGCATGGACCCTTGATTTGAAACCTGCAGCAACTGGCCGAAGTTGCTCAAACACTGAGCAACACGATCCTCCAGCCATCGTCACCAAATAGAAACGTAGAAGTCAACCACCAAATCTCAGGACATCGGCCACCCACCTTCTCAGGGGAAGAAGACCCCACAATTCTCGAAGAATGGATCCGGACTTTTGACAAAGTATTCGAAGCAGTAGAATGCCCGGAGAACCACCAAATAGAAGTAGCCTCCTTCTATTTTAAACACGAAGCTGACCTCTAGTGGGTCCACGAGGGACCTAATTATAAACAAGAACTGGGGTTCAACTGGGAGGCCCTAAAAATAAGATTACGTGGACGGTTCTACCCCAGTCACATAAGGGCAGCCGTATTATAACACCCCGTGTTATGACCCCTTTACCCAAATTAATTAATTAACTACTCAGCCCAAAAAGGAAGTTAAAATCCATTAATTAGCTAAAAGAGGGTCCACCATAGTCCATGGGCCCTTATCCCTAAAGCCAATCCCTTAGTCCTATAGGAAATAGAATTAGCAAATCCATACCACTTAGACCCTAATTGGGACTCCTAAATATATAAATAGGGACATAGGAGGCACCTAGAACTCACACCACAATAACTTTCACCACACATGGATTCCCGTAGGAGAAATCAAGACAGAAGAAATATAATAGAAAGACCCTTCATAGCCAAAGAAATTGATTAAGGCTAAGAGGTAACCCATGTCTCAACAAAACCTATTTTCCTTGCTATGATCTCCCTCTTTGGCTCCCTCTATATACTTGTGTCATGACGAATTTCTTTATGATATTGGTGATATAATCTTTATTGATTGATGTGATGATTTTATGAGGGATCTTGATGATATTGGTGTTAAGAAGAGGTTCTTGATATTTATGTGATGATTTCTTGATAAATCTTGATGGTTCTTGATAATGAAAATAAAATATGATTTTGATGATTTGGGTGGGATTAGAGCCCTAAGTTGGATTGGGAATTGATATTGTGATGTTCTTGATTTATATTTGGGTGGGAATTTGCATGTTCGGGTGTTGTTCGTGTCTAGAAGTCGTGTTAGGATGTGTTCAATATGATTCTTGCTTTCGATCCGTTAAATGCCTATGTGGTGTTGTTAATTGCGTTTAAAATGTCTAAGCATGGTTTCGGGTTCCACGAAAGATCCCGGGACGCGTATTTGATAAAAGAGTCAGTCGGGGGTAGGTGGGGGTAGGGGTACTCGCTACATACCCGCTGCGCAAAGTGAGACCGCCAGGCAGCGGGCAGCCGGCGGGCAGTCGTCTGCCCGCCGGGCACACGCTGCCCAGAAGTTGTCGCCGGCGGGCAGCTGGCGGGTGGCCCTCCACCCACCGGCTACCCGCTGGTTTGTCACCCACCCCGGGTCTTTGGCTTCCCCGTTTGGTGTTCCCCATTCCTGGTGGTGTCCCAACGGACCCCATTTGTCGTGCTTGAGTCTAGTTTGATGTTTCGGGTACCGTTCGTAGGATAAAAGAGTCTAGGAATTGCTTGCTTGTTGAATTAGTAACCCGTTGGCCTAGGTGGAAGTCGTATGAACCCCTTAGGATTATTCTTAGTATGTGAATGATCACATGTAAGCTTATTTTTGTGTCCCCCCTTCCCAATGTGCTATTATGTGTTATGTGATGCATGATTCCCCAATTTGGTTGCGATCAAATTGGCTATACAGGCAGTTGGATGGGTTGAGAACCATCCCAACTGTTAACCAGGCCGGTTGCGATCGGTCAGGTATATAAATATTATATAGGGTTGCGGTCCACTGTTTGGTTACTTATGAGCTGCGGTTCATTCTCCTGGCTGCGGTTAGTGATTCACTTCTTGGGCTGTGGTCCACATAGGCCTCATGTGCTATGACCCACCGATCTTGACGCGCCAGGCGGTGTGTAGGGCCAATAAGCCCGATGAAGGCTGTAGTCCACCGACATGAGAAATCAGTCGGTGTGTAGGGCTACGGTTGGCTGCGATCCACCGGGTGATGGGCCAGCGGTGTGCAGGGTCATAGTCTCCGAGGATTATCGCCCACCGACTGAGTCCCCCAGCGGTGTGTAGGGCTTGATCCGCTACGATCCACCGACTATGCCTGTCAACGGTGTGTAGGATCGTAAGTCTCCCCTTGTAAAGTGGATCACAGTCCACCGATTGAGCGCGTCAGCGGTGTGTAGGACTGTGATCCGCTGCTGAGTTCGTCAACGGTCTATAGGGTTGGTTGCGATCAACTCCCTTCATGCTGTGGTATGAGGTAGGGTGCTGTGGGGCCGTGTTAGTGCTATATGCCCTAACCCTCATGTTCGGGGCATGTGATTGGTCCCGTGGCGCCACCAAAGTGTGATTGTGTGCTAAGAATGATGATTGGATGATGATATGATTGATTTGAAAGTGATATGTGACCTTAGATGCATATTCTTCATTATGGTTGTCTCCACATAACTGTTATCATTGATTATTATGCTTGCCCCTAATTGCTGAGTCTATTCCTGGTTTTAAAGCTAGAGTTTCTTAAGTATATATCTTCTTGCTTCAAAATGGTTTTCATATATCTATATATATATATATATATATATATATATATATATGTATATATATATATATATACATATATATATATATATATGTATATATATATATATATGTATATATATATATACATATATACATATATATATATATATATATATATATATATATATATATATATATATATATATATATATATTGTATTTCAACAAGTTGGAGTGGGTTTCCAGCATCATTCGCTGAACATATATATTTGGCTTTCAGGCACCGATGAGTAGACCCGGAGCGCGCTAGAGATCCGAAGCATAGATTAGTTATCTTCCTTTCGGCCTGCGTGCCATGATTATGTATTGACATTTGTACTGAGGACTTTAGTTCATGAGCCTGTGCATCTGAGCTCTCCAGCTCAGATGTGGCATAGCACCCCGCACTCTTATATTTGATTTTGGGATTTAATGAAAACTCACCTTTATTATATAAGCTTTAAGACTTTAAAAATTTCGGGGTGTTACAGTTGGTATCAGAGCCTAAGTTTGACCCTAGGATAAGACTTTTAAAACCAGACTCTAGGACTTTAGGATTGAACTCTAGGTATTTAGGAACATAGGATTTAGGAATTTTAGGACGCACGGTGAGATTGTGAGCGTACCTATTATCACATAACCTCCCCTCACTTTATCCCTCATTAATTTAAAGAACTCCCCTCGCTTATCACATCGAGGTAAGGGTACAACACTCTAACTCAACATTACTATAAACATTGGCTCTATAGATCAGCATCATGGCACCAACCAGAAGACAATCAAGGACTCCGGAACCCGCTACGCATGACCCCTTAGCTCAAACCCTATAACAACTAACCCAAGTCGCTTAAGCACTAAGCGACGTAGCTCTCCGCAACAACCGACCACCACCACTTCCGCCAAACACAAACTCAGAAGTCGCCCGACAAGTGTCAAATCACCGACCACCCACCTTCTCGGGAAAAGAAGATCCCGCCATCCTTGAGGAATGGATTCGGAACTTCGACAAGATTCTGGGGTTGGTAGAATGCCCAGAAGAATGTCGTGTAGAGGTAGCCTCATTTTACTTCGAACACGAGGCAGACCTTTTGTTGGATACACGAGGGACCCACTTACAGGCAAGAACCAGGGTTCAACTGGGAAAACCTGAAAACAGGACTGCGAGAACGGTTCTACCCAGCCCACATAAAAGCATCTATGCACGAAGAGTTCCTGCACCTAAAACAAGGAACGACTACCGTCATGGAATACGATAAATGATTCCTCGTACTGGCACGCTTCGCGCCATAACTAGTCCCCACAGAGACAACCAAAATAGAGAGATTTGTGTCAGGCCTCAACTTCGAAGCCCGAAAAGCACTAGTAGTAAGCGGACCCTGACCCTCAACGAGGCCTACTCCAGTGCCGCCAATCTCTATCGAATCCAACTACTACAGCGTGGGGTTCAAGAACAGATTCGAAAAAGGAACACAGGAGGTGGGGTGCCACCTATGAAAAGAACAAGAAACGACACTAACGCAAGGCCGACTAATCCAGCTGGACAGAGGCTACCCCCAGGAAGCAACGAAGCTAACACAGGGAGCTTCCCTTGCCCAAAATGTAACAAAAACCATAGAGGCAATGTGTAACACCCCAGATTTTCAAGATATTTAAAACTTATAAAATAAAGGTGAAATCCCATTAAACCCCAAAACATAATACAAGAGTACGGGGTGCTATGCCAAACCTGAGCTAGAGAACCCAGGTGCACAGGCTAACTATCTAATATCCTTAGTAATGTAAATGCATAAACATGGCATGCAGGCCGAAGGGGAAACTATCTACTTCTACGTTCCAAGTTCTAGCGCGCTCCGGTGACTTATTCTTCTGTGCCTGAAAGCCAAATATATCTGTTCAGCGAGAGATGCTGGTAACCCACTCCAACGCGTTGAAATACAATACATATAGAGATATATATAGATATACAAAAACCATTTTGAAGCATGAAGATATATCCTACGAGACTCTAGCTTTTAAAACCGGGAATGACTCGACAGATAAGGCTGGACCCAAGCAACAGTTATAACAGGCGTATACAATCCTCAACAGGCAAGACAGATAAAGCTGAGCATAATTAATAATCATAACCCAATGTAAACAATCCCCAGCATAAATCCCTTAGTCACATCCCCCCAATATACTCATAAACACAACTCCTCCATATCTCACCACATAGCACACTTTCTTGGCACCACAGGACCAATCGCATGCCCATACATGAGGGTCAGCGCATATAGCTCTGACACGGCCCCGCAGCACCCTGCCCCGTCTCACATTACGGAGGAGCCGATCGCAACCGACTAATGGACCTTTGTCCTACATAATATTTATATACCTGACCGGTCTTTACCAGCCTGGTTAACAGTTGGGATGGTTCTCAGCCCATTCAACTGCCCGTATAGTGGACCTTTGTCCTATATAATATTTATATACCTGACCGGTCTCTACCAGCCTGGTTAACAACCGGTATGGTTCTCAGCCCATCCGATTGCCCGTATAGTGGAACTTAGTCCTATATAATATTTATATACCTGACCGGTCTCTACCAGCCTGGTTAACAGCCGGTATGGTTCTCAGCCCACCCGACTGTCCGTATAGCCCGATTGATCTTAACCAACTCGGGGTTACATGCACACATAACACATAGCAAGTACATGCAGCCCACATTAACACATTGGGAAGGGGGAGAAAACGTATAACAAAACCTATGCGTGATCCATCACATACTAAGAATAGTCCTAAGGGGTTCATACTTCTTCCACCTAGGTCAACGGGATACCAATTCAACTAGCATGCAATATAATAGACTCATAAACCTACGAACGGTACCCAAAATATCAAACTAGACATAGGCACGATAAACGGAGTCCGTTGGGACACCACGGGGGACGGGGAAACATCAAACGGGGAAGCCGGGAACCCAAGATGGGGAACATTCCAGCGGGTGCCCGCTGCCGGGATCACCATTCCGGCCGTGGGTAGGTGGCGGGTCCCCTACCCCCCACCTACCCCCCACTGACTCTTATCACACATTTTCGCCCCGGGAACCATTGTGGAACCCGAAACCATAGATAGACACTTTACAACGCAATCAACGACAACACGTAGACAATTAACGGATCAAATACGAGAAACGAACGGCACATAACCTATCATGCTTTTCTAAACATAATAAACACCCAAACATGCGATTACCCCACCCGATAATCCAAGAATAATATCATACGATACAACCTAGGGTTCTAATCACTTTTATATCAACAAGAATACGATTCGCCTTCTAATTGCAAGATTCGGTAAGAATAACACATAAGCATCAAGGGCATCACACAATTATCAAGAACAACACATAATCATCAAGAACTCCATATAATCATCAAGAACATCATAATTATCAAGAATCTCCCAATATCAAGATTATCAAGATCCCCCATGGGATCATCACATTAATCATCAATAATAATCATCACAAGTCATTAATACACAATAATATGGGGAAACCCTAAGGGGGAATCATAACTATGAAAATAGGTTTTGTTGAGACATGGGTTACCTCTTAGCCTTAATTAATTCCTTGGCTATGAAGGGTCTTTCTTTAAGCTTTCTTGCTTTCTTGATTTCTTCTAGGGGGATTCTTGGAGCTCTTTGGGGTGGTGAGTCGTTTATTGTGGTGGTGAAAGATCTAGGTGCCTCCTATATCCCTATTTATATATTTAAGACTCCTAATTAGGGTCTGAATGGTATGGGTTTACTAATTCTATTCCTTATAGGACTAAGGGCTTATTTTAGGGATAAGGGTCCATGGTCCATAGTGGACCATATTAATTATTTAAAGGGAATCCTAATCGTAGTCTGAATAGTAAAAGGCCTACTTCCTTTATTCCTAATTGATAACTAGGTCTAGGATTCCTAATTAGAATCTGAATAGTAAAGGGTTTACTTTCTTTATTCCTAATAGGCTTAAGACTCTAATTTAGGCAAGGGTCCACGGTTCATGGTGGACCTTATTAATTAATTAAAGGAAACCTGACCGCATTAAATCATATTTAATTATTATTAACGGGATTAATTAAATAATTAATCCGGGATTGAAGGCCGTAACATGGGGTGTTACACAATGACTGCATGGGAAACCCCTTACGATGCTTCAACTGTGGAAAGGAAGGGCACAAGTCCTTCCACTGCACTCAACCCTCAAGCTCAAGCCCTATGGCCATGGGCCAACGTGGAGGCACAAACAATCAAGGAAATTACGGTGCCCCTGGAAAAGTGTTCGTCATAAGTCGCACGCAAGCTGAACTTGTGGACGAGGGCAACCTCGACGAAGAAAACTCGGTCCCAGGAAACGAAGATCACGCAAACCCGCCAGAAGAAAACCAAGAAGATGAGTTCTGTTTAGGATAACTGAGAAACCCCTTGTAATCACCCTCGTAGTAGAATTACTTGTTTAGGCTAATTACTTTGAAATCATTATAAATAAAGAGCAAAATTTAAATAATTTTAGTATAAAGGAAAGAAACTAGACTATCCACATCAATAACAAGAGGGACCAACCAAATCTTCTACCACTAGAAGACAAAAGAAGGAAAAAGATAAGGATTACACAACAAAGAAGGCCAATGCCATCAACTGGAATGGAATCTTAAACCTCCCACTTACAAGTTAAAGCTTTAACCACAAAACTAGAAATGTTTCTTGAAACCTCAAGGGAACACTCCCCTCTTAAACCCCTACAAATCCCTAAAAACCCCCAAAACCCCCAAATCAAAAACTGTAACACCCCCCCAAACACAACCTATATAAAAGGCTTTAACACCTACAGATCATACAAAAAAAACTAGCACAGTGGAAAAAGATAAAACGAAAACTGGATAAAAGAAATCCAATGGGGTGTTATGCCACGTCTACCAAACACGGTAAACGCTACGGCGATCAATCTGCAAGTGTATACATCTATCCCAAAGACATCAGTCTAAAACTACATTGGCGCACAGGCCACAAAACAAGGATAAAGGTACTAAGCTACCAGGCACTAGACATCGTGCTCGTCTAAACTAGACCCACCAATTCATAGTACACAAGGTACCGTACACGGCAACACATGCCCGGATAACACATGTTATCCCCCATAAACGTGAACCTTACACAAAGGCCACAGCTCCATAATCACGCCACGGCCGCCACGAGGACCGATGCAATACCTTGGTGACTAGTGTCCCATACCACTAATCGTGCAATCCATGTAAAGCCACACACACCACACCTCAACAGGAATCAATCAATGGATTACAACGAAGATATGAAACATACTCAATCAAGGAACGGGTCACAGCCCAACAACAACAACGATGAATAACACAAGTTATCATCAACCAAACGGAAGGTACAAACCACACACACGCTAACATTAAGACAATAAACTAGTATGCTTAACAACGGAGAAAATCAAGATAGTTCCGAGGAACACACAAGACACCTCTCGGTCCAACGAAACACAATGTTGAACACTTAGCATGATTCAAGACACCACAGTCCTACATGGATACCTACCATATAGTTCTAGACATACGAAACATCAAGAAGACACTCAAATAGTTCCACAAAAGAACAACGGGAAGTCAAAAGACCAAACACCAAGTCAAACGGATCACGGGGAACAAATCCCGAACAAACACCACCATGTACCCGCGGGTGGACCCACGGGTAGTGCCCCACCCGTGGTTCCGCCCGCGGGAACATATTCCCACAGGGCTATGTACCCGCGGGTAGGCCGGCGGGTGGTGCCCCGCCCGCGGGAACACTCCTTTTCCACAACAAATCCCTTCGGGGATTTTCTTATCCAAAAACAAATTCAAGTCCAAAACATGGCAAATCTCACCAAACACAACAAAATGACTTGAACCATGGAAAATTCCAAGCAATGGCACAAAGGAACCCTAAACACAAGCTCTAGATATGCAATATCACAAGACAAATGCATAAACTCTCACATTTCATAGCAAAACACATGTAGAATCCAAGAAATCACATATAGGTAAGCAAAATAGGTTTTGTAGAGCATGGGTTACCTCTTGTAGAACAAAAGACTTCACTTTACACCACAACAAGCTCCCCACAATGCTTACTTTCTAAACCCACTTCAAGATAAAACCAAAAGATCATAAAGATCCTACCTTTAAGAAAAAGACAACTAAGATGAAACCAAAAACACAAGATGAACTTAGATCTTACACTCCTAGATGCCCAAATTGGTGAAAGGTGGAATCTTGGTAGCAAATCTTGGAATCTTGACAAGGGTCTCAACTTAGCTTGGAGAATAAGCTACACTTCTTTTCTAAAGAGAAGGTAGAGCTAATTTCTAGGAAATGTAGGGAATGAAATGAAGAAGTCTTCTAGGTTAGGTTACAATACTAACTCTTGGTGAAAAGTCAAGGATACCCTTACTAACCTTTAGAAAGTGTAATGAACAAGGGAACTCCCCTCAAAGCTCAAGGTACAACATAGCTTTGAAGTTGACTAGTCGAATACTAGTCCTCGAGTATTAAAAATCAGGATTTTTGGAATTAATTCCTCAAATAAAATAGGATTAATTACTCAATTAATCCATGGATTGAATGTGGATTTTTGGGGTGTCACATCCTCTCCCCCTTCAAAGAAGCTTTGTCCCCGAAGCTTGGGTACGACGAATTAAAGGCAAACGGTGAAAAGAAACAAACTCTTTTGGTCAAAGACTCCAAAAGAACTCACAAGGATTCCAAAGCAAAGAAGTATTCCAAAGAGAGAAAGAAGGCATTTCAAATTCAAGGATTGGCAAGAGTTTAACAAACGGATAGATTGAGCATCAAGAACTCTAGCCTCAACACAACCACAGACTTCTAGACAACAACCAAGAACTAGACTACTAACTCCAAACACCAACTATCAAGCTAGCTAAACAACAAGGCAACAAGCAAAAACAAGCAAGCACACAAAGCAAACAACAACCTATCACCAAGCTAACAACGGCTAAGAAGTAAACAACAAGGAAAAAGGCGAACGGGATTACCACAACACAAGCTAGAACTCCTCACTCTTTGATTCCTTGGTCTCCTCAGACTCCTCTTCGTCTTCGTCTCTGCGGCTCGAATTGGCTTCAATCTGATCCAACCTCTGATGCACTGCGACGAACTGCGCCTTCATAAACGCGAAGCCTTCGGCGATCATGCTGTTCTGCTAACAAAGCAAGGTGACAACGCGCTCCTCATGCGCCATGACGTCATGCTCCTTCTTCGTGCGAGCTTTTTTCCTCCTCCGGTTTTCCTCACTGTCCGAATCACTTTCTTCAGCTTCGGCGGCCTCCGGTGCTCCTACTTCTTCCTCTTGGTCTGCTTCCTCCTCAACTTCTTCGTCACCGCCCAAACTCTGGACTGCGAGGCTCAGCTTCCCGGCATGGATTCCTAGCTCAGCTGCTAACTCCGCCCGTTCATCAGGTGCTTTCCTTGCAACCTCCTCAAGCATGATGTACTCACCATCATCCAACTGGAACAGATTACAATTCCGGATATTGGTGGCATCTAACATCATCTTTCCCACAGCCTTCGGAAGACAACTGTCCACACTAGCACCCTTCCTAACCAAGATCCAACTTAACACCATTCCGTAAGTTAAGCTCTTCCGATTGTGATCCCGACAAAACACCATGTGTTGCAACATCAAAGCAGGCAGGTTGAACTTAGCCATGTTCTTGAGGCAAAAGGCAAAGGTGCACTCCAACTTACCTAACAAACTGCTTTTGTTGTTATTAGGCAACAAACAATCTAATACCAACATCACCAAGATCCTTTGCTCCGCAGACAACCATTTCTTCTCCGGCCTAGAGGCTTGAGTGAAACCACTCGTACGTCCCAACAGATAGCTCGAGTAGTCACGGTACCCCATGGTATCCGTACTAATCCAAGAATGACCACTGTACCGAGCCACTCCAGTAGCAGACAAACTCAATAACTGAGCCAACCTCTTTTCAGATAACACAACTTTCACACCTCTCACCTTAGTGGCGATCTCAAACTTATCACCCTCCTTTGTCACAACCATGTGACGATAGTATTCCTTAACCAAACTTGGGTAAGTCTCGGCCCTTATGGCGAGAAACCCATCCAACAAACCTTGATACCTAAGCATATCCAACAAGGAACTAGGAAAAGATTCCGGATCAAAAGCTTTACCTTCAAGAACGAGGTAATGGGTATCCACCAATTCCGCTTTCCTAGCCAAACTTGACCTTCTAGTGTTAGGAATAAATTGTAAATTTGGATGAGCCGAATGTATTTTTGAAAAATCAAGTAGTCCCCATTTTTATTCTATTTGAGTCAGTTTCAGTCTATAGAGTATGGTGCACCCATATCATGCAACCCATGTACAAGTCTGGAAAATCACGAGTTGATTTTAGATGATAAGCGGGATTATAGCTTAACACAATTATGATGCGGATAAGTCACCAAGAACTATGTTAGAGGAGTTGGAAGAAACATGTGTGAGTTATGCCAAATGATCCTAAGTTCGAATCTCAAGTGAAGTATTTTTAACTTGCTTGAGAGACTAGCTTGGACCGTATGAGAGACTAGCTTGGACCGACTAGCTAAGAGAGACTAGCTAAAGCTTGGAGACTAACTGGGACACTAGCTAACATGGAGACTAGCCAATATGGAAACTAAGTAAGGGAAATGCACAAGTCTCACAAAAGCCATGCATCAGATGGAGAAACACACCAAGTATGGTGGACCAAGCTTAAAATCGAAACAGAGCATCTCACCATGGACAACTATGAAGTTTTTACAGAGGTTCCAGTATATCATTTTACAAGGACCATGAAGGAGAAAATATCTGATATAATTTTACTCGGAGAAGTGTCGGTGGACACTTATTCACTATTGTATCTGGGTGATCGAAGAATAGTGAATTTCCTCCTTGAAGTGAAAGGAGAAGAGTGGACTAGGAGGATTACACCACCTCTGAACCACTATAAATCTCTCTCTCTGTTTACTTACTGCTCATACATTTGATGCATGCTTATTCTAACTGCGAACTAACCCGATTACGATTTATCGCATATCTTTATCTGTCTGGGTTTGATAGTTCCCACGTATGCATGCAAGCCAAACCTTACGTACATCATCTTTGAACCATATCAAGTGTTTCTAACGTGTTGCGCGATTAGAATATCTCTTTGAGCACCGCACTTATAAGCATAACACTTTACCGCTACCTATCCCGCTGCACACTCTAAGTTGTTTATCTTGTTGATGCTTGTTACTTAGAGTTGAAATTACCAAATTATTATTTGACTTGTGTGTTTTCGAAGAAAATTGAAAAATTTAGAGAAGTCTATTCACCCCCCCGCTAGACTTCTCGCCACCCTTTCGGGACCAACAAGTGGTATCCGAGCGGTTGTCTATTTGAGTCAATTTTGACTGCTAGATAGATCTCAAAAACTTCAAAATGAAGAGAGATATGGCTCTTGCTCAAAATTTGCTTTTCTCACTTGATAAATTTGATGATTGGAAAATACGTATGCAGGTGCACTTATCTGCTTTAAATGACGAAATGTGGGAAGTCATCGCAAATGGTCCTATCCAAATTATGGAAGTTAACACTGCCGCCGCACTAACTCCAAATGCTCCACGATTTATTCCAAAGCCAAAAATGTAGTGGACAAAGGAAGATAGAGCGCGAAATAATTTGAACCATATCAAGTGTTTCTAACGTGTTGCGTGATTAGAATATCTCTTTGAGCACCGCACTTATAAGCATAACACTTTACCACTACCTATTATGCTGCACACTCTAAGTTGTTTATCTTGTTGATGCTTGTTACTTAGAGTTGAAATTACCAAAGTTTTATTTGCCTTGTGTGTTTTCGAAGAAAGTTGAAAAAGTTAGAGAAGTCTATTCACCCCCCCTCTAGACTTCTCGCCACCCTTTCGGGACCAACATCTAGGCATGGCAAGAGATGACCCAAAGCTCGACAAAAAGGACCCAAGGCTTCTCCTCTTTCTCCTCTCTCTCTCGCTGCTCTCTCTCTCACGCTCGGCTACTCTCTCTCTCGGCAGCGCGGCTCCGGCGGGCGGCGAACGACAGCAGCGGTCGACGGCGAACGGTGGTGGTGTGGCAGGTGGTGCGACGGCGGGTTGGTGATGAGGCGACGGGGGTGGATGCTCGGTGGTTCACGGGTAGGGAAGAAGAAGAGGGAAGACGAAATTTGGGAAATTTAGGGATTTTTGGGGAAAAGATGATTTAATTTGGGGATTTGGGTAGGGTGGAAATTTGTGGTTTAGTTAGGATTAAAATTGGTTGTTCCAAGAAAGACAATTGGCTCAAGTTGTTTAGAGGTTTGGTTGACAAAGATTAAGCTCGGCTTTGAAACTCAAACGTTACAATTAAACATTAGGCTTGGCTTTTAAGCTACACAAGGAAATGTTTTTTGTATGAATTTTGATATTTCCAAATTCAAAGAATACTTGGAAAATTTTAGGGAGTTCACAAGGAATTGTTGTAAGAACAACCAAGTATAAAGATTGTAGAATTGGCCCAAATCACGAAACATTACGAGGATGGATTGCTAACTTCGCAACAAAACTTATATACCAAACTAAAGAAATCACTTAGCAAGAAGAGTTTACACTAAGCCCCAAAAGAATTGCTATCAAGGAAAAAAGCATGCCAACGATTGCCAAGCAAAGACAACTACGAAACACAAGGTAATTCTCAAGACAACAACGAACATGATGATCTCGGAAAAACACGGATAGGCTAGAGGAAAGGGTTACCTGCCAACTCGTCCTCCATCAAGCCCTCCGACTCAGCCTGTGAACGCGCCATCACAAAGAGCCTTCCAGGTGGCCTAGCTCCGACAGCTCCGCGACCCGACTCCCTCCCAACGCTCCTCCGGCTCCTGGGGGCGACGACAACGCTCTCTGACCGGCTAACAGGGGGCACTCCGCGACCTTGTGACCACGATCTCCACATCGGAAACACCGAAGCACTTGGCCATGACAACCTTGGCCTGCGTGCATCTTCCCACATCTTTGGCAAACAACCAACTTAGCTTGATTCCCTTGCTCCATCCGGTTAGGTCCTTGAGAAGAGGTTGACACTACCTTGGCTTGAAAACTCGGTCGGGGCTTCTTGAAGGTGGAAGAACCTCCGCTCTCAACCCTCTTTCTAGCTAGCTCATACGATCCTTTCTGAAGCTGCTGAACACGATACAGATCCGTGGCACTCAGATACGCATCCTTAAGGGAACTTGGCCTAGTCACCGTCAACGCTTTTCGTGCCTCGTAATTCAGACCGGCAATGAAACGCTCAACCTTAGCAAGCTCCGTAAGCACAAGCATCCGAGCAAAGCGCGCCAACTCTAAGAACTTCTTGTGGTATTCGACCACAGATAAGGATCCTTGCTGCAGGTGAAAGAACTCATCAAACATGGCGGCTCGCACATGCGTTGGGTAGAACCTCTCGCGCATTCTGTACTTGAGCGCGGTCCAATCAAACTCAGGCTCTTCAAAGAGGGTCGGACCTTCGTGGACCCACCATAGATCAGCTTCTTGGCAGAAGTAGAACGTTGCCAGTTCTACTCTTCTCTCCTCTGGCAGAAGTAGAATGGTGAAGATCTTATCAAACACCCGAAGCCACTCTTCCAAGACTACCGGGTCTTCTTCGCCAGCGAAGGTTGGCGGCCGATGTCCCGACACCAAACGACCTACATCTCGGTTCCTAGCAGGAGGAGGAGGCGGCACAGCTTGATTGTTGTTCAGCAAGGCTTCACTGAGTGTCTGCATCGTCTGCGTCAGCTGATGGAGATTCTTAGCGAGCAGCTCGTTCGTCGGGGTCTCCGGGGTGTGAGCGCGGGGACGAGGAGGCATCGCAAACTTCTACAACAACAACGAGGTTACCAAAAGAGAGCAAACAAGAAAGAACAGAAAGCAGCACACAGCTCACCGCGCAACCTAGAGTCCTAAGCCTAACACTTAGCTTCTTAAGGTCGCTTAGAGGTCTCAAAACACACTTAACCACTTAGAAAGTCTAGACTTAACCCTTCCTAGGCTCAAAACCGAGGCTCTGAAACCAACTGTAACACCCCCCCCCCCCCCAAACACGACCTATATAAAAGGCCTTAACACCTGCATATCCTACAACAAAACTAGCACAGCGGAAGAAGATAAAACAAAAACTGGATAAATGAAATCCAATGGGGTGTTATGCCACGTCTACCAAACACGATAAACGCTACAGCGATCAATCTGCAAGTGTATACATCTATCCCAAAGACATCAATCTAATACTACATTGGCGCACAGGCCACAAAACAAGAATAAAGGTACTAAGCTACCAGGCACTAGACATCACGCTCGTCTAAACATCACCTGAAAGATACAAAGATAAACATTGGGACGACGCCCGGTCAGCGATAATGCTGGTAACCCACCAATGTATGTGAAATATCATACATAGATAGATATAAGTTGTAAAGCCATTTTCGAAACGGAATACATAAGTATATAAGTCAAAAACCAAGATCAACAGTCAACACAAGACTCATCACTCTCAAAGATAACACGGGAACACATCCCAAACCACAAAGGTTAAACACAACACAAAGGACAAAGACAAGACCGATGGCAACACATGCCCTTGTGACTACACATGTCACAAGAAAGAGAACTCACAACAACGGCTACACAAGCCCTCGTGACATCACCCATCACGAGTTGATATGCCTTCCTTATGCCCCGTTTCAACCTTATGGCTACCCCCAACCTTGTATCTTCATTCCAACCATTACTACCAGGACCCCTGTACAGCCAAGTCCAACCTTATTCCCCCGGGACCGTCGTCCCCCACCAACGACCACCAACGAGACCACCAATTCATAATACACAAGGTACCGTACACGGCAACACATGCCCGGATAATACATGTTATCCCCCATAAACGTGAACCTTACAGAAAGGCCACAACTCCATAATCACGCCACGGCCGCCACGAGGACCGCTGCAATACCTTGGTGACTAGTGTCCCATACCATTAATCATGCAATCCATGTAAAGCCACACACACCACACCTCAACAGGAATCAATCAACGGATTACAACGAAGGAATGAAACATACTCAATCAAGGAACGGGTCATAGCCCAACAATAACAACGATGAATAACACAACTTATCATCAACCAAACGGAAGGTACAAACCACACACACACTAGCATTAAGACAATAAACTAGCATGCTTAACAACGGAGAAACTCAAGATAGTTCCCAGGAACACACAAGACACCTCTCAGTCCAACGAAACACAATGTTGAACACTTAGCACGATTCAAGAAACCAAAGTCCTACATGGATACCTACCATATAGTTCTAGACATACGAAACATCAAGAAGACACTCAAACAGTTCCACAAAAGAACAACGGGAAGTCAAAAGATCAAATACCAAGTCAAACGGATCACGGGGAACAAATCCCGAACAAACACCACCATGTACCCGCTAGTGGACTCACGGGTAGTGCCCCACCCGTAGTTCCGCCCGCGGGAAAATATTCCCACAGGTCTATGTACCCGCGGGTAGGCCGGCGGGTGGTGCCCCAGCCCACCATTCCGCCCGCGGGAACACTCCTGTTCCACAACAAATCCCTTCGGGGATTTTCTTCTCCAAACACAAATTCAACTCCAAAACATGCCAAATCTCACCAAACACAACAAAATGACTTGAACCATGGAAAATGCCAAGAAATGGCACAAAGGAACCCTAAACACAAGCTCTAGATATGCAATATCACAAGACAAATGCATAAACCCTCACATTTCATAGCAAAACACATGTAGAATCCAAGAAATCACATATAGGTAAGCAAAATAGGTTTTGTAGAGCATGGGTTACCTCTTGTAGACCAAAAGACTTCACTTTACACCACAACAAGCTCCCCACAAGGCTTACTTTCCAAACCCAATTCAAGATCAAACCAAAAGATCATAAAGATCCTACCTTTTAGAAAAAGACAACTAAAATGAAACCAAAAACACAAGATGAACTTAGATCTTACCCTCCTAGATGCCCAAATAGGTGAAAGGTGGAATCTTGGTAGCAAATCTTGGAATCTTGACAAGGGTCTCAACTTAGCTTGGAGAATAAGCTACGCTTCTTTTCTAGAGAGAAGGTAGAGCTACTTTCTAGGAAATGTAGGGAATGAAATGAAGAAGTCTTCTAGTTTAGGTTACAATACTAACTCTTGGTGAAAAGTCAAGGATACCGTTACTAAGCTTTAGAAAGTGTAAGAAACAAGGGAACTCCCCTCAAAGCTCAAGGTACAACATAGCTTTGAAGTTGACTAGTCAAATACTAGTCCTCGAGTATTAAAAATCAGGATTTTAGGAATTAATTCCTCAACTAAAATAGGATTAATTACTCAATTAATCCATGGATTGAATGTGGATTTTTGGGGTGTCACAAAAACCCTTCTCCTTCTTCTTCTTTCACACTCTCTCTCTCCCTCTCTCTTCCTTTCCTGCTCACCCCGCCGCCACGCAACACCACCCACTCACCACGAAAAGCCACCCCACCAGCCGCCATCACCAACTGAACCACCGGTGTTTGCCAGACAGCGGCCGTCGTCGTCGCCCCAAAGGCAGCCCGAAGCGCCACCGCTGCCCGTCGGCCACCCGGACGTCTCCCGTTGCCACACCACCCGAGCTCCACCTTGGACCACCGCCACCTCGCCAAGGCCAAGCCCCGCCGGAAACCGTCATCGTCAGAGAAGCAGCCCCGCCGGAAGTCCGTCGAAAAACGCCACCTAGAAGAAAACTCAAAATGCTGAAAAAGCCCCTCGGAATCCGCACCCTGGAATGGAGCAACCCCGACTACACCGAGATAGGAGGTAAAGCCATCGAACCCGACCAATTCTCTCCAGAGTTGGTCGACATGCTTAACTTCCAAGGGCTCTTAGATACGTATCTCGCCATCAATGGGGATACATACCCCGAATTGGTGAAAGAATTCTATCATCATTTGGTGGCCGTCAGGCTAGGTGATAAAATGGAGATCACCGATAAGGTTTGAGGCAAGGAAATCATACTTTCCGAAGGCCGCTTAGCCAAGCTCTTAAGACTGACCACCACGGGTGTGTCAGACTACGACCAGAAGGGGTGGGGTGGATTGGTACCCAAAACACGGGGTACAAGGACTACCTCGGGTACCTACTCGGAAAGGAAGAAGGCTTCACCTCGGCCACTCGGCCAAACAGGAAATGGTTAACCGCGGAACAAAAGATACTAGTCATGATTGTAACTGATAGCCTGTTACCTACAAATAACAAGAGCAAGGATGTGGGAAGTTTGGAGTGTACTTTTGCTTACCTCCTAAAGCACAAAATCAGGTTCAATCTACCGGCCCCTATGATGAAGCACATGGAGTTTTGCAAGACTAGCAACCGGCTTAGTCTACCTTACGGGATGATCCTGAGTTGGATCATGGAGAAAAAGAGAGTAGACCTGAGCCACACAAAGCTTAAACGGGTAATGCAACAAGGTGATCGATTGAACGTCTCCAACAAAAAGCTTAAACGGGTAATGCAAGATTGTGGGGGACTGGAGGGAAATGAGGAACAGGAAGAGGATAGCAAGCCTAACCCACAGGCACCCACACGAACAGGAGGAAACCCAAAGGGCCAAAATGAAGAATCCGTCAACGAGCGCATCCTCGCACAGCTCACCCGGCAAAACCAAATCATGGACGAAGGGTTCTTGTCCCTAATCCACGCAACACGCTCCTTAGATCAGAGGGTGGCAGCAATCGAGACCATACTGGGCACTCGTGGGGCATCCAACTCAGGAGCAGGGAACCAAGGTAGACCCGAACTTTCCAATCACCACTTCACTAGAAATCCAATCTACCCCAGCAAACACAATGCGCGGGGCCACATTTCCTAATCAGGAGGCCAAAACACGCGACGTCCCGGGGTGAAAGAATGGATCCACGCACCGGCTTCGGGGACGAAGCCTCTTGTAAGGGGGGGGGGAGAGTGTAACACCCCATGTTACGACCCCTAAACCCTAATTAATTAATTAACTACTCAGCCCAAAGAGGGAGTTAAAATCCATTAATTAGCTACAAGAGGGTCCACCTTAGCCCATGGGCCCTTATCCCTAAAGCAAATCACTTAGTCCTATAGGAAATAGAATTAGCAAATCCATACCACTTAGACCCTAATTGGGACTGCTAAATATATAAATAGGGACATAGGAGGCACCTAGAACTCACACCATAATAACTTTCACCACACAAGGATTCCCGCAGGAGAAATCAAGAAAGAAGAAATCTAAAAGAAAGACCCTTCATAGCCAAGGAAATTAATTAAGGCTAAGAGGTAACCCATGTCTCAACAAAACCTATTTTCCTTGATATGATCTCCCTCTTTGGCTCCCTCTATATACTTGTGTCTTGACGAATTTCTTTATGATATTGGTGATATAATCTTGATTGATTGATGTGATGATTTTATGAGGGATCTTGATGATCTTGATGTTAAGAAGAGGTTCTTGATATTTATGTGATGATTTCTTGATAAATCTTGATGGTTCTTGATAATGAAAATAAAATATGATTTTGATGATTTGGGTGGGATTAGAGCCCTAGGTTGGATTGGGAATTGATATTGTGATGTTCTTGATTTATATTTGGGTGGGAATTTGCATGTTCGTGTAACACCCCAGAATTTGCATGTTCGTGTAAAACTTATAAAAATAAAGGTGAAATCTCATTAAACCCAAAACGTAATACAAGAGTACGGGGTGCTATGCCACACCTGAGCTAGAGAACTCAGGTGCACAGGCTAACTAACTAATATCCTCAATAGTGTAAATGCATAAGCATGGCACGCAGGCCGAAAGGGAAACTATCTACTTCTACGCTCCAAGTTCTAGCGCGCTCCAGTGACTTATTCTTCTATGCCTGAAAGCCAAATATATCTGTTCAGCGAGAGATGCTGGTAACCCACTCCAACGCGTTGAAATACAATACATATAGAGATATATATAGATATACGAAAACCATTTTGAGCATGAAGATATATCCTACGAACTCTAGCTTTAAAACCGGGAATGACTCGACAGATAAGGCCAGACACAAGCAACAGTTATAACGAGCATATGCAGTTCACAACAGATAACAGTTTCGAAGCATGAAGATATATCCTAAGAGTCTCTAGCTTTCAAATCAGGGAACCGACTAGACAAATAGGGGTACACGCAATCAACAGTCATAATCAAGCATATACAATTCTCACATAGGGCACAGTTATAGATAAACACAACCAATAATCACAATTAAGCATTACTAGCAAGAGCCCTATGGTCACGTTTCCATAACAGTCATATCCTAAATTCTTCTCATCTCATCACCTAGCACACTTTGTTGGCGCAACAGGACCAATTGCATGCCCATACATGAGGGTCAGCGCATATAGCTCTGACACGGCCCCGCAGCACCCAGCCCCGTCTCACAATACGGAGGGGTCGATCGCAACCGACCGATGAACCGCAGCTCTATATAATATTTATATACCTGACCGGTCTTTACCAGCCTGGTTAACAGTTGGGATTGTTCTCAACCCATTCAACTGCCCGAATAGTGGACCTTTGTCCTATATAATATTTATATACCTGACCGGTCTCTACCAGCCTGGTTAACAGTTGGGATGGTTCTCAACCCATTCAACTGCCCGTATAGTGGACCTCAGTCCTATATAATATTTATATACTGACTGGTCTTTACCAGCCTGGTTAACAGCCGGTATGGTTCTCAGCCCATCTGACTGCCCGTATAGCCTGATTGATCTCAACCAAATCGGGGTAACATGCACACATAACACATGGCAAGTACATGCAACCCACATTAACACATTGGGAAGGGGGAGAAAACGTATAACAAAACCTATGCGTGATCCTTCACATACTAAGAATAATCCTAAGGGGTTCATACTTCTATCACCTAGGTCAACGGGATACCAATTCAACTAGCATGCAATATATAAGACTCACACAACCCACGAACGGTACCCAAAACATCAAACTAGACATAGGCACGATAGACGGAGTCCGTTGGGACACCACGGGGGTCGGGGGAACATTAAACGGGGAAGCCGGGATCCCAAAGTGGGGTACAAACCAGCGGGTAGCCGGTGGGTGGGGGTCACCCGCCGGCTGCCCGCTGGCGTTCTACTATTCCGGGCAGCGGGTGCCCGGCGGGTAGCTGCCCGCCCGCCGGCTGCCCGCTGCCGGCGTTGCCCAACTTGGCCGCGGGTAGGTGGCAGGTCCCCTACCCCCACCTACCCCCCACTGACTCTTTTTCATCAAAAACGCCCCGGGAACCTTTGTGGAACCCGAAACCATGCTTAGACACTTTCAAACGCAATTGATAACACACGTAGACAATTAACGGATAAAAATCCGGAAACAAATGGCATAAGACTCCTAGGTGCCTTCTATATCCCTATTTATATATTTAAGACTCCTAATTAGGGCCTGAATGGTATGGGTTTACTAATTCTATTCCTTATAGGACTAAGGACTTGTTTTAGGGATAAGGGTCCATGGTCCATAGTGTACCATATTAATTAATTAAAGAGAATCCTAATCATAATCTGAATAGTAAAAGGCCTACTTCCTTTATTCCTAATAGGCCTAAGACTCTCATTTAGGCAAGGGTCCACGGTTCATGGTGGACCTCATTAATTAATTAAAGGGAAACCTAACCGAATTAAATCATTTTTAATTATTATTAATGGGATTAATTAAATAATTAACACGGGATGTTACAGTTCGGGTGTTGTTCGTGTCTAGAAGCCGTGTTAGGATGTGTTCAATATGATTCTTGCTTTCGATCCATTAAATGCATATGTGGTGTCGTTAATTGCGTTTAAAAGTGTCTATGCATGGTTTCGGGTTCCACGAAGGATCCCGGGACGCGTATTTGACAAAAGAGTCAGTGGTAGGTAGGTGGGGGTAGGGGTACCCGCCACCTACCCGCTGCCCAAAGTGAGACCGCCAGGCAGCGGGCAGCCGGCGGGCAGTCGTCTGCCCGCCGGGCACCCGCTGCCCGGAAGTTGTCGCCGGCGGATGGCCCTCCACCCACCGGCTACCCGGTGGTTTTTCACCCACCCCAGGTCTTTGGCTTCCCAGTTTGATGTTCCCCATTCCCGGTGGTGTTCCAATGGACCCCGTTTGTCGTGCTTGAGTCTAGTTTGATGTTTCGGGTACCGTTCGTAGGATAAAAAAGTCTTGGAATTGCATGCTAGTTGAATCGGTAACCCGTTGGCCTAGGTGGAAGTCGTATGAACCCCTTAGGATTATTCTTAGTATGTGAATGATCACATGTAAGCTTATTTATGTGTTCCCCCCTTCCCAATGTGCTATTATGTGTTATGTGATGCATGATTCCCCAATTTGGTTGCGATCAAATTGGCTATACGGGCAGTTGGATGGATTCAGAACCATCCTAACTGTTAACCAGACCGGTTGTGATCGGTCAGGTATATAAATATTATATAGGGCTGCGGTCTACTATTTGGTTACTTATGAGCTGCGGTTCATTCTCCTGGCTGCGGTCAGTGATTCACTTCTTGGGCTGCGGTTCACATGGGCCTCGTGTGCTATGACCCACCGACCTAGACGCGCCAGGTGGTGTGTAGGGCCAATAAGCCCGAGGAAGGCTGTAGTCCACCGACCTGAGTAATCAGGCAGTGTGTAGGGCTATGGCTGGCTGCGATCCACCGAGTGATGGGCCAGCGGTGTGTAGGGTCGTAGTCTCCGAGGATCATCGCCCACCGACTGAGTCCCCCAGCGGTGTGTAGGGCTTGATCCGCTACGATCCACTGACTGTGCCCGTCAACGGTGTGTAGGATCGTAAGTCCCCCCTTGTAAAGTGGATCACAGTCCACCGACTGAGCGCGTCAACGGTGTCTAGGACTGTGATCCACCGCTGAGTTTGTCAGCGGTCTATAGGGTTGGTTGCGATCAACTCCCTTCATGCTGCGGTATGAGGTAGGGTGTTGTGGGGCCGTGTTAGTGCTATATGCACTAACCCTCATGTTCGGGGCATGTGATTGGTCCCGTGGCGCCACCAAAGTGTGATTGTGCGATACGAATGATGATTGGATGATGATATGATTGATTTGAAAGTGATCTGTGACCTTAGATGCATATTCTTTATGATGGTTGTCTCCATTTAACCGTTATCATTGATTATTATGCTTGCCCCTAATTGCTGAGTCTATTCCTGGTTTTAAAGCTAGAGTCTCTTAAGTATATATCTTCCTGCTTCAAAATGGTTTTCATATATCTATATATATCTATCTATATTGTATTTCAACACGTTGGAGTGGGTTACCAGCATCATTCGCTGAACAAATATATTTGGCTTTCAGGCACCGATGAGTAGACCCGGAGCGCGCTAGAGATCCGAAGCATAGATTAGTTATCTTCCTTTCGGCCTGCGTGCCATGATTATGTATTGACATTTGTATGGAGGATTTTAGTTAGTTAGTCTGTGCATCTGAGCTCTCCAGCTCAGATGTGGCATAGCACCCCGCACTCTTATGTTTGATTTTGGGATTTAATGAAAACTCACCTTTATTATATAAGTTTTAAAAGTTTAAAAATTTCGGGGTGTTACACATATACGAAGAATTCCTCCACCTAAAGCATGGAACAACCCCAATCACGGAGTATTACCAACAGTTCCTCAAACTAGCTCGCCTCACACCCGAGCTAGTACCTACATAAACAACCAAGATCGAGAGGTTTGTGATAGGCCTCAACTTCGAAAGCCGGAAGGCCCTAACGCTATGCAAACCAAAGACTCTCGAAGAAGCCTATGCCAGGGCAGCCCAACTACAATAAATACCACACGGCCCACCGGAGTCACACCAGGGGCACAAAAGAAAAATCGGGGAAAGCCACACGACCCCCCTACGGAAACCAAAGACTGCTAGCGCCCCACCACAAAAGAAAAATAGCACTGACTCCCGCAAAGAAAATAGGAATCACCTGTAACACCCCGTGTTAGGGCCCCTAAAACCATTTAATTAATTAATCAATAGCCCAAGAGAAAGAATAAATCATAATGATTAATTAGGGAAAAAGGCCCACCATAGTCCATGGGCCCTCATATATAAACCCAACCCCTAAACCCAATCCTTAGTTCCAAAAGGAATAGAATTAGCGAGCCTATAATATTAGTTCCTAATTAGGACTCCTAAATATATAAATAGGGGAGTTAGGAGGCACCTAGAACTTCCCCCAAAAATAACGCCCCACCACCCCAAAAGAGCTCCAAGAATCCCCTTAGGAGAAATCAAGAAAGCAAGGAAGCTTAAAGAAAGATCCTTCATAGCCAAGGAATTAATTAAGGCTAAGAGGTAACCCATGTCTCAACAAAACCTATTTTCATAGCTATGATTCCCCCTTAGGGTTTCCCCCATATTATTGTGTATTGGCGAGATATGATGATTATTATTAATGTTTGATGTGATGATCCCATGAGAGATCTTGATAATCTTAATATTGGGAGATTCTTGATGATTATGGAATTCTTGATGATTATATGGAGTTCTTGATGGTTATGTGTCGTTCTTGATAATTGTGTGATGCTCTTGATGTTTATGTGTCATTCTTGATAATTGTGTGATGCTCTTGATGTTTATGTGTTATTCTTACCGAATCTTGCAATTAGAAGACGAACCGTATTCTTGTTGATATAAAAGTGATTGGAACCCTAGGTTGTATCGTATAATCTTATTCTTGGATTATCGGGTGGGGAAATCGCATGTTTGGGTGTTGATTATATTTAGAAAAGCATGATAGGTTATGTGCCGTTCGTTTCTTGTATTTGATTCGTTAATTGTCTATGTGTTGTCGTTAATTGCGTTGAAAAGTGTCTAAGCATGGTTTCGGGTTCCACAACGGTTCCCAGGGCGAAAAGTGATGAAAAGAGTCAGTGGGGGAGTAGGTGGGGGGTAGGGGACCCGCCACCTACCCATGGCCGTAAAACACCGCCCGGCAGCGGGTGGCCGGCGGGCGGGCAGCTGCCCGCCGGCGACCCGCTGCCTGGAACAGTAGAATCCGGCGGGTGGCCCCACCCACCGGCTACCCGCTGGAAAATTGTCCCACCCGGGACCCCGGCTTCCCCGTTTGATGTTCCCCGTTACCCGTGGTGTCCCAACGGACTCCGTTTATCGTACCTATGTCTAGTTTGATGTTTCGGGTACCGTTCGTAGGTTTATGAGTCTATTATATTGCATGCTAGTGGAATTGGTATCCCGTTGACCTAGGTGGAAGAAGTATGAACCCCTTAGGACTATTCTTAGTAAGTGATGGATCACACATAGGTTTTGTTATACGTTTTCTCCCCCTTCCTAATGTGTAATGTGGGTTGCATGTGCTTGCTATGTGTTCTGTGTGTGTTACCCCAATTCGGTTGCGATCGGATTGGTTATCCTGAGCTGCGGTTCAGAAGCTGGCTGCGGTCAGATTGATACTCTTGGGCTGTGGTCCACCGTTTGGTTGCGATCAAATGTTTCTATACAAGCTGCGGTTCGTCCTTTTTCCTGGCTGCGGTCAGATGACATTCTCTTGGGCTGCGGTCCACTGTTTGGTTGCGATCAAACACTATGATGAGCTGCGGTTCATCGGTCGGTTGCGATCGACCCCTCCGTGTTGCGATACGGGGCAGGGTGCTGCGGGGCCGTGTTAGAGCTATATGCGCTGACCCTCATGTATGTGCATGCGATTGGTCCTGTGGCGCCAACAAAGTGTGTTATGTGCTGTGACATGGACGAGTTGTGATTACGAGTGTCTTGGGGGATGTGACTATGGGATTTATATTAGGGATTGTTCATGTTGGGTTATGATCATTGTTTATGCTTTGCTTTATCTGCCTTATCTGTTGTGAACTGCATATGCTCGTTATAACTGTTGCTTGTGTCTGGCCTTACCTGTCGAGTCATTCCCAGTTTTAAAGCTAGAGTTCGTAGGATATATCTTCATGCTCAAAATGGTTTTCGTATATCTATATATATCTCTATATGTATTGTATTTCAACGCGTTGGAGTGGGTTACCAGCATCTCTCGCTGAACAGATATATTTGGCTTTCAGGCACAGAGGACTAGAGCACTGGAACGCGCTAGAACTGGAGCGTAGAAGAAGAGTAGTTTCCCTTTTGGCTTGCGTGCCATATTATGCATTGTGTTTCAATGGATATTAGTTAGACAGCCTGTGCACCTGGGTTCTCTAGCCCAGGTGTGGCATAGCACCCCGTACACTTATGATATACTTTGGGATAATGAGATATTACCTTTATTATATAAGCTTAAAATGTCTTGAAAATCTGGGGTGTTACATCACCTAAGGAAGAATTCTTACCATAAGTAAAACGCGAATCGGGGATAGCAACATAGTTTCCGGGACCTTCCTCGTACACACCGCCCCTGCCACCGTACTATTTGACTCAGGAGCCACCAACTCATTCATAGCAGCCGAATTCGCCACACAACTTGGCTTAGATACCAACACAAGGGTACAACTGCAAGTCAAGGTAGCATCCGGCGAAATCATAAAATGTGATCGCATGTACAAAAGTATAATCATCACCATCGAAGGAGTAGAGTTCCCTAGCAATCTAATACAATTCAGACTGGATGGAATATAGGTAATCTTGGGTATGGACTGGCTAGGGAAATTCCAAACACAAATTCTATGCGGCGAACAAAAAGTGATCTTGCAGGGACCGAACGGTAAATGGGTATCCTAACATGGATCCCACAAAAACCCGGAAATCAAACTAGTAAACATGATGAAAATGAAGAAATACTTGACAAAAGGGCACGAAGCCTTCCTATGCTCAACCGAGGAATTTAGCACCAAGGCAGCTGAACCTCGAACCATCCCAGTGGTAAACGAGTTCACCGATGTGTTTCCAGACGAAATCCCCGGGGCACCTCCGACCAGAGAAATAGAATTTACTATAGACTTTGTGCCCCGCGCTGCCCCAATATCAAAGCCACCCTATAGATTGGCACCAAAAGAAATGAAGGAACTAAAAACACAACTACAGGAGTTGCTAGACAAGGGGTACATACGCCCCAGTACCTCGCCATGGGGAGCACCGGTACTGTTCGTCAAAAAGATGGATGGAAGCATGCGCCTGTGCATCGACTACAGGGAACTAAATCATGTTACTATAAAGAACAGGTATCCCCTTCCCCGAATTGATGACCTGTTTGACCAACTTAAGGGAGCAGGAGTCCCAAACTCTTTTGATTATATCTATATATTATGTTATTTAACGCGTGATTTCGTATTTATGCCTTGTTAGAGCTTGTCCTTGCAGGGCGTTTGGTTGGAGGGGGGAATTATGTGGAAAAAGAATTGTAATTCAATGGGAGTTGAATTACTGGGAATAAAGTGGAAATTTAAATTCCAGTGTTTGGTTGACATGAATAGTGTAACACCCCCCAAAACACGACCTATATAAAAAGCCTTAACACCTGCAGATCATACAACAAAACTAGCACAGCGGAAGAAGATAAAATGAAAACTGGATAAAAGAAATCCAATGGGGTGTTATGCCACGTCTACCAAACACGGTAAACGCTACGGCGATCAATCTGCAAGTGTATACATCTATACCAAATACATCAGTCTAAAACTACATTGGCGCACAGGCCACAAAACAAGGACAAAGGTACTAAGCTACCAGGCACTAGACATCGCGCTCGTCTAAACATCACCTGAAAGATACAAAGATAAACGTTGGGACGACGCCCGGTCAGCGATAATGCTGGTAACCCACCAATATATGTGAAATATCATACATAAATAGATATAAGTTGTAAAGCCATTTTTGAAACGGAATACATAAGTATATAAGTCAAAAGCCAAGATCAACAGTCAACACAAGACTCATCACTCTCAAAGATAACACGGGAACACATCCCAAACCACAAAGGTTAACCACAACACAAAGGACAAAGACAAGACCGATGGCAACACATGCCCTTGTGACTACACACGTCACAAGAAAGAGAACTCACAACAACGGCTACACAAGCTCTCGTGACATCACCCATCACGAGTTTATATGTCTTCCTTATGCCCTGTTCCAACCTTATGACGACCCCCAACCTTGTATCTTCATTCCAACCATTACCTCCAGGACCCCTGTACAGCCAAGTCCAACCTTATTCCCCCGGGACCGTCGTCCCCCACCAACGACTACCAACGAGACCACCAATTCATAGTACACAAGGTACCGTACACGGCAACACATGCCGGATAACACATGTTACCCCCCATAAACGTGAACCTTACACAAAGGCCACAGCTCCATAATCACGCCACGGCCGCCACGAGGACCGCTGCAATACCTTGGTGACTAGTGTCCCATACCACTAATCGTGCAATCTAGGTAAAGTCACACACACCACACCTCAACAGGAATCAATCAACGGATTACAACGAAGGTATGAAACATACTCAATCAAGGAATGGGTCACAGCGGACCCCTGTACAGCCAAGTCCAACCTTATTCCCCCGGGACCGTCGTCCCCCACCAACGACTACCAACGAGACCACCAATTCATAATACACAAGGTACCGTACACGGCAACACATGCCGGATAACACATGTTATCCCCCATAAACGTGAACCTTACACAAAGGCCACAGCTCCATAATCACGCCACGGCCGCCACGAGGACCGCTACAATACCTTGGTGACTAGTGTCCCATACCACTAATCGTGCAATCCAGGTAAAGCCACACACACCACACCTCAACAGGAATCAATCAACGGATTACAACGAAGGTATGAAACATACTCAATCAAGTAACGGGTCACAGCCCAACAACAACAACGATGAATAACACAAGTAATCATCAACCAAACGGAAGGTACAAACCACACACACGCTAGCGTTAAGACAATAAACTAGCATTCTTAACAACGAAGAAACTCAAGATAGTTTCGAAGAACATACAAGACACCTCTCGGTCCAACGAAACACAATGCTGAACACTTAGCACGATTCAAGACACCAAAGTCCTACATGGATACATACCATATAGTTCTAGACATACGAAACATCAAGAAGACGCTCAAATAGTTCCACAAAAGAACATCGGGAAGTCAAAAGACCAAATACCAAGTCAAACGAATCACGGGGAAAAAATCCCGGACAAACAACACCATGTATCCGCGGGTGGACCCACGGGTAGTGCCCCACCCGTGGTTCTGCCAGCGGGAACATATTCCCACAGGGCTATGTACCCGCGGGTAGGCCGGTGGGTGGTGCCCCGCCCGCCGTTCCGCTCGCGGGAACACTTCTGTTCCACAACAAATCCCTTCGGGGATTTTCTTCTCCAAACACAAATTCAAGTCCAAAACATGCCAAATCTCACCCAACACAACAAAATGACTTGAATCATGGAAAATGCCAAGCAATGGCATAAAGGAACCCTAAACACAAGCTCTAGATATGCAATATCACAAGACAAATGTATAAACCCTCACATTTCATAGCAAAACACATGTAGAATCCAAGAAATCACATATAGGTAAGCAAATAGGTTTTGTAGAGTGGCAGGGTTGTCGAAGCCCTACAAATTTAATACTGGCTCACTCCACTAATTTGTAGTAGTGGCAAGACCAGGTCGAATCCCAAGAGAACTAATGAGTTCGTTTGTTAAATTAAAATGACTCAAAGCAGGGAAATTAAAGTGATTCGCGAGAAATAAATAAAATCAATAATAATTGTAAACAAGTTCAAGGATATTGAGTTCTGATTCAAGGTAAAAAGAATGTTAAAGATGTGACTTAGATCATTGGCTCCTACAAATACAATTTAGATTCAAATACTTTGTCAAAGACTAATTAGGATAGCCATAACTAGTCTTTGATCTCCCTAAATTAATTGATTCAAATTAAGCATTCAAACCAACAATTGTTATTGAATAAACTGGGGACGATAACGTTCCATATTCACCCACTAACATCATTACACTTAATGAAAAACAACCAAGCCTAAATCACAGATTGAGATAGCTACAATCTGTAACTTAGTCTTCATGTCCTTTATAAGCTACTGGGTCTAATTGTTTATGACAATTACGGATCATAAATTCATAGATAGTAGTAGGAAAATCAATAACAAGCTAAGTTGTCAATTTAATTCATTATCAACATTCCCTGGGAATTTTAACTTCAAAAGAACAGAAAATACAAGAATCTAGCAATTTAATTAAAATAAAACCTCCCTAAGATCACAACTAGAACTTCAATCCCTTGAATCAGAATTGAGATAATTAGCCAGACATAAAGCAAACTATTCTAAAATACTAAAAATATGAAAGGAACAATCTGCCCAAAATACATCAGAATAGCTCTCCTTTTATAGGGTTTCAAGTCAACAATCTTTCCTAAAATTACTACTCTTACCGCATCTTTCTCTATCAGCCTTCATCTTCAAATTCAAAAAATTGTTTAATTCTCCACAAATCCTCCGCGAATGAATCATTGTCGCTGACCCAAGCCCTGCGCTGCGCCATCTTCGTCTCGCGTCCGAAACCTGTGGTAAAGCTTTCAGCCCTTCCGCTTTGATGGTGCGATGTTCGTAAACAAAACAAAAATAAAAATAATAAAAAAGTAGTAAATATACGCACATCAGTGCAAGAGAACAAATTTGACTTTAACAAATACTCTAGTTAATTGCCTACTGGACTCACCCAACTTACTTATTTATATTATTAACTAGTATAAACTTAATTATACTTTAAAATTTATTAACTAAGTTATCTAATTCTAATATAACAAAATATACTAAATTGATAAAATATAAAATATAAATAGTAAAACTAACCTATAAAATGTTATTAAAATCAAGGCATAAAATATGCTCATCAAAATTCCCCCACACTAAAACTATGCTTGCCCTCAAGCATATCGTCATCATTCAAACATAAAACTTCTCCAACTCCTTTCGAAGCTACCTAGAAATATCTCAAAAATTATTATATATTTAAGGGCTAGAAGTTGAAACACACCCAAGAGAACAAGCATGGTTTATTGATAATACTTGAAAATAAAAAATCAGATAACTCACTAGTTCTATCAAAATCAATGAACAAGACTTAACACCCTCACAAGGATTCAAAATTCACTCATTGCACTCATAGTGTTTAGGGTTTAGTATATCAAACTCTCCAATCAAAACATAGCAAGTAATCCCATAAGCTTGCAAGTAAATCAAATCTCCACCACTAACAAACATGAGTTAAACCATGAATCAAAGGGTCTTTATTAAAGGTTGTAACTTGGCTAGGGACAAGGGATATGATAAAAGGAATTTTTAGGCTTATCAAGTTGAAGGAATCACATAAGCCTTTAACACAAAATTTCACCCTAAGCAAATCACAAAGCTCTGAACAAACCTTCATTCCTCAATTGCCTTCCCGTTTCATTTTCATGTTTTTACTTTCTTCATCATTCAAACCATTTTGCTGCCTCTAGTATACAGCTTTATTCAAACTCTTCTTTTCTCTTTTTTGTTTCTTTTTTGTTTTTTCTCTTGACACTTTTTTCCTCAATCCTCATTTTTTTCCTTTTGCAGATTTCCCAACTTCATTTCTCAAAGAGAGAATAGTACTTCACATAAAAAGAATCATCACTTGGATAAATTAAATCAACTCCCTATAAGAGCTACAATTTCAGTTTACAATTGCATCCTGAACCCACAGTAAACAATCTATTGCCCATAAGAACAAGCAAAACTTTGTGTAGATAGACCAATATGATTCCTTCAATTCAAAGGTTCAAAATTTATTGAGGGAAATTAACAAAGAAAGGGTAAAATGACTTGTAATGTGGTAATTAAAAGAAAAGAAAGGCTAAAAGCTCAAAGTGGCTCACTAGGAGTTAAAATGCAAGGTAAGCTTTTTGGCTAAAAGTGACTCAACCTAAGTGCCCTTTTCATCTTCATGTTCTAACCCACTTGAATTTGGTCTTAAAATGCATTTAAGAGCAAATTCTAGCATAAACAAGTCATGCTTGATATCACACAACAAAGAAAATTGAGCAAAGTGTTGCTCTTTAGGCTCAAAAACTCAAAAAAAGGGTCAAATTGCATCAAGTCTTGCTCATTTTCATTCAATAAATCTAACAAGAATTTTTAAAATATAATTTTTTTTGTATAAAAGAAAAATAAAATCATGCTTGCTTCTCTCATGTGTTAAAACTCTAAACCAAAAATATATCCTAACTTAAGACATATCCCTAAATAACAAGAAAGTAATCAAAACAAGTCATTAAGTCCAATACTACCAAGGTTTACCCATTATCAGTGTGCAACACTCTCCCCCACACTTAATTCATGCATTGACCTCAATGTATGCACACATAAAAACTTCACATATTCACAAAGAATTTGAGCATATTCTAAGATTACTTATTTGAAAAATAAAAATAAGTAAACAAATAAAGAAAAAGACAGATTATTGAATTGGGTTGCCTCCCAAGAGCGCATTCGTTTAACGTCGTTATGCCCGACGCATCCCTAAATGTGTTTTTATCAATTAAAATACTCCGGGAGGGCTAAATCAACATCTTCCAAACTCAAAACTGCCATTCCCTCATGAAATGGTTTCAACCTGTGACCATTAACCTTAAAAAGTTTTCCTGTGCCAATGCTTTTAATCTCTACTGCACCATAAGAAAAAATGTTAGAAACAACAAAAGGTCCAATCCAACGAGTACGTAACTTACCAGGCATAAGCTTCAAACGAGAATTATATAACAAAACCTTTTGGCCTACCTCAAAATTCTTTCTCAAAATCATGTTGTCATGGAACATCTTGGTTTTCTCCTTGTATATTCTAGAATTTTCATAAGCATCTAACCTCAACTCTTCTAATTCCTGTAACTGCAATTTCCTTTCTTCACCAGCTTTCTTCATTCCCATATTACAACGTTGTACTGCCCAATAGGCTTTATGTGCAATCTCTACTGGCAAATGACAAGCTTTTCCAAAAACCAACCGATAAGGGGACATCCCAATCGGAGTTTTGTAAGCTGTCCGATAAGCCCATAAAGCATCATCTAAGCGTAAGCTCCAATCTTTTCTACCTGTGTTCACAGTCTTTTCCAAAATGGATTTTACCTCTCTATTGGACACTTCAGCTTGCCCATTGGTTTGGGGATGGTACGTTGTAGCTATTCTGTGATGCACTCCATACTTCTTGAACAATGCTTCAATTACTTTATTGCAAAAATGACTCCCTTGATCACTTATAACAGCACGCAGAACTCCAAATCTATTAAAGATGTTAGATTTCATAAAACCTGCAACTACGGAAGAATCATCAGTTTTGGTGGCTTTTGCTTCCACCCATTTTGACACATAATCAACCGCTAACAGAATATATTGAAAGCCACAAGATGATGGAAAAGGTCCCATTAAATCAATGCCCCACACATCAAATATCTCCACAATCAAAATAGGAATTTGAGGCATTTCATTCCTACGAGATAATGAACCAGCTTTCTGACATTTTTCACAAGTTTTACAGCACAAGTATGCATCTTTAAACACATTTTCCCAATACAAACCACTATCCAACACTTTTCTCACAGTTCGTTTAGGACTAAAATGACCACCACATGCATAATTATGACAAAAAGCTAAAACTGACTGCTGTTCATTTTCAGGCACACATCGTCTTATTACTTGGTCAGCACAAAACTTCCACAGATATGGTTCATCCCAAACATAATATTTAGCTTCACTTCTTATTTTTTCTTTCCTAGACTTACTAATGTAACCAGGTAAAACTCCCGTCACTAAGTAATTAACAAGATCACCATACCAAGGAACCATACCTGACAACTGGAATAATTGCTCATCAGGAAAATTTTAAGAAATAGGAAGCATATCCTCATCTCTTACCAATCTACTTAGATGATCCGCTACCGGATTTTCAGCTCCCTTTCGATCCTTTATTGTCAAATCAAACTCTTGAAGTAATAAAACCCATCTTATCAGCCTGGGCTTAGATTCTTTTTTTCCCAAAAGATACTTCAATGCCGCATGGTCAGAAAAAACTATGACTTTAGAACCAAGCAAATAAGATCTAAATTTATCTAAAGCAAAAATAACAGCTAAAAGTTCTTTTTCAGTTGTGGAGTAACTGCATTGTGCAGCATTCAATGTTCTTGAAGCATAGTATATGACATGGCTTTGCTTCCCAACTCTTTGGCCCAAAACAGCTCCAACTGCATAGTTGCTGGCATCGCACATAATCTCAAAGGGGAGTTCCCAGTTTGGAGGTTGAATAACAGGAGCACTTGTCAGCAGTGCCTTAAGCTTGTCAAAAGCTTCTTGACATTCCTTTCCGAACTCAAAAGTAACATCCTTTTGCAATAGTTTAGACAATGGGACAGCAATCCTTGAGAAATCCTTAATAAACCTGCGATAAAATCCTGCATGTCCAAGAAAAGAACGAACTTCCCTAACATTAGTAGGGTAGGGTAAGTTCACAATCAAATCTACTTTAGCTTTATCAACTTCTATCCCCTTAGCTGAAATTACATGCCCTAACACAATTCCTTGACTAACCATAAAATGACATTTTTCATAATTCAGAACTAAATTCGCATCAATACATCTTTTTAAAACTTTAGACAAATTATTTAAACACACTTCAAAGGAATCACCATAAATAGTAAAGTCATCCATAAACACTTCTATGCAACTCTCAATAAATTCAGAAAAAATACTCATCATGCATCTTTGGAATGTTCCTGGTGCATTACATAAGCCAAACGTCATCCGCCTGAACGCAAATGTTCCAAATGGGCAGGTAAAAGTAGTTTTTTCTTGGTCTTCTTGAGCAATGGCTATCTGATAGTAACCTGAAACTCCATCCAAAAAGCAAAAACAAGATTTTCCAGCTAACCTTTCTAACATTTGATCAACAAAAGGTAAAGGAAAATGATCCTTTCTTGTAGCTAAGTTCAGTTCTCTAAAATCTATGCACATTCTCCAACCATTTTGTACTCTCATGGGTACCAATTCATTCTTTTGATTTCTTACCACAGTTATACCAGTTTTCTTTGGAACCACATGCATTGGACTTACCCATTCACTATCATAAATCGGGTAAATTATACCTGCATCCAAGAGTTTAAGAACTTCTTTAAATACCACATCCTTCAATGTTGGGTTGAGTCTTCTCTGTGGCTCCCTTACTGGTCTGGCATCTTCTTCTAAATGGATTCTATGCATACAAACTGCTGGACTTATACCTTTTATATCAGCTAAAGTCCAACCCATTGCAGTTTTGTGTTCTTTCAACAGTGAAACCAGCTTATCTTCTTGTTCCTGTGACAACTTATTTGAGATAATGACGGGTAATGTCTCTCCCTCACCTAAGTATACATACTTGAGGTGATCAGGCAGAGTTTTCAACTCTAAAGTTGGAGCCCGCAACACAGATGGCAACATTTTTTCATGAGTTAAAGAAAAATCAGCATTTGCAGAATTTAAACCAGATATTACAGCTGATAAAACTTCACAAGAAGAATCAACAAACTCATCTAAATCAAATTCAGCTTCTAAATCAAACAAATTTTCAGCAAAACTATCTTCAAAAACATCTTGCACTATTGAATCAATTACATCCACATGATAAAGAGAATGATAATCATCAGGATACTTCATTGCATCGGAAATATTAAATTCAGCAATTTCTCCATTAAACTCAACAGAAAGAATACCCTTATCAACATCTATCTTTGTTTTAGCAGTTTTCATAAATGGTCTACCTAACAGAATTGGAGTTGATTGATCTATTGCATCATCATTCATTTTCAAAACATAAAAATCAACAGGAAAAACCAGTCCATTAACTTGCACTAAAACATCCTCTACGACTCCAACTGGATGCACACAAGAACGATCAGCTAATTGAACAACTATTTTAGTTTCTTGCAAAGAATTTATATTTAAAGCTTGATAAATGGAAAATGGCATGACATTTATTGATGCACCTAAATCTAACATGGCACGCTTAATCTCTTTATTACCAATTATACAGGGTAGGGTGAACATAACTGGATCATTGCACTTTTTAGGTAGATCATTACTTATCATGGCTGAAACATGCTTACCCAATATGATGGTCTCCTTACTCTTCAACTTCCTCTTATTGGTACAAAGTTCCTTTAGAAACTTTGCATACTTAGGAATTTGCTTTATGGCTTCTAGTAAGGGGATGTTGATTTCTACCTTTCTAAAGGTTTCCAAAATCTGATTTTCATGTTCTTCTTCTTTTGATTTTGCTAACCTTGTAGGAAAAGGGGGTAGAGATGAATCATATTGACCAAAAGAAGATTCAGAACTTACCTTGGATTTTTCATTAGCCGTAGACTCACTTTCCTCCTTTGATTTTTCCTCTTTTTCCTCTTCCACTGATAATGGAGATTCAGGCTGAAGTTGCTTACCACTCCTCAATGTGATTGCATTTACATTTTCTTTAGGGTTTACCTCCGTTTGTGATGGTATTTTCCCCGAAGCCTGGGCTTCCAACTTGCTAACAGATGTGGCTAATTGAGAAATTTGATTGCCCAATTGTTGAATACTTGCTCTTGTTTCTCGTTGAAACTGTTGAGTGTTATTAGCAAGTGCTTTAACAATTTCATCTAAAGACATACCTGAATTTGAAGCTTGGGGTTGAGAATGCTGAGGTGTTTGGAATTGTCTAAAATTCTTATTTTGAAACCTTGGTTGCGCTCCTTGATTCCCATAGCTCAAGTTTGGATGATCTCTCCATCCGGGATTATACTGGTTTGAAAAGGGATCATATTTTCGGTTGGGTTGACCAGGAAATCCCCCTATTGCATTCAACTCTTGATTTGGATTTTGCAATGTTGGGCACATGTCTTTGGGATGCCCAACAAATGAACATATTCCACATGCTCCCGTAGATTGCATTTGTCCTACAGCCATTTGACGCACCAGAGTAGTCAAATCTGAAATTTTATCTTCAAGATGAGAAGTACTTACCTCGTTAACTCTACGAATAAATCCATCCGCACGTGTCCCATATTGTTGAGAATTTTCTGCCATGGTTGATATTAATTGTCTAGCATCCGTGGGTGTCTTGTCAGCCAAAGAACCACCACTAGCTGCATCTACCATACTTCTATCTGTAGGTAACAGCCCTTCATAAAAGTATTGTATCAAGTGTTGGTCTGAGATTTAATGGTGTGGACAGCTAGAACACAACTCCTTGAATCTTTCCCAATACTCGTACAATGTTTCACCTGTACATTGCCTTATCCCATATATTTTCTTCCTAATATTAGTTGCCCTAGATGCAGGGAAGAATTTTTCTAGAAATAGTTTTTTCACATCATTCCACGTGTTAACTGAATCGGGGGGAAGATTATAGAGCCAATCATTTGCTTTATCTTTTAATTAAAATGGAAATGCTCTAAGACTTATATGCTCATCAGTCACCCCACGTGGTTTCATACCTGCACAAACTACTTGAAACTCTTTCAAGTGTTTATGTGGGTCTTCACCAGCCAAACCTCGAAAAATAGGGAGTAAATGAATCAAACCAGATTTTAAAGCAAAATCAACCTCAAGATTTGGTATTGTTATGTATAGAGGTTGTTGGTTTAGATTCGGTGCAGCTAACTCCCTAAGTGTTCTATTATTTGGTTCAGCCATTTTACTTACAACCTCCTCGTTTACTGGATCACAGGTTGAATTTACCTCTTCAGAACTCGAGGAGCTAATCCTTTGCTTTGTTTCTTTCCTTAGTTGCCTTGCGACTTTCTCAATCTCAGGGATATATTGCAATTCTCCTGAATGAGAGGAACGAGTCATGCAACACTAAGGACAAAAGAAACAATCACAAAGAAAAACTCAAGAAACGATCTTAGTTCCTCGGCAACGGCGCCAAAATTTGGCAGGGTTGTCGAAGCCCTACAAATTTAATACTGGCTCACTCCACTAATTTGAAGTAGTGGCAAGACCAGGTCGAATCCCAAGAGAACTAATGAGTTCGTTTCTTAAATTGAAATGACTCAAAGTAGGGAAATTAAAGTGATTCGCGAGAAATAAATAAAATCAATAATAATTGTAAACAAGTTCAAGGATATTGAGTTCTGATTCAAGGTAAAAAGAATGTTAAAGATGTGACTTAGATCATTGGCTCCTACGAATACAATTTAGATTCAAATACTTAGTCAAAGACTAATTAGCATAGCCATAACTAGTCTTTGATCTCCCTAAATTAATTGATTCAAATTAAGCATTCAAACCAACAATTGTTATTGAATAAACCGGGGACGATAACGTTCCATATTCACCCACTAACATCATTACACTTAATGAAAAACAACCAAGCCTAAATCACAGATTGAGATAGCTACAATCTGTAACTTAGTCTTCATGTCCTTTATAAGCTACTGGGTCTAATTGTTTATGACAATTACGGATCATAAATTCATAGATAGTAGTAGGAAAATCAATAACAAGCTAAGTTGTCAATTTAATTCATTATCAACATTCCCTGGGAATTTTAACTTCAAAAGAACAGAAAATACAAGAATCTAGCAATTTAATTAAAATAAAACCTCCCTAAGATCACAACTAGAACTTCAATCCCTTGAATCAGAATTGAGATAATTAGCCAGACATAAAGCAAACTATTCTAAAATACTAAAAATATGAAAGGAACAATCTGCCCAAAATACATCAGAATAGCTCTCCTTTTATAGGGTTTCAAGTCAACAATCTTTCCTAAAATTACTACTCTTACCGCATCTTTCTCTATCAGCCATCATCTTCAAATTCAAAAAATTGTTTAATTCTCCACAAATCCTCCGCGAATGAATCGTTGTCGCTGCCCCAAGCCCTGTGCTGCGCCATCTTCGTCTCGCGTCCGAAACCTGTGGTAAAGCTTTCAGCCCTTCCGCTTCGCTGGTGCGATGTTCGTAAACAAAACAAAAATAAAAATAATAAAAAGTAGTAAATATACGCACATCAGTGCAAGAGAACAAATTTGACTTTAACAAATACTCTAGTTAATTACCTACTGGACTCACCCAACTTACTTATTTATATTATTAACTAGTATAAACTTAATTATACTTTAAAATTTATTAACTAAGTTATCTAATCCTAATATAACAAAATATACTAAATTGATAAAATATAAAATATAAATAGTAAAACTAACCTATAAAATGTTATTTAAATCAAGGCATAAAATATGCTCATCATAGAGCACGGGTTACCTCTTGTAGACCAAAAGACTTCACTTTACACCACAACAAGCTTCCCACAAGGCTTACTTTCCAAACCCACTTCAAGATCAAACCAAAAGATCATAAAGATCCTACCTTTAAGAAAAAGACAACTAAGATGAAACCAAAAACACAAGATGAACTTAGATCTTACCCTCCTAGATGCCCAAATAGGTGAAAGGCGGAATCTTGGAATCTTGACAAGGGTCTCAACTTAGCTTGGAGAATAAGCTACACTTCTTTTCTAGAGAGAAGGTAGAGCTAATTTCTAGGAAATGTAAGGAATGAAATGAAGAAGTCTTCTAGGTTAGGTTACAATACTAACTCTTGGTGAAAATTCAAGGATACCCTTACTAACCTTTAGAAAGTGTAAGGAACAAGGGAACTCCCATCAAAGCTCAAGGTACAACACAACTTTAAGGTTGACTAGTCAAATACTAGTCCTTGAGTACTAAAAATCAGGATTTTAGGAATTAATTCCTCAACTGAAATAGGATTAATTACTCAATTAATCCATGGATTGAATGTGGATTTTTGGGGTGTCACAAATAGAATTACTGGGAATTTCAATTCCAATGTTTGGTATACATGGGAATTGAAAGGGAATAAGTAGTATAAAGTCAAAAATGTCCATTATTGTTGTTAGACATTAATTTTAGGTTAAAAAAGGAAGGGGTAATTTTGACTCATCACTATCTTTTTTTCCCAGGAATTAAAATACCAGAGGGGGGACATGGGATTTTAATTCCATGAAAATGGGGGAATTGCAATTCCATGGAATTGCAATTCCCTCCAACCAAACTACGGAATTTACTGACCTTTGGAATTAGGTGGGAATTAAGTGGGAAGGGAATTTAAAATCCCTCCAACCAAACGCCCTGTTAGGGTTTGATGGGGATTATACCCTGCATATACGGGTCGTCTATTCCGGTCAGCAGTATCCGCCAGGTCCGCCCGGTCTCCCTTGTCATCTAGTCCGGTCAACGGCTCGCTGCAGTCTTCCCCCGGACGCCCGGCCGTCCTCATTTGGCCGAGCATCTCGGGGGCTCCACGCCTCTCGGATTGGTGACCGGGAAGGACAACCGGTCGAGGATAGGTTCTGCTGCTGTCAGGAGGAGCGCACCACGTGTACGGCTGCATGTTCGCCCTCTGGACCCTGTGCATGAACGCCACGTGCCCGCCATGCCGACAGGCCGGGTGCTGCTCCCTGTGTCTCAACATGGTATTGGATGGTTGTGGTCTACCAAGCTTCATGGACCAAGTAAAGAGTCATAGTTTAGAATAGTTTTTGGGGTCAAAATGTATTTTTTAAAAATACTTTCTAGACAATTACTTAAAAACTTGATACGCGATGTACCCAAAAATTTAAGATTTTTGATTTAAAAATATGTCCCGGTGTCGAATTTATTTAAAAGTGGCTCAAAATAATTTATTCAAACACCGATTTTATCACAAAATTTTTATAGAGTGAAAAATGACTATTTTGGAATTTCTTAAAACCGAATTTATAAAATTAAATTTTGGGTTGTCACGTAAAGTGCGAGCCAAATAAAACATAAGGTGCGAGCAAATGAAACATAAGGTGCGTCCAAATGAAACTTAAGATGCATCCAAATGAAACATAAGGTGCGTGTTGATAACAGGTAAGGTGCGTGCTGGTAAAACATAAGGTGCGTGCTGGTAACACGCAAGGTGCGTGATGGTAAAACTTAAGGTGCGTTCCAAATACACTTAAGGTGAGTGCTAATAAAACTTTAGATACTTTTAATAAAATTAAACATTAGAGAATGAAGAATAGACATGCACAACGTCAAGTGGCCCATGTTGGACTTCAGGTTGACTCTGTTCTTCAACCTCAGGAACAATTGGGGATGCTCGTTGAACATCGCCAGCTACCACCTCCAACTCAACTCGAGGGGGCACACAATCGGGGCTACGGGGCTCAATTCCGCCCTATCCAAAACCACTAGCCAAAAATTCTTTCTTCTCTCGATCCTTCAGATGTTGAGTTGTCCAACCTAACCATGCTGGAAGACCCCTACGAACAGGTCACTGGAATTGCAGAACAACATGATCAACATAATGGGTTTGAATACAAATGAAAAGTGTTAGCAACATAACCTGCTATTTATTGCATTTTACATAAATTAAATATGTATTAAAACTTACAAGCAAAAACATGAGAGAAGCGGGAAATATTCAGTATATGCACTCCACCAAGCCACTGCTGCAGTACACAACGTGTGAAGAACAAATCGACACCCGTTGAAATTACGGATGTTAGACACATGATAAATATTATTTTTATTGTTATTTTAACTAAATTCTTTTTATTATTCATTAGTACTTTCAATTAATTAAGCATTTATTTATATTTATTTTAATAATTAGGTTGGTTTTGGGCTTTTAATATTTTCTTGGTTATTGAGTTAGTTGTAGTTAATAATTGTATTAGTCCAATTGATCATTATAATTTTATTTAACCAGCCCAACATTTAGAGTGCAGGCAATTTTTATTGCGTGGACCATGGTCCACACAATTGTGTGAACCATAAATAAAAAGTATATTTTTAATATATACTAAGCGTACATTATTTATGTACATAAAGTACATTTTTAAAAATACATTTTTAATATACTAATGGTACATTATTTTATATAATGTACCTTCAATACAAAAATAATGTATCTTCAATACAAAATTAATGTAACTTTAGTATATTAAAAATGTACCTGATATTCACAATAGTTATGATGTGCATCCGTATGCACCATGCATGGTGCATACGGATGCACAGCATAACTATTGTGAATATCAGTGCATGGTGCATACGGATGCCAAAACGACGTCGTTTTAGCAAAAAACGCGCGTCTCCCCTTTAAAAAAAATCAGGTTCGATTCCCAACAACAACATTATATTGTTCGTTCATTCTGGAATTTTAGTTCAAAGATTATGGAATTATAGTTCATTGATTATGGAATTATAGTTCATCGATTATGGAATTGTAGTTCATCGATTCTGAAATTTTAGTTTATAGATTATGGAATTTTAGTTCATTCATTCTGGAATTTTTAGTTCATAGATTAGATTATGGAATTATAGTTCGTCGATTATGGAATTATAGTTCATCGATTATGGAATTTTAGTTCATATGTTGTTGCTGGGAATCGAACCTGATTCTTTTTTTTTTTAAGGGGAGACGCGCGTTTTATTAAAACGACGTCATTTTTGCATCCGTATGCACCATGCATGGTTCATACGGATGCACAGCATAATTTGCCTGATATTCATGGTCCACACAATTGTGTGGACCATGGTCCACGCAATAATTTGCCATTTTTTAAGTCTAGGACTCTTCTTTCCTCCGGTCAACATAACAGTCCGTCGGAGAGAAACATATGGATCGCAGAGTTTTGATCGGACATACCGAGCGACTCTAACAGTAGATGAAGAGGGCCGATGATTAGCGCGAGTCAGAGCACCGGAAGAAATGGTTTTGCAGCTAGTACCAAGAGTTGGAGTAAATCATGCCGATCGTGTATCAGATTTACGGAAGAATGATTGGGCTGCGTAGTATAAATTAGGGTGCGAAAGCGGAGAAGAATCATCTCAGACCCCGGACTGTTTACGATTTGGCACCGGCGGTGGCGGCTATCTCTCTGGCGGCAATTTGTTTCTTTCTACAAAACTGCAGGGGTGATTGGAATTTGTTTGTTCCGATCGGCGAAATTTCCTTGGCGACGACGAAATTCGGGGTGCTTGACAATTTTGGATGTTTGTTTGAATTCCCAGCAGCTGAATTCGGTGGCTTCAGCAAATTTCTGGGCAACAAGTTTCATAGGCAAATTCTTTTTATTCTTCTTAATCTACTTTTTTTTTAGAAGATTCTTCTTAATCTACTTAATTGATGATTTAGTAAGAGTTTAAGGGGTCGTTTACTTCATTTCTCTGTTTTTCCATTTCCAGTTTTCCATTTCTCCATTTTTTCAATTTTCCTTCTCTATTTTTCCATTTCTCCAATTTTCTAATTTTCATTGCTCATTCCTCCAGTTCTTTATTTCTCTCTCTCTCTCTCACACTCTCTCTCTCTATCTCATATAGAATTTGTCCAATAATAATAATAATAATAATAAATCTATGACTCTTTGTGCATGTTAATAATAATAATAATAATAATAATAATAATAAAAATCTGTGAGCATAAAAAAAGGGAAATGAAAACTGAAATTGAAGAAGCAATATAAAAAGGGAAATGAAAACTGAAATTGAAGAAGCAATAAAAAAAAAGGGAAATGAAAACTGAAACTGTAGAAGCAATAATAAAAAAGGCGTTCTCATGGCACCACTCAGCAGCAGGAACAGGCGCGCTCAGTAGGAATCGACCCTTTGACCTCACACACAAATTACTGTTCACCCGTCCAATTTCCATTTCTCCATTTGGAGACATCTGAAATGGATCTCTCCAAATTTGTATACAAAGTTGGAAAATGGAGATGGAATAAACATTTGGAAGCATAAATTTAGTAAACAACTTCTCCATTTTTTATTTTTTCCATTCTCAATTTCTCCATTTTTCTGGAAAATCCTCCATTTTTCCAAGTTAGTAAACGACCCCAAATATTTCGGAGAGGCGCCGGTTTTTAGATTTTGTAGTCATGTTTTGGTAAATAAATGAAGTCCTACTAAAATCACAATTTTTAAAATCAATACCGTACTTTTCTCTGATAATAATAATAATAATAATAAGGTGGTAAAATGTTACTGTGCGCATAGAAAAAGCCAAAAGACATATTATGAAGTAAATTACAATTATAACAACAACAAAAACAACAACAATAATAATAATAATAATAATAATAATAATAATAATAATAATAATAATAATAATAATAATAATAATAATAATAATAATAATAGTGTGCGCAAACTTGCAATGCAAAAAGATTAAAAAAATAGGGTGCCAAAAGACATATTATGGAATAAGTTTCAATTATAACAAAAAAAAAAAAAACAAAAAAAAAAAAGGGAGATGTCCAAGGCAAATTATGCGGTGCATGGTGCACACGGATGCAAAAACGGCGTCGTTTTACTTAAATAAAAAAAAAATCATTTTCAATTGCCGTTAGTTACATAAACATATGTTAATAATTTTATAATTTCACATTATGGATTTATAGTTATGAAATTATGAATTTGTAGTTATGCATGCAATTGTGAATGTATAGTTATGGAGTTATAATTTTCACATTCTGAATGTATAGTTATGAAGTTATGGATGTGTAGTTATGTAATTCTGAATGTATAATTATGAAGTTATGGAAGTGTAGTTATGCATGCAATTCTGAATGTATAGTTATGAAGTTATGGATGTATAGTTATGCAATTCTGGATTTATAGTTATGAAGTTATGGATGTGTAGTTATGGAATTTTGAATGTATAGTTATGAAGTTATGGATGTGTAGTTATGTAATTCTGGATTTATAGTTATGAAGTTATGGATGTGTAGTTATGCAATTCTAGATGTATAGTTTTGAAGTTATGGATGTCTAGTTATGCAATTCTGGATTTATAGTTATGAATTTATGGATGTGGAGTTATGCAATTATGAATGTATAGTTATGAAATTATGGATGTGTAGTTATGCAATTCTGAATTAATTTTTTTTAAGTCGGATGTCAAAACGATGTCGTTTTTGCAACTTGGTGCACACGGTTGCACAGCATAACGCTCCGATGTCCAAAGCAAGAGCAACACATAAGTTTCAAACACACATTCCTATCATTTTTTCATGGAGCCTTTTAAGTAGAAAACTTTTTATTTTTATTTCTAAACTAGCTACGTAAAAATAAATATTAGGCCTCTAAAATTTGGGGCCCTGTGCGGTAGCTCAGCTTGCACAGTCCAAAATCCGGCCCTGATTTGGGAAACAATGTCACGTGAACTATTTGATGTCAAATTCTTAATTCTTTGCTAAATTTTTATTTTGGGACGTGAATGATTTTACCAACTTTTGCAGTACTTTTAGTTTCAACTTTGCCAATTCATTATGTTTTATCTTACGAAATGCTAATGACTGTATTTAGTGCCTAATGTTTGATTACAATGCTAACTATAATGTTTAGTGCTCAATTATTTGTTAATCGCGCTTCCTTTACTGTAATAGGCTTTTCTAATTTGATTGTCAATTCTGATTCCTAGTCTTTGTTCCCTGCTATTGTGTTTCGTAGTTATTCAATTGGTTTTCCTGCCTTAAATGTCATTTAATTAATTCATTTTGATTGTTCTTTGGTCTTTGAATCCTTTAAATTATTAAGTTTATTATTTTCAAGTAAACTGCATTTTATTAATCCTTGTGGGATCGATCCTTGTCTTTGCTCACTATTACTACAGTGATTCGTGAACTTGCGAGGACATAATTAAAATTGTCCATCAACACATCATCCAACAACTCTAAAAATTGTGGCACAACATATCCATTTTTTGGGCTATCCATGTACATAGAATGCAAGACCACCATAAAATGGTGTTGGAACCAATCACCACCATCTGTGCACTCCAACATTGCAGCAATCGCATCACCGTAGTTCACTCTTTTTTATGCAGCCAACATAATGAAGATCCATTAAGAGTACAAATTGAGGCAATCACAAGATCCAAGGCCCAAATCAGCTTTATTATTTGTGGTCATCATTATTTTAAATTGTTTGGAATTAAAGAGAAAACACTAGTTTGTATTTAGAAATGATTCCTTAAATCCCTTTCTAAATAGGACTATATTTACTTGCTTTCTAGATTAGGTTTAGGACTCTTTTTGTATTTAGAAAAGGATTCCTTAAATCCCTTTCTAAATAGGACTATATTTACTTTCTTTCTAGATTAGGTTTAGGACTCTTTTTTCCATTGTATTTAGGATTACAATGCCGACCTATACCTATAAATAGGGCACATCCATATCAGTTTTGGGAAGGCTTCAATTCAATAAAATTCTTAAGTTTTTCTTTACACTTGTGTAAGAAACCGTATGGCTAATTGTGGACTCAATTAGTGGCTAGTCGTGGATTCGACTAGCAAATTGGTTCGTGGACTCGAATCAATCTTCCTTTCTTCAACCTTAGATTTAGGTTCGTGGACTCGTTCTTGAATCGAAGGAAACAAGATCCGACTCTAGTTGATTGAAGATTGCATCATCGAGGTACTTGAAGCTACAATGAGATTCTTCTAACTCTTTGAGGATTCGAGACAAAGGGTTTCTCGTGAAGTTTAAGATATTTTGATCCATCTCTATCTTTACTTTTGAGAGCATTCTTGGGACAATCCTCCCTCTTTATTTGAACCTTGGACTATGTTCATCTCACTTTTCCCATCTTGTACATTAACCTTCTCCTTCCATTCTGTGAGTAAAGGACAACTGCCAATCCTTTCCCCCCTTAAATACAATCTCAACTGGCCCCTTGGGGAAGCCTAAAGCAGCTTCTACGTCATCTTCAGTTACATCCAGCACAGAACCAGACCTCACTGTTAATGTACCATTCATACCATCGTAATGCTGAAGAATCTAGTAGCATAAACGTATGGGGAACTCTGTAATCTCCAATATAAGAGTACTCCCAAACCCAATCTCAACGACAACATCTCGTTGAGCTTGATTAAAAAGTTGGACAACATCAACAAACTGAGGTGATGTGCCCCTAGATTTAAATTTTGGAACACCATCGTAAACACCTTGTGATTTATTTTTGCCCCTTCGTCCTCGTTTTGCAACCTAAATAGGGCCATCTACATCTTCGACTATGACCAGATCTAAATTCCTATCCATTTTGCGACGGGAACCTATAGTTACAAACAAATACAATCAAATACTTGTAAACTATAAAGATTAAAAGCTTAATGTATGTGCATTAATTTGAGTATAGACTGCATAAGGGAAATAACTTAACTGCCAGACATAAAGGTGGGTGAATTTATAACTTAAGGTGCCGTACACTTAGTAATTGAGGTGCGTGTGTATAAAGCTTAGGGTGTATCACTATTAATTACACCTAATAAGCCTTAGGTGGGTGAAGGCAGGGCTTAAGATGCATATAATTAGCACTTAAGGTGCGTGATATTAACACATAAGGTGCGTCATTGTCAAATGCAACTCCTAGAACTTAAGTGCATGAAACTAAATGTTAAGGTGCATGTAATTAGCATATAAGGTGCGTGGTATTAACACCTAAGGCGTGTCAATGTAAATTACAACTCCAAGAACTTAAGTACGAGAAACTAAAAGTCAAGGTGCGTATAATTAGCACGTAAGGTGCGTGGTATTAACACATAAGGTGCGTCAGCTTGAATTGCACCTCCCAATACTTAAGTGCGTGAAATTAGAACTCAATGTGCGTATATTCAATGCTTAAGGTGCATCAACTAACTTCATATGGTGCGTGAATTTAAACCCTAAGTTGCATCACATTGAATTAAACCTACCAAGCATTACGTGCGTGAAATTAAATCCTAAGGTGTATCTAAACATATAATTTACCTTGTACAGCCGCCGCCGGTTGTCGAGATTGCTCCGGTTAGACAATACACCGATTATTTGAGTATTTTGTTATAAATATTATTGTTTTAAATAAATTATTTTTACTATATAGTCCATAATTATATTATTAAATCCTAAAACCAATATGTTGATATTATATTAAATAAAAGTAAAGTTTTAGTATATATATGTTAGTCCCGTACAGCTAAAGTTTTAGTATATACAGATGTTAAGTATGTTAGTTCATATCTCAATATGTATGTTATTTTGCAGGTAATGTTGCAAGAGCATTTGGAGCATGAGAGCGATTCACCTTCTTAGTTTGAGTTTAGAAGTTTTATATCTTTTTAGAAAAATTGAGAAGTTATATTTAGACAATTGTATTTAACACTATGAACTAGTATAAATTACGGATTTTGTTAGTAGATTTGTTTTAGACTGTGTGTTTAGATATAAGTGGTTATCCAAACATGGCGGTAGCATTCCTTTTTTCCTTTTTTTTTTTTTTTTTTTTTTTTTAGCTTTCACAATCTAAATGGGGTTTTTCAAATTAAATAAAAGAAAGTAAAATCTATCTTTGATTTTGGAATTTGGAAAATGGGGGTGTTACAAATTGGTATCAGAGCAGTTCGAACTTTTGGGAGCCTAGGTTATGCCAACGACCCACAAAGCCTAGGTATATGAGCAATAGGATATAGGAATAAAATTTTCTAGGAATTAAAAAAAAAAAAAAAAAAAAAAACAAACAAACCGTGGTGAAGATGTGAGAATTTGCATATTGTTGCTTCATTATTTGATCATGGTGCATTCTTTTGGTATTTGTTATTTGATAAAATATTTTGGAACTTGGATGATTTTATTTTACTACATATTTTTTTTTTTAATGGTGATTGTTGGATTATTCTGATAATTGATTTTGTTATAGTTTGGGTAAGGACTTGCATGAATTTGCATGAAAGTTACGGAGATGTAACTTTATTTCTTAAGAGGGGAGAATGTTGTACCTGATCTTTGTGGGAATTGAACGTAAGTTTGAGTCTCTTGAGTTCCATATCAGTCGAGTCTCCCTTGTTCCATGTTGCCTTATGATTATGTTTCAGGGACAAAGCATCCTTTAAGGGGTAGAGTGTGATACCCCGGTAAGTGCATGAAATTAGAATTCAATGTGCGTATATTCAATGCTTAAGGGGCGTCCACTAACTTCATATGATGCGTGAATTTAAACCCTAAGTTGCATCAGTTTGAATTAAACTACCAAGCATTAGGTGCGTGAAATTAAATCCTAAGGTGTATCTAAACATATAATTTACCTTGTACAGCCACCGCCGCTGGTTGCCGAGATTGCTCCGATTGGACAATACCCCGGTTATTTGAGTTATAAATATTATTGTTTTAAATAAATTATTTTTACTATATAGTCCATAACTATATTATTAAATTCTAAAACTAATCTATTGTAATTATATTGAATAAACTTAAAGCTTTAGTATATACTAGCATCTTACTCGTGCGATGCACGGATGTTACTTATACATTAGTAATTTAAGTAATTTTAACATTACCGTCATTATTTGCAAAAGTTATTTAAATAATTCTAACATTAAAGATATTCTTTGCATATGTATTACTAAAAGGAGAAGTTAATTTGAAAGGTAAAGCATGTCTAACATCAATTGAAATTTAATTTAAATTACAAATTATTGAACACTTCATGGTAAACAACATTTGTAGTTGAGGTAAAACTCGTTTTACCTTCATTGCGAATCAAAATTCTCAAGCCACTTGGGTTGCTAACTCTTGAAGCAGCAACGTATAGTTGACCATGTACAAACACTGGTTTTTTGAGGAGTGATCCAACATGAGATAGTGTCTCGCCTTGGATTTTATTAATGGTCATTGCATAGAACAACATAAGAGGAAATTGCCTTCTCTGGAATTTGAAAGGCAATCTTAGATCTTTCGGTGTCATTGACATTCGTGGTATCAAACACCTTAGTCCAGAAATTGTTACCAAACACTATTTTTGCTTCTACAATATGTTCGGATAACTTTGCAATGACCAACCTAGTACCATTACATAACACAAGTGAGTGTCCGATATTTCCCAATAATATGGCAAGAGAACCCACCATGAAAGTATGTAGATGATGGATTGCAAACCCTATTCCTGTTGGTATTAATTGTTAGTGTTACTATTATTATTGTTATATTATTATATGTAATACAACTTATAATTGTGTGGTCATAGAATTAGTCTTAGATAGTTAGTCTATTAGTCAGGAGTGTTTAGTGGTGTATTATGATATACTCTCCTGTAATCGTTTCTTGTTCTAACTGAATGAGATTATCTTTCTAATCTGGTATCAGCCTTACCGATCGTACTGATCGCTTCCTCTATCGCAAAACCACCCAAACACCATCGCAAAACCACCATGTCTTCCCATTCATCCGAGAGTACTGTCTCAGCCGCCGGTGGCTCCTCCCCGTTTGGCACCAATCCTCTCACCGAAGCACACCACTACATCTCCATGAAATTAACAAGTAGGAACTTCCTTTTTTTGCGTACCCAGCTTCTCTCATTCTTGCGTGGGCAAGATCTTGTTGGGTTCATGGACGGTTCCACGTCGTGTCCGCCTCCAACCATCGCTGCGACACCCGTCGGCGAGTCAAGCTCCCACGACTGATCCGATCCCCAATCTGGCACACAAGGTGTGGGTTCAACAGGATCAGTCGATCCTCTCCCTTCTCATCTCCTCAATGACCGACGAAGTCCTCCACCTCACAGTTGGCCGGAGCACCGCCGCGGAGGTTTGGCGTTCCACCTACACGGCTTTAGGGTCGAACACCCATGTAACACCCCATGTTACGACCCCTAAACCCAAATTAAATAATTAACTACTCAGCCCAAAAAGGGAGTTAAAATCAATTAATTGGCTAAAAGAGGGTCCACCATAGTCAATGGGCCCTTATCCCTAAAGCCAATCGCTTAGTCCTATAGGAAATAGAATAAGCAAATCCATACCACTTAGACCCTAATTGGGACTCCTAAATATATAAATAGAGACATAGGAGGCACCTAGAACTCACACCACAATAACTTTCACCACACAAGGATTCCCGTAGGAGAAATTAAGAAAGAAGAAATCTAAAAGAAAGACCCTTCATAGCCAAGGAAATTAATTAAGGCTAAGAGGTAACCCATGTCTCAACAAAACCTATTTTCCTTGCTATAATCTCCTTCTTTGGCTCCCTCTATATACTTGTGTCTTGATGAATTTCTTTATATATTGGTGATATAATCTTGATTGATTGATGTGATGATTTTATGAGGGATCTTGATGATCTTGATGTTAAAAAGAGGTTCTTGATATTTATGTGATGATTTCTTGATAAATCTTGATGGTTCTCGATAATGAAAATAAAATATGATTTTGATGATTTGGGTGGGATTAGAGCCCTAGGTTGGATTGAGAATTGATATTGTGATGTTCTTGATTTATATTTGGGTGGGAATTTGCATGTTCAGGTGTTGTTCGTGTCTAGAAGTCGTGTTAGGGTGTGTTCAATATGATTCTTGCTTTCGATCCATTAAATGCCTATGTGGTGTCGTTAATTGCGTTTAAAAGTGTCTAAGCATGGTTTCGCATTCCACGAAGGGTCCCGGGACGCGTATTTGATAAAAGAGTCAGTGGGGGCTAGGTGGGGGTAGGGGTACCCGCCACCTACCCGCTGCCCAAAGTGAGACCGCCAGGCAGCGGGCAGCCGGTGGGCAGTTGTTTTCCCGCCGGGCACCCGCTGCCCGGAAGTTGTCGCCGGCGGGTAGCCCTCCATCCACCGGCTACCCGCTGGTTTATCACCCACCGCGAGTCTTTGGCTTCCCCGTTTGATGTTCCCCATTCCCCGTTGTGTCCCAACGGACCCCGTTTGTCGTGCTTGAGTCTAGTTTGATGTTTCGGGTGCCGTTCGTATGAAAAAAGAGTCTAGGAATTGCATGCTAGTTAAATCGGTAACCCGTTGGCCTAGGTGGAAGTCGTATGATCCCCTTAGGATTATTCTTAGTATGTGAATGATCACACGTAAGCTTATTTATGTTTCCCCCCTTCCCAATGTGCTATTATGTGCTATTATGTGTTATGTGATGCATGATTCCCCAATTTGGTTGCGATCAAATTGGCTATACGGGCAGCTGGATGGGTTGAGAACCAGCCCAACTGTTAACCAGGCCGGTTGCGATTGGTCTGGTATATAAATATTATATAGGGTTGCGGTTCATTCTCCTGGCTGCGGTCAGTGATTCACTTCTTGGGTTGCGGTCCACATGGGCCTCGTTTGCTATGACCCACCGACCTGGACGCGCCAGGCGGTGTGTAGGGCCAATAAGCCCGAGGAATGCTGTAGTCCACCGACTTGAGTAATCAGGCGGTGTGTAGGGTTACGAATGGCTGCGATCCACCGAGTGATGGGCCAGTGGTGTGTAGGGTCGTAGTATCCGAGGATCATCGCCCACCGACTGAGTCCCCCAGCGGTGTGTAAGGCTTGATCCGCTACAATCCACCGACTATGCCCGTCAACGGTGTGTAGGATCATAAGTCCCCCCTTGTAAATTGGATCACAGTCCATCGATTGAGCGCGTCAGCGGTGTGTAGGACTGTGATCCGCCACTGAGTTCGTCAGCGGTCTATAGGGTTGGTTGCGATTAACTCCCTTCATGCTGCGGTATGAAGTAGGGTGCTGCGGGGCCGTGTTAGTGCTATATGCACTAACCCTCATGTTCGGGGCATGTGATTGGTTCCGTGGCGCCACCAAAGTGTGATTGTGTGATACGAATGATGATGGGATGATGATATGATTGATTTGAAAGTGATCTGTGACTTAGATGCATATTCTTTATGATGGTTGTCTCCACTTAACTGTTATCATTGATTATTATGCTTGCCCCTAATTGCTGAGTCTATTCCTGGTTTTAAAACTAGAGTCTTTTAAGTATATATCTTCCTGCTTCAAAATGGTTTTCATATATCTATATATATCTATCTATATTGTATTTCAACGCGTTAGAGTGAGTTACCATCATCATTTGATGAACAGATATATTTGGCTATCAGGCACCGATGAGTAGACCCGGAGCGCGCTAGAGATCCGAAGCATAGATTAGTTATCTTCCTTTCGGCCTGCGTGCCATGATTATGTATTGACATTTGTATTGAGGATTTTAGTTAGTCAGCCTGTGCATCTGAGCTCTCCAGCTCAGATGTGGCATAGCACCCCGCACACTTATGTTTGATTTTGGGATTTAATGAAAACTCACCTTTATTATATATGCTTTAAAAGTTTAAAAATTTCGGGGTGTTACAGTCATGCCAAGCCCGACCCATATCAGGTCCATGTCTCATGACAAGCCCAACACATACCAGCCGTGACTCATGCCAAGCCCGACCCATACCAGTGCCATACTGGCCCATACCAGGTCCATATCCCCTCCTGGTATCCATAATGCCCCAACACAACAGTGCCCCTGCAAAGTCACACTAAACTCGTGTGCCTTTCCCAATGCTTCACTAACCAGTAGTTGCCACTGGTTAGCAACACGCACCACGCAACATCAAACTTCCAAGTGCATGTTCACGAATTGCTTCATCCTGAAGCGTCCGTCCATACCAGCCGTAACTCAAAATTCCCTACCCTAGACCGCCATAACCCAAAATTCCCTATACCATCAAACATTTACCTCGAATTTTGTACTTGAACTGACCATCTCAACAGTGCTCTGATGCCAATTTATTGAGATTAAGAAGAACAAGAAAAATAATAATGGCTGAAAGTAAAAGAATTCAAGATTTACGTGGTTCGGCAATGTGCCTACATCCACGGGAGTGAAACAATACTCTTATTCATAGTGATGGTGATAGTGGTGACACACCCCTTAGGGATACAACCAATATATTTATAGGCATCCAATCCCTATACAATGGGTCTACCCGTTTCACTCCTATTCCTAGTATGAGACAAACTCATATTCCTAATCCTTATATGAGACAAACTCAACATTTAGTTACAGTGTCAATTGACTATTACATTGAAGCCACAATATATGTTAAAACTTTTTTGCATGACTCAAGTATTGTAAACAATTATTTCATCATTTGATTACCTATTGTAATAGTTTCAAGTAATCACTGTTGTACATAACTTTGTAAGAAGGTCTATACACTAGTACAAAATTGCAGATACGCTACCATTGTAAAAGACAATAGGCGACCATTGTACAATGGTTGCCTATGAGAGGTTCGCGGAAAGGCATCGACTTTACGCGACCATTGTGAAATGGTCGCGCATTGTTAGTAATACGCAACCATTCTTGACAAAGAATGGTCGCGTATTGCTTTTTTATTTTTTTATTCAAAAGTAATACGCAACCATTCTTGGATAGGAATTGTCGCGTATTGTCTTTTTAAAAATAAAAAAAATTAAAAAATATTTTTAAACAATATGAAATTACAATAGTATTTGTAAAAAAACAATAAATGAAATTACATATTTACAATTCTAAATCCCTGCAATTCTCACACAACCATTATGAAATTACTACAGTATTTGTAAAAACAATAAATGAAATTACATATTTACAATTCTAAATTAAAAATAATTGAAATCTACAAAAGAAAAGAATGAAATTACAATAAATAATTGTATCAGAAATATGTCTTGCACAAGAAAGGAGAGCTCCCAAACTGATCCTCCAAGAAGAACAACTTCACAGTAAAAATTACCTCTTGACAAACCATAGTGTTAAGGAGTGGGCCATTTAATCTCTCCCGCAGTGAGAGTACAGAATCGTCCATGCTACCCATAACATTGAATCAGAGAGCTCGTCTGTTCTTTTGACTACTGTAATCACTAGGATCACCCCTTGATGAGTCCTGCAAAGATAAAAATTTGTCTTCCAACAAAATATTAGACAAAGCAAAACGAGATCACACCAAGAAAAAACAAAAGGAAGAAGATGAATGAGAGCAGGCATTGGTATCAAGCTGGGCTGCTGGGGAGTGGGGACTGGGACCAAATTGATTCACAAAGAGTAGAAAAATGGCTCTAGGAACAGAATATTTCATGGTTAACTTCAAAAAGTGCAATAACACATGTTGATAACACCATGCCACAACAACAAAAAAGAACCACAACCTTAATGTTGTGGTTTAAGATCGGAGAACACTCACTTCTGGACTTGAAGCAGCATAGTTTGACAATCTATCAATCAAGCGTGATAAAGCGGTCTTGATGTCAACAGTAGGCTATATAGTAAAAGAGATATGGCATTATAAGTCTTATTGATGTCAACAGTAGGCTATATAGTAAAAGAGATATGGCATTATAAGTCTTATTGATGTCAACAGTAGGCTATATAGTAAAAGAGATATGTCATTATAAGTCTTATTGATGTCAACAGTCACAGTTTAAAGTTTTACAAAACCTAATTCATAAACAAAATACCTAATGTATAATTAAAGTATAACTAACTCATCAAATTTTATACCTAACTCATCAACAAATTCAATCTAATTCATTGAATAATTACTTATGCTTTTTCATTTTGGGCTTGCCATTGCTTATTATGAATTACTTCATTTACATTAAATTTTAAAGGCTTAAGATTTTGTGGTAAATTTTAAAAATGAAGTATCTCTCTTGCATTGACAAACTCTAAATTGCTGGCTGCAGTTTCTCTAGTAATTAATCTTCTTATAAATTTGTAATTACTAAGACAATTATATTTAATTGAGGAATTCATCCAACAACCTAATTTGTAATCAACAAGGTATGTATTGAGCCAAATTCACATTTATATACCATACCAGCAGAGCAATGGTAAGCTAAACAGACTCACTCAGCTTTTAACATAATCAGCTAAAATAAAGTTTTAAAAAAGCATTGAAATTACCTTTTTGAAAGAATTTTCTTGCCGTTTTGCTCTGGAATCAGCTAGCACCTACCATTCCAATTCTCATCGCATCTGAATAATGAGAAAAACAAAAGGAATTAGGGATTTAGGATTGGAATGGGAAATTGAACAATTAGACATGATCATACATGATCATATAGATGATAAAAGGAGAAAGCAACAAAACAATGCTGGAGATGAAGCAGTAGTCAGGGATCTGCTTGACATCTTACTAGATATAGCAGAAGATGAAAGCTCAGAGATGAAATTAACCAGTCTTAGATTATAACAGACAGATATGATGTCTTTCTCAGTTCATAGATGGCATAAAAAACTTATAAACAAACATTGTTTTGGACATTTGACTCGCAGGACATCTTTGCAGTAGGAACTGATACATCAGCCATTATAGTAGAGTGGGCACTTGCAGAGCTAATAAGCCATCCAGAAACCATGGAGAAAGCATCACAAGAACTAGACTCTATCATTGGAAGCAACAAACTAGTAGAAGAATCAGACATTTCGAATCTCCCCTAACTTCAGGCCATTGTGAAAGAAACACTCAGGCTTCACCCCACATGGGCACAATTTAAAATCAATACCAACCAAAAAAAAAAACACTAACCTGCAGATCGGACGAGGAAGCCGCGCCGGCAGCCCCAATCTCCGGCTGAAGAAGGAGGCGGGAGACTGGCGTCGCAGAGGAGCCGGGGTCGTCGTCCCGGGGCAAGGAGGAGCTTCAGATCTACGGACGTTAGCGGGGGTGGCGGCTGTGGCGTCGGCATCGCGGTGGCGAGTGTGCGACAGTGGGGGTGTGCGACGGTAGATGGTGCTGTGCGGAGTGGCGTCGCCGCAGGCCAACGGCGTGGTGGCGGTGGTAAGACGATTGGTGCGACGGTGGATCGTGCTGATCTGAGACGCGAGCGATTTTGTTCTTATCTGAGACGCGAGCCACTTTCTTCTGATCTAGTAGATCTAGGTTTAATATTAGGCAACTATTTCTATTAAAAATGGTTGACTATTATAAAACAATTTTTATTTTAAGGCTACCATTTCTAAGAAATGGTTGCCTATTAAAAATTAATTTTTTTTAAATATATAAAAAATACAATGGGCAACCATTACAGCTACAATGGTGGCGGATTATTGATCATTTATTTACAAAATTGTCACCGTGAATTTTTGGGCCAAGATTAGGCAACCATTCTTTCAACAATGGTGGTCTATGGTCAATCTTCTATGTTCAATTTTGTACTAGTGATAACTGTCTAGTTTACATTAGGTATTGCATCCAACACTTGTTCTTTGCATCTGATTTTGTGATTCGGACAGAAGGTCTCTAGGTGTCTAGTTGTTTTATCCTCCAGTATGTCTGCTACATGTGGTTTTGATGACTACACTTGTTCTTTGCATCTAATTTTGTGATTATGCTAGAAGGTCTCTAGGTGTATAGTTGCTTTATCCTCCAATATGTCTACTATATGTAGTTCTAATGAATTTTCATTTTACCTGCAAAGGGAAAGGAAAGTTTTGCAAAAAAATAGTCAAGTTAAACAAAATACTTTGTAAATATATTCCAAAGTTGCTCCCTTCCTAATATTCTTCATGAATCTGACTGGTTCATGTGAATATGAATCCTGAATTGGTCAACGGCAAAATGGTTTTTGAAATAACCCAAATATAGAAAATGTAGATTACTTCATAATATTTAATATCAAGTGTGCCACAGGGCATGGTTGTTCAACATCCAAATCAGACACACAAAAAAAAATGTCATTGGGAACCACATCATCGAAACTGGAGTCAAAAGCATTAATTTGTCTTCTCAATCTTAACACTATTGTATAGTTGCTTTATCCTCCAGTAAAAATATTACAAAGTTGCTCCCTTCCTAATATTCTTCATGAATCTGACTGGTTCATGTGAATATGAATCATAAATTGGTTCTGGCAAAAAGGTTTTTGAAATAAATCAAATATAGAAAATGTAGATTAATTCATAATAGTTGATATCAAGTGTGGCACAGTGCACAGTTGTTCAACATCCAAAACAGACACAAAAAAATGTTATTGGGAACCACATCATAGAAACTGGAATCAAAGGCACTAATCTGTCTTCTCAATCTTAAGTCTTAACACTATTTTCCTTCATCTTTTAGGAGCCCTTCGATGAAGAGAATTCATCAAACAAACATCTTTTCACTATGTCATATTATTACTGTTCTACTATTCCATTTTTAATCCATTTTTATTGAAATATTTTCGTTCCATTTTTAATTTTCGTTCCATTGTTTGAAATTGTGAAAGATTTATGATATAATTGTGATTTGATTTATTCTACTGTATAATATTATTGTGAAAAATTAAAATGTAATAATTTGACCATTTCCTTTTCCATTTTAGTCAATTATGGATCATTTTTTTTTCCAGTCAATTATTAATATTCATTTACTTTTCCAATTAACCTAATTTCCATTCATTTTTCCATTTTTAATTTTCAGTCAATTATTAATATTCATTTCATTTTCCAATTTACATAATTCTTCTTCCATTTTTAATTGATGATGTATAATATTATTGTGACATATTTCTATACCTTTTTTAGTTTACGTTCTTTTTTTTTTTTTAAATTTACCTTTATTATTTACTATTATTTGGGGGGTAAATCAAGTAAATATGATTTTGTTTTTATTAGAGTACGTATAGATATAGATATAGATTATTTATTTATTTATTTATTATTATTATTATTACTATTATAATTATTGTTGTTGTTGTTGTTGTTGTTGTTGTTGTTGTTGTTATTAAGTTAATTTCGTTTCCTTTTTCATTTTTTCTTTTCTATTGTTTTGGAAGAAGTGTTTGGGCAAGAATGAAAGAAAGAATTTGTTTTTAATAATAAGTATAGATAGATTATTAGCTTAGTTATCATAATAATTATTAGTCAATTATACTAATGGTGCGTTTGGAAACCCAAAAAATGATTCCAGAAATCTTTTTTTTTTGGTTGTTCAGTGTTTGGCTTGAGAGAGAAATTTTCTGGAAAATGACTTTCCATTTTTTTTTTGAGGAAGTCCTTTTCCGTTTGCAACAGTGGAGCAGCCAATCACCCACCGGCGCCCACCACCACTAAATACAGCCAAAACTCATGTTGCATGGAATTTAAAATAGAAATTGTTATATTATAAACAAACAATAAAAATGTATTTTTTTGATATATAACAATTAAAATGTTTAAGTATAAAATTTTACTCATTTTCCTGTTCATTTTCTGAAAAATGAACCAAATACACAAAGACATTTTCTGAAAAATGACTCAAATACACACAAAGACAATTTTCCAAATACACAAAGACATTTTCTGAAAAATGAATCAAACTCATTTTCTTGAAATCATTTTCCTACTTTCCAAACGAACTTTAATACATGTACAATTAATTTGTTAATTGCCATAATAATTATTGGGAAATGACATTGTTTGACTATTGACAAATTTCGCAAAATTTTAACAAATTCGCCAGTTTAACATTTTGTCTTTAATCAAAACACCAAAAATACTATTTGATAACTCCACAATTTGCTAAAAACTTCTAAAAACTAAAACAGCGCATATACATTTTAAGGAAAAATTAAGATTAATCTTTCCCAAAACTCCCTAATAAAAAAAAATTAAAAAATAAAATCAGAAGCCATTAAGACTTCTTAAAATTGATAAAAAAAATGTTCCTCCACTAAATGAGTGGAATTTAAAATAAAAATTTTTATATTGTAAACAAAACAACATAAATATTTTTTTGAATATATAACAATTAAAATGTTTAAGCATACAATTCTACTCATTTACATGCTCATTTTCTGAAAAATGAACCAAATACACAAAGACATTTTCTAAAAAATAAATCAAATACACAAAAAATGAATCAAATACACAAAGACAATTTTCTGTTGTGCAGCCAAACATTAAAAAGAATTTTTGGAAAAAATAAATCATTTTCAAGAAATCATTTTCCTACTTTCCAACTTTAATGTCTGTACAATTAATTTTTTAATTGTCATATTAATTATTAGGTAATGACCATATTTGATTATTGACAAATTCGCCACAATTTTAACAATCCGTCATTCAGTCATTTTAACATTTTGCTCCAAACTGCTAAAAACAAAAACAACACATATACATTTTGGGGAAAGATTAAGATTAATCTTTTCCCAAAACCACCTAATAAATAAATAAATTAATTAACTAACTTAAAAAAAAAAACTAAAATAAGAAGCCATTAAGGCTTTTTATATAAGAGCCTTTTGGCTTCTCAATACTTGCCCACATTGATGGGCAAGCAATTATGTTTGGAAGAGGAGCTCAAGAGCTATCTTTCCCTACATTTTCAGTGTGGGATTGGGATGAAAATGATCCCACACCATTTACAAAGAATTGACCTTGTGGCTCCCGTTTGTCTTTTTTTTTTTTTTTTAAATTAATTTTATTTTGTCTATAATTTATTATTATTATTATTATTATTATTATTATTATTATATTATTATTATTATTATTATTAATATCATTATTATTGTAATTTTATTTTTTATTACATAATAATAATAATATAAATTTCCTCTTAGCTATACACTTATTATTACAAAATTGTAATTATACTATTATTATAGTAATGATTAGCTTGATAACATAATAATTATTAGTCAATTATAATATTATTTGTGTAATTATTAGCTTAATTACAATAATAATTATTAGATTCGTATAGTAATAATTTTGGGAGATATAAAAATATAATTTTTTGGATATATAAAAATTAAAATGTTGAAGTATACAATTTTACTCATTTTCTTGTTCATTTTCCAAAAAATTAACCAAAAATACAAAAACATTTTCTGAAAAATTAATCAAATACACAAAGACAATTTTCTGCTGTGCAGCCGAACATTGAAAAGAAAAATATTTTATGAAAAATAATTCATTTTCCAGAAATTATTTTCATACTTTCCAAACGAACTTTAATATCCATACAATTAATTTGTTAATTGCCCTAACAATTATTAGATAATAGCCTTGTTCGATTATTGACGAATTCACCAAAATTTTAACAAATCCATCATTTTAACGTTTTTCTTTTTAATCAAAACACCAAAAATATTATTTAATAACTCCACAATTTGCTCCAAACTGCTAAAAACAAAAACACCACATATTCATTTTGGGGAAATATTAAGATTAATCTTTTTCCAAAACCCCTTAAAAATAAAAATGTTTTCTCAAAAATAAGAAACTAAAATTAGAAGCCATTAATTGTATAGATTAATTATTATGTTTTATTCTATGTTATAATTCTTACGTTAATATTCTTATTGTTATTGTTATTGACAGATATATTATACATACGACCCGACCCGGGGTAGCATCGCGAACCCGGAGAATCAAGGTGGAGCCCGAGACACCTCGGCCCAAGGCATCTCACACCTCAGCCCAAGGCGCCTTCGAGGTGCCCCGACCCGAGCCACTTGGTGGTGGGCTCGGGTCGAGCAACTCGGCCTTACCCGAGCTCGGGTCACAATGAGCTCGGGTAAGGGAGCTCGGTACTACCCGAGCTTGATGGGCGTTGACCCGACCCGGTCCTGCCTGGGCCTGGTCAACACGGTGATCTAACCTCCCCCCGGATTAGGGGAGCGGTTGGGAGTTTGTTGCATATAAAAAACCCCCACCTCATCTTATTAGGACACCTTCACTAATTTTAATACAATTTGTCCTATCCAATCCTTGTAATAGCCTGTTCACAGCATTTAATACAATTTACGGTCTCCACGACCTTTGCGACACCATTTCGTTACGTTTACTAATTTAATATTACGTTCTTATCCGGATTTATTGATATGGGTCCATCCCGGGTTAATTAAATCCAACATTGGTGCTCTTATTGAGAGCTGCCGTACCGGCTCATGCATGTTCTACATTCATTGGTCAACCACAACCAGTTACCATAGCAAGATCGAGATCCAACTCTCACCACACCAACGGTTCCCGGGAACGGCCCTAATGGGACCCTCAGCCTCAACCAGCCGCCTCCGTCAGGTCGGGGGGAGACATGAGGGATTGTTTCACCAACCATCGCAGCGGTGGTGCGCCACCTCCCGCCGCCCCCGTTCCGAACCTAGCCCTCATCCATGAGGGGGTGGCGGTCTTTGAATATACCTCCACGGTGCTTATCCGGGTCGCGCAAGGCATTCGAGCAAGTGTGCCAGCTGACCCGGTCGTCAACTAAGGGGTGTCGGCCCCACCTCTACCTCCCACCGGGCGCAGCAGTCGAAGCACTTGGTTGGTGCCATGCTGATGGCCTACAGGGCCAATTTTTATTGTAATGGTGAGTTAGTGTATTGCACCCTTACCTTGATGTGATAAGCGTAGGGGGGATTCTTAAATTAAGTGCAGAATAGAGTGAGGGGAAAGATATGCATGTAATGATAGGTAAACCCACAATCGTACCGCGCGTCCTAGGTTTCCTGAATCCTATGTACCTAGATACCTAGAGTTCAAGCTTAATGTCCTAAAGTCTTGTCTTAAGAGTCTTATCCTAGGGTCAAACTTAGGCTTTGATACCAACTGTAACACCTCTAAAATTTAAAACTTGGAATGCTTATGAGATAAAGGAAATATTATCATTAAATTCCGAAACAGAGCATAACTAAACATAAGTGTTGGGGTGCTATGGCACGTAGGCCGATAAGGAACTAAACTAGCTAAGCCTCGGGTCCTCTAGTGCGATCTGGAGCTACTCATCTGTACCAGAAAGCCAAATATATCTGTTCAGCGAATAATTGTAACACCCCGTGTTACGGCCCCTAAAACCATTTAATTAATTAATCAATAGCCCAAGAGAAAGAATAAATCATAATGATTAATTAGGGAAAAAGGCCCACCATAGTCCATGGGCCCTCATATATAAACCCAACCCCTAAACCCAATCCTTAGTTCCAAAAGGAATAGAATTAGCGAGCCTATAATATTAGTTCCTAATTAGGACTCCTAAATATATAAATAGGGGACTTAGGAGGCACCTAGAACTTCCCAAAAAAATAACGCCCCACCACCCCAAAAGAGCTCCAAGAATCCCCTTAGGAGAAATCAAGAAAGCAAGGAAGCTTAAAGAAAGATCCTTCATAGCCAAGGAATTAATTAAGGCTAAGAGGTAACCCATGTCTCAACAAAACCTATTTTCATAGCTATGATTCCCCTTTAGGGTTTCCCCCATATTATTGTGTATTGGCGAGATATGATGATTATTATTGATGTTTGATGTGATGATCCCATGAGAGATCTTGATAATCTTAATATTGGGAGATTCTTGATGATTATGGAATTCTTGATGATTATATGGAGTTCTTGATGGTTATGTGTCGTTCTTGATAATTGTGTGATGCTCTTGATGTTTATGTGTTATTCTTACCGAATCTTGCAATTAGAAGACGAACCGTATTCTTGTTGATATAAAAGTGATTGGAACCCTAGGTTGTATCGTATAATCTTATTCTTGGATTATCGGGTGGGGAAATCGCATGTTTGGGTGTTGATTATATTTAGAAAAGCATGATAGGTTATGTGCCGTTCGTTTCTTGTATTTGATTCGTTAATTGTCTACGTGTTGTCGTTAATTGCGTTGAAAAGTGTCTAAGCATGGTTTCGGGTTCCACAACGGTTCCCGGGGCAAAAAGTGATGAAAAGAGTCAGTGGGGGGTAGGTGGGGGGTAGGGGACCCGCTACCTACCCATGGCCGTAAAACACCGCCCGGCAGCGGGTGGCCGGCAGGCGGGCAGCTGCCCGCCGGCGACCCGCTGCCCGGAACAGTAGAATCCGGCGGGCAGCCGGCGGGTGGCCCCCACCCACCGGCTACCCGCTGGAAAATTGTCCCACCAGGGACCCCGGCTTCCCCGTTTAAAGTTCCCCGTTACCCGTGGTGTCCCAACGGACTCCGTTTATCGTGCCTATGTCTAGTTTGATGTTTCGGGTACCGTTCGTAGGTTTATGAGTCTATTATATTGCATGCTTGTGGAATTGGTATCCCGTTGACCTAGGTGGAAGAAGTATGAACCCCTTAGGACTATTCTTAGTAAGTGATGGATCACGCATAGGTTTTGTTATACGTTTTCTCCCCCTTCCTAATGTGTAATGTGGGTTGCATGTGCTTGCTATGTGTTATGTGTGTGTTACCCCAATTCGGTTGCGATCGGATTAGTTATCCTGAGCTGCGGTTCAGAAGCTGGCTGCGGTCAGATTGATACTCTTGGGCTGCGGTCCACCGTTTGGTTGCGATCAAACGTTTCTATACGAGCTGCGGTTCGTCCTTTTTCCTGGCTGCGGTCAGATGACATTCTCTTGGGCTGCGGTCCACTGTTTGGTTGCGATCAAACACTATGATGAGCTGCGGTTCATCGGTCGGTTGCGATCGACCCCTCCGTGTTGCGATACGGGGCAGGGTGCTACGGGGCCGTGTCAGAGCTATATGCGCTGACTCTCATGTATGGGCATGCGATTGGTGCTGTGGCGCCAACAAAGTGTGTTATGTGCTGTGACATGGACGAGTTGTGATTACGAGTGTCTTGGGGGATGTGACTATGAGATTTATATTGGGGATTGTTCATGTTGGGTTATGATCATTGTTTATGCTTTGCTTTATCTGCCTTATCTGTTGTGAACTGCATATGCTCGTTATAACTGTTGCTTGTGTCTGGCCTTACCTGTCGAGTCATTCCCGGTTTTAAAGCTAGAGTTCGTAGGATATATCTTCATGCTCAAAATGGTTTTCGTATATCTATATATATCTCTATATGTATTGTATTTCAACGTGTTGGAGTGGGTTACCAGCATCTCTCGCTGAACAGATATATTTGGCTTTCAGGCGCAGAGGACTAGAGCACTGGAGCGCGCTAGAACTGGAGCGTAGAAGTAGAGTAGTTTCCCTTTCGGCCTGCGTGCCATATTATGCATTGTGTTTCAATGGATATTAGTTAGACAGCATGTGCACCTGGGTTCTCTAGCCCAGGTGTGGCATAGCACCCCGTACACTTTTGATATACTTTGGGATGTAATGAGATATTACCTTTATTATATAAGCTTAAAATGTCTTGAAAATCTGGAGTGTTACAGTTGGTATCAGAGCCTAAGTTTGACCCTAGGAAAAGACTCTTAAGACCGGACTTTAGGACGTTAGGCTTGAACTCTAGGTACCTAGGAACATAGGACTCAGGAATCTTAGGACGCGCGGTGAGATTGTGAAACCTACACATAACTTCTCTACACGTTACCCTTCCCCACTCATCACTTCACAAGAAGTGCATCAGACTCTAACTTAACATTCTTATAAACACTGACCAGAAAGACGATAGCATGGCGCCAAACAGAAGGCAATCCAGAACTCCAGAGCCCGCCACCGACGACCCCTTGACCCAAACCCTGCAGCAACTAACACAAGTCGCACAGGCACTAAGTGACGCGGCCCTTCGCAACAATAGGCCCCCACCGCCTCCATCAAACGCAAACTCGGACGTCACCCGACAAGTCTCAAATCACCGACCACCCACGTTTTCGGGAGAAGAGGATCCCGCGGTCCTAGAATAATGGATCCGGACGCTTGATAAGATTTTTGGAGTAGTGGAATGCCCAGAGGAACGCCGCGTAGAGATAGCCTCGTTCTACTTCGGGCACGAGGCCGATCTCTGGTGGATCCACGAGGGACCCACCTATCAACAAGAACCGGGGTTCAATTGGGAGAACCTCAAGACACGACTACGAGAGAGGTTCTATCCAACCCACGTAAAAGCATCCATGTACGAAGATTTCCTTCATCTAAAACAATTAACGGCCACCGTCATAGAATACCATAGACGATTCCTCGAACTGGCACGCTTCGCACCAGAGCTAGTCCCCACCGAGGTAACCAAGATAGAGAGGTTTGTGTCAGGCCTCAACTTCGAAGCTCGGAAAGCGCTAGTGGTAAGCAGACCCCGGACCCTCAACGAGGCTTATTCCAGTGCCGCGAACCTCTATCGAATCCAACTACTCCAACGCGGGGTTCAGGAACAAATACGAAGAAGAAACACCGGAAGTGGGGCACCGCCAGTGAAAAGAACGAGGAACGACACCGGCACGAGGCCGAACAACCCGACCAACCCAAGGCCACCCCTGGGAAACAATGAAGCTAATCCAAGAAGCTTCCCTTGCCCGAGGTGTAACAAAAGCCACAGAGGCAAGGATTGTGCGGGTAACCCCTGGCGATGCTTCAACTGCGGAGAGGAGGGGCACAAGGCCTTCCAGTGCACTCGACCCCAAAGACCACGCCCTGCCACCGTGGGTCAACACGGGGGCACCAGTCACCAGGGGGGTTACGGCGCTCCCGGAAAAGTATTCGTTATGAGTCACACGCAAGCAAAACTCGGAAACGAAGAAGACCTAGAAGGGGAAAACCCAATCCCGGAAGACGAGGACCATACGGATCCCACCGAGGAAAACCCAGAAAACGAATTCTGTCTAGGATAAACCATCACACCCCTTGTAATCACCCCTTGTATCGTATGGACCACCTATTTAGCTTAAATACTTCGAAAACATTATGTCTATTTAGCTTAGCTACTTCGAAAGTATTATGAATAAGGATCTTTGGTCAAACTTCAATTTCCACTACGAAGATAAAGCACAAGTTATATCATCAACCCCACCCTTCCCCCACTAAAGGACAAAATAAGGAAAAAGACAAAGGAGGACCACACCACCAAGAAATGCCTAATGTCACCATTAAGAATTGAACTCTAGACCTCACATTTACAAGTCTAAGTCCCAACCACTAAGCCATGAGTGTTTCTTGAAACTTTAAGGGGATAACCCCTTGTTAAATCCCTCCAAGTCCCTAAAACCCACAAAACCCCCAAATCAAAAACCCTTCTTCTTCTTCCTCCCCTTCTTCTTCCCCACTCTTTCCCTTCCCCACCTCACACACCTCGCCGCCCCACCCCAGCAGAACCGACGACCACGCACCACCGTCGCCGGCCGAACGGCACCGCTAAGCGCCACACCGCCGCGCCGCTGTCCCAGCCGACCTCCCCACCGCCCGGAGAGCACCCAGCGGCGACCCGCTGCCTCCCTACCTGAGCGACGCCGCCCGCCATCCACCCAAGCTTCGCCCGCTGCCACCAACGCCCACGCGACCGTAGGCCTCCACCGCCCCGCCGGAAAATTGCCGAGCTCCGCCCCACCATCGCCACCTTGTAGCGGCTCGAACCACCGCCGGAAAAGAGGCCGCCGGAAACTTCGCCGGAGACCCGCCGGAAAGCTGCCGGAATTTCTACCGGAATTCCTCACCGCCAAAAGAAAAATTTAAGATGCCGAAAAAGCCCCTCGGAATCCGCACCCCGGAGTGGAGCAACGCCGATTACACCGTAATCGGAGGTAAAGCACTTGAACCCGACCAATTCTCTCCGGAATTGGTTGACATGCTCAAACACCAAGGGCTTTTAGATACTTACCTCGCCATCAAAGGGGACACATACCCCGAATTGGTGAAAGAATTCTACCAACACCTTGTGGCCACCAAACGGGGTGACAAAGTAGAAATTACCACCAAGGTCCGTGGCAAGGAAATTGTGCTTTCCGAAGGCCGGTTGGCCAAGCTCTTGAAATTGACCACCACGGGTGTGTCTGACTATGACCGGAAGGGGTGGATTGATACCCAAACTACGGGATACAAGGACTACCTTGGGTACTTACTCGGGAAAGAGGACGGGTTCACCTCGGCCACTCGACCAAATCGAAAGTGGCTATCGGCGGAGCAAAAGATATTGGTTATGATTGTAACCGATAGCCTCTTGCCCACCAATAACAAGAGCAAGGATGTGGGGAGCTTGGAGTGCACCTTTGCGTATCTCCTAAAACATAAAATCAAGTTCAACCTGCCGGCACTCATGCTAAAGCACATAGAGTTCTTCAAGACAAACAACCGGCTTAGCCTACCCTACGGGATGATCCTAAGTTGGATCATGGAGAAAAAGGGGGTAGACCTAAGCCACAGCGAGGTCAAAACCGCCAACGGCATGGTTTTCAATGCCCAAAACCTCCGCCGCAACGACATCTACTACACCGAGGGAGGACACTATCTCACCCTCGAAGAAATTTGCCAAAAACCCGAGGAGGAACGTAGGGAATTAGTTGATCGATTGGACATCTCCAACAAAAAGCTCAAGCGAGCCATGCAAGATTGCGGAGGTACGGAGGGAAATGAGGGACAAGAGGAGGAAGACGGGCCTAACCCGTCAGTGCACCCACAGCCAGGAGGGAACCCGAGGGGACAAAACGAGGGTTCGGTCAACGAACGCATACTCGCTCAGCTCGACCGGCAGAATCAAATCATGGAAGAAGGGTTCTCATCCTTGATTCGCACCACACGCGCACTCGATCAAAGGGTAGCAGCGATCGAGGCCGCCTTGGGCACTCGCGGTGCATCCAGTTCCAGCGCAGGAAACCGAGGTACAACCGAAAAATTCTCTATCACAACACCATCAAAAGTTCAGCCTACCCCAAGCCGAGACAAACGTAAGGCCGCAACCCTAATCAGGAGGCCGAGCTACGAGGTGTCTAGGGGTGAAAGGATGGACTATAACACCGGGCTTCGGGGACGAAGCCCCTTGTAAGGGGGGAGAGTGTAACACCCCGTATTACGGCCCCTAAAACCATTTAATTAATTAATCAATAGCCCAAGAGAAAGAATAAATCATAATGATTAATTAGGGAAAAAGGCCCACCATAGTCCATGGGCCCTCATATATAAACCCAACCCCTAAACCCAATCCTTAGTTCCAAAAGGAATAGAATTAGCGAGCCTATAATATTAGTTCCTAATTAGGACTCCTAAATATATAAATAGGGGACTTAGGAGGCACCTAGAACTTCCCACAAAAATAACGCCCCACCACCCCAAAAGAGCTCCAAGAATCCCCTTAGGAGAAATCAAGAAAGCAAGGAAGCTTAAAGAAAGATCCTTCATAGCCAAGGAATTAATTAAGGCTAAGAGGTAACCCATGTCTCAACAAAACCTATTTTCATAGCTATGATTCCCCCTTAGGGTTTCCCCCATATTATTGTGTATTGGCGAGATATGATGATTATTATTGATGTTTGATGTGATGATCCCATGAGAGATCTTGATAATCTTAATATTGGGAGATTCTTGATGATTATGGAATTCTTGATGATTATATAGAGTTCTTGATGGTTATGTGTCGTTCTTGATAATTGTGTGATGCTCTTGATGTTTATGTGTTATTCTTACCGAATCTTGCAATTAGAAGACGAACCGTATTCTTGTTGATATAAAAGTGATTGGAACCGTAGGTTGTATCGTATAATCTTATTCTTGGATTATCGGGTGGGGAAATCGCATGTTTGGGTGTTGATTATATTTAGAAAAGCATGATAGGTTATGTGCCGTTCGTTTCTTGTATTTGATTCGTTAATTGTCTACGTGTTGTCGTTAATTGCGTTGAAAAGTGTCTAAGCATGGTTTCGGGTTCCACAACGGTTCCCGGGGCGAAAAGTGATGAAAAGAGTCAGTGGGGGGTAGGTGGGGGGGTAGGGGACCCGCTACCTACCCATGGCCGTAAAACACCGCCCGGCAGCGGGTGGCCGGCGGGCGGGCAGCTGCCCGCCGACGACCCGCTGCTCGGAACAGTAGAATCCGGCGGGCAGCCGGCGGGTGGCCCCCACCCACCGGCTACCCGCTGGAAAATTGTCCCACCAGGGACCCCGGCTTCCCCATTACCCGTGGTGTCCCAACGGACTCCGTTTATCGTGCCTATGTCTAGTTTGATGTTTCGGGTACCGTTCGTAGGTTTATGAGTCTATTATATTGCATGCTAGTGGAATTGGTATCCCGTTGACCTAGGTGGAAGAAGTATGAACCCCTTAGGACTATTCTTAGTAAGTGATGGATCACGCATAGGTTTTGTTATACGTTTTCTCCCCCTTCCTAATGTGTAATGTGGGTTGCATGTGCTTGCTATGTGTTTTGTGTGTGTTACCCCAATTCGGTTGTGATTGGATTGGTTATCCTGAGCTGCGGTTCAGAAGCTGGCTGCGGTCAGATTGATACTCTTGGGCTGCGGTCCACCGTTTGGTTGCGATCAAACGTTTCTATACGAGCTGCGGTTCGTCCTTTTTCCTGGCTGCGGTCAGATGACATTCTCTTGGGTTGCGGTCCACTGTTTGGTTGCGATCAAACACTATGATGAGCTGCGGTTCATCGGTCGGTTGCGATCGACCCCTCCGTGTTGCGATACGGGGCAGGGTGCTGCGGGGCCGTGTCAGAGCTATATGCGCTGACCTTCATGTATGGGCATGCGATTGGTCCTGTGGCGCCAACAAAGTGTGTTATGTGCTGTGACATGGACGAGTTGTGATTACGAGTTTCTTGGGGGATGTGACTATGGGATTTATATTGGGGATTGTTCATGTTGAGTTATGATCATTGTTTATGCTTTGCTTTATCTGTCTTATCTGTTGTGAACTGCATATGCTCGTTATAACTGTTGCTTGTGTCTGGCCTTACCTGTCGAGTCATTCCCGGTTTTAAAGCTAGAGTTCGTAGGATATATCTTCATGCTCAAAATGGTTTTCGTATATCTATATATATCTCTATATGTATTGTATTTCAACGCGTTGGAGTGGGTTACCAGCATCTCTCGCTGAACAGATATATTTGGCTTTCAGGCACAGAGGACTAGAGCACTGGAGCGCGCTAGAACTGGAGCGTAGAAGTAGAGTAGTTTCCCTTTCGGCCTGCGTGCCATATTATGCATTGTGTTTCAATGGATATTAGTTAGACAGCCTGTGCACCTGGGTTCTCTAGCCCAGGTGTGGCATAGCACCCCGTACACTTTTGATATACTTTGGGATGTAATGAGATATTACCTTTATTATATAAGCTTAAAATGTCTTGAAAATCTGGGGTGTTACAATAATGCTGGTAACCCACTCCAACGCGTTAAATACAATATAGGTAGATATATATATAAGGAAAACTATTTTGAAGCCAGAATACATATACACTTATGAAACTCTACTTTAAAACCGAGAATAGACTCAAGCAAGCAAGGGTAGGCACATTCATCATGCATATAAAGATACTAGCATGCACCCTAAAGTCTCAAGATTATTTCATATCAATCATAATAGTATTCAATCACTACTTCAATCACGTATACACATTTGGTGGTGCCGCAGGACCCTTCACGCGCCTATACACGAAGTGCCAGTGCATATAGCTCTGGCATGTCCCCAAAGCACCCTGCCTGTACCGCAGCACAAGGAGATTGATCGCAACCAATCAATGAACCGCAGCTCATTTATAATGTTTAATCGCAACCAACCGGTGGACCGCAGCCCGAATAGTATGTATATCTGATCGCAACCAGATTATGGACCGCAGCCCTATGTATATATATAACCGACCAATCGCAACCGGCCGGGTTAACAGCCGATAGTTCTCAACCTATCCAACTGCCTGTATAGCCAATTGATCGCAACCAATTGGGAAATCATGCACGAATAACACATAGCCATGCACATGCAACCCACATTAACAGGTACACACCCATTGAAAAGGCCATCTCCGCAGTAGATGTCACGGATGAGAATCTGAACCACTACTTCCATGCCCACCCCGTACAGGTCCTCACCAACCAGCCACTAGACACAGTACTGAGGGCCTCGGGGTCGGCAAGCAGGTTGGTCAGATGGGTCATGCGGCTGAGCCAGTTCGACATCCAATTCAAGCCTAGACCCGCTATCAAGGGGCAGGCACTGGCTGACTTTATAGTTGAGTGTACTGCCTGGGAGGCCACGGAGCGGGTCCCGAACGAAGACGAGGAGTGGTGGACCCTTTCAACGGACGGATCCTCCAGCACCAAAGGCTGCGGAGGAGAAGTCGTCCTCATAAACCAGGAAGGGTTTCAGGCCTATTACGCCATCCGCTTCGCATTCAAATTATCCAATAATGAAACCGAGTATGAGGCGCTCCTGAGAGGGCTGTGTCTCGCACTAAACATGAGGGTCGAGAAGCTCAAAATCCGATGTGACTCTAGGCTCTTGGTGGGACAGGTCATAGGTGAATTTGAAGCAAGCGATGAAAGAATGAGGAGGTACAGGGACGCAGTGCTCCAACTGTTGGGGCAGTTGATCAATTACGTGGTCCTACAGGTGCCCCCGAACCAGAACACGGATGCCAACATGTTATCCAAGCTCGCCTAAGGGGCCCCGACGTATATTTCAAAAATAGCCCAAATTGAATATTTCAAGAGGTCGAGCCTGGAAGCCTACCCGGTTCTACATGTATAGACCCGACCTCCCTGTTGGTTAGATCACCTCATGGAACACAAGAAGGCAGGTGCACTAGTTCCCGATGAGGTCGAAGCCAAACTGGTGAAGCGATGAGCCCCCACGTACGTGATCATGGGGGATCACTTTACAAGAGGTCCTACAACGACGTCTTGCTGCGCTGCCTGTACCCAGTCGAAGCCATGTCGGTCATGGAAGAATTCCATGAAGGAACCTGCTTCGCACACTAAGGAGCCTTCACCATGTCCCGGAGAGCCATCTTACAAGGGTACTTCTGGCCCAAAATGGCCAAGGAGTGTGCCGACTACGCCAGGAGCTGCGAAACATGCCTGCATTTCCAGGTCGCCCCAGCCGACCCGCCACGAGTTACACCGCCAACAGCTCGGTCATCCCCTTCTCTAGGTGGGGGGTGGACCTAGTGGGAGCTCTACACATGGGGTCGGGAAAAAAGAAGTATCTCATAGTTGCAATTAACTACTTTACCAAATGGGTGGAGGCGGAACCGCTAGCAACCATAAAAAGCGCCCGTTGCAAGCAGTTCGTATATAAAAATATTTTGTGCTGCTTTGGGGTCCCAATGCAACTCATCACTGACAACGGACACCAGTTTGAGAGGTAAGAGTTCGAGAGGTTTAGTGCTGAGTGGCATATCACCCACAGCCGTGTGGCCGTGTGCTACCCTCAAACAAATGGGCAGGTGGAGAACGCCAACCGCACAATAGTGGATGGCCTGAAGAAGAAACTAGAATCGGCGGGGGGAGCGTGGGTGGAGGAGCTTGACGCTATTATTTTGGCGTATCGCACCACCCCCCGGAGGGCCACCGGGGAGACACCTTTCTCCTTGGCCTACAGTTTAGAAGCCCTAGCTCCAGCAGAGGCAGTCATACCTTCCCGCCGGGATGAGGATTACGACGCCGACACGAACGACGAGTACCATAGAGCCGACCTCCACCTGGTCGACGACATGCGCGAAGCGGCTGCGATCTGAGCTGAAAACTACCAAAGACAAACCAACACGTACCATGATAGACGAGTCCTGATAACATTATTTAGTTTAATATTTTTAATAAACTTTGTTAGAATTAATAATTTAGTATTTAGTTAATTTTGTATTTTCTTTTATTATTAATTAGTTTTGTTAAAATAATTGTTAGACTTTTGATGTTATCACATTTGTGCTTGCTTTTATGGTTATTTTGAATCATCTCAGTAACTTAGTTCTTTAATTTTGCTTATTTAATACATGTTTTCCTTGCTATTCTCATTACAATATGGTTTTACACTCGTTTTGATTGTTTTACGGTGTTTGTTAGTGTTTTGGAACCATTGTTGGTCAAAATTACGAGCAAGGGAAGTCCTAAGACAAAATTGGAGTCAAAAGTGGATCGAAAGGCACCTACACAGTACATTTGACGCTTCGAGTTCAAAATTTCCAGAAATTTTTCTGGTCAAGACCAGCAGGACTCGACGCATCGAGCGAGCGGACGTCGAAATTAGCGGCATGAAAATTTGAGGCGCTGCATTGTTTCCAATTGAAATAGAAGGCAGCAATTCTTCAAACCAAAAAAAAATGAATGCAACAACATTCCAAATCACAAAAAGGCGTTGATTTCAATAAGTTTCCAAATTCCAAAAGAAAGAAAGATTTATTACGGCAATTTCCTAACTAATTTAGGAAAATTCCAATTTCGCCTCAGCTTTGTACCTACTATAAAATCCCACCTTCCTCAGCTCTAATGGAGACAATTTTTTTTTAGAATTTAGAATAGACAATCCATAATTTAGAATTTAGAGATCTTTGGAGACAAGAAAGAGAGAAGTCAAGAGCCACAAGTTGTCTTGGGGATCAAGAAGAAGACTAGGGAGATTTGAGAAAATCGTCAGGTTAATTCTTGTACGCTTTTGATTATTTGTAATTCTTTATTATTATTTGCTATGTATAATTTAACCATGCTTAGCTAAATTCTTTAGAGATTCTTGGGTAAAAATGTTTATGAGCCTATGTGCCTGAGCTCTCAGTTTCTTTAATATATTATTACTTGTGTTGCAATCGTGATAATATTGTTTGATGCTTGTAATTAATGGCCACAGTTACTAGTTTCGTTTGCTTTGTTTGTGTCACAAAGAGATTTGGACATAACTTTGGGCACATACAATTGCACCTAATTGTTGCACCTTGAGAAAGGGTAATTTATTAGGGGGATTTAATTCTTGATTATTGCGCATCGAGAGATGATAGTAGTTAGGAATTTATGATGCTTGATTTTGTTTTATTGGGTGTTTAGGCCACGAGAGTGGAAATTCACTAGTGTTAGTGACTACGAGAGTAGCTCAATACCACCTTGCATCCTCACACTTGTTAAACCCGGATTTTAATATTGTCCTTAAGATTTGGCACTAGGTGTGTGACACCCCGAAATCCAAATTCAATTAAGTAATTAATCCTATTTCAAATTGTAATTTAATTCCTTAAATTCCTGAAATTTAATAGTTGGGGACTAGTAATTGACTACTCAACCCCAAAGTCAAAGTTGTACCTTGAGCTTTGTAAGGAGTTCCCTTGTTCCTTACACTTCCTTATGTTAGTAAGGGTATTCTTGAACTTTCACTTGTTGTTGGCAATGCAACCTAACCTAGTAAGACCACTTTCATTCCCTCCTTACACTTTTCTAAAAATATAGCTCCACCCTCTAGCTAAAAGGTGAGTAGTTTTTCTTCTAAGCCAAGTTGGAACCTTGCCAAAACTTCAAGAGTTGCTTCCATGATTCAACCTTTCTTATATTTGGGCATCTAGGAGGGTAAGATCTAAGTTCATCTTGTGTTTTTAGTTTTATCTAAGGTGTCTTTTCTACAAGATAGGATCTTTATGATCTTTTGGTATGTTCTTGAAGTGGGTTTTGGAAGGTGAGCCTAGTGAGGAGCTTGTTGAGGTGTAAAGTGAAGTCTTTATTCTACAAGAGGTAACCCATGCTCTACAAAACCTATTTTGCTTACCTATATGTGAATATTTCTTGGATTCTACCTGTGTTTTGCTATGAAATGTGAGTGTTTATGCATTGTCTTGTCAAAATGCATATCTAGAGCTTGTGTTTTGGGTTCTTGTATGCCATTGCTTGGTATTTCCTTTGATTCAAGTCATTTTGTTCTATTTGGTGAGATTTGGCATGTTTTGGACTTAAATTTGAGTTGGAGATGAAAATTCCGCGAAGTAGGTTTTGTGGTACAGGACGTGTACCCGCGGGCGGAACGCCGGGCGGGGCATCACCCGTCGCCCCACCCGCGGGTACAAGGCTTGTGGGAATGTGTTCCCGCGGGCGGAACCACGGACGGGGCACCACCCGTGGGTCCACCCGCGTGTACACAATGTTGGGTGTTAGGGGATTTGTTCCCCGTGATTCTTTTGACTCAGTATTTGGTCTTTTGACTTCCCGATGTTCTTCTGTGGAACTATTTGAGTGTCGTCTTGATGTTTCGTATGTCTATAACTATATGGTAAGAATCCATGTAGGTTTTGGTGTGGTGAATCGTGCTAAGTGTTCAACATTGTGTTTCGTTGAACCGTGATGAGTCTTGTGTGTTCTTCGAAGCTACGTTTGGTTTACCCGTTTGATAAGCATGCTAGTTCGGTGTTTAAATTCTAGCATGTGTGTTGTTTGTACCTTCTTATTGGTTGATGATAACTTGTGTTATTCATCGTTGTTGTTGTTGGACTGTGACCCATTCCTTGATTGAGTGTGGTTTCATATCTTCATTGTGATCCGTTGATTGATTCCAGTGTGATGTGATGTGTGTGTGGCTTTACTTAGATTGCACGATTAGTGGAATGGGACACTAGTCACCAAGGTATTGCAGCGGTCCTCGTGGTGGCCGTGACATGATTATGGAGATGTGGCCTTTGTGTAAGGTTCATGTGATTCTTGGGTGGCATGTGTTGCCGTGTGTGTGTACGGTACCCTCGTGTACTATGAAATTGGTGGTCTTGTTGGTGTGGGACGACGGTCCCAGGAGGGAAAAGGTTGGACTAAGAAGTATAGGGGTCTTGGAGGTAATGGTTGGAAAGAAGATACAAGGTTGGGGGTAGCCATAAGGTTGGAACCGGGCATAAGGAAGGCATATCAACTCGTGATGGGTGATGTCACGAGGGCTTGTGTAACCGTGGTTATGACTTCTCTTTCTTGTGACGTGTGTAGTCACAAGGGCATGTGTTGCCATCAGTCTTGTCTTTATCCTTTTTGTTGTGGTATCCTTTGTGGTTTTGGGATGTGTTCCCGTATCCTTGATTGAGAGTCTTGAGTCTTGTGTTGACTATTGATCTTGGTTTTTGACTTATATACTTTTGTATTCCGTTTCGAAAATGGCTTTACAACTTATATCTTATCTTTGTATGTTATTTCACATGTATTGGTGGGTTACCAGCATTATTCGCTGACCGGGCGTCGTCCCATGTTTTATTGTGTTCTTTCAGGTGATGTCTAGGCAAGTGCGCAGTCTAGTGCCTGTTAGCATAGCTTCTCCCGTTTGTTTTATGGCCTCTGTGCCGCTCTAGTTGTAGACTTTTGAGACTTTGGATAGTTGTAAACAATGCAGATGTTGCCGTAGCGTTCATCCTTGTTGGTGAACGTGGTATAACACCCTATGACTTGGATTTATGTTTATCCAGTTATCTTTTAGTCTTCCGCTGTGTTTGTTGTTTAGTTGTGTTATATGCCTGTTTACGGTTTTTAATTAGCCTATTTTTAGGGGGTGTTACAGTTGGTATCAGAGCCTAGGTTTGAGCCTAGGAAGGGTTAAGTCTAGACTTACTAAGTGGCTAAGTGTGGTTTGAAACCTTTAATAAGCGACCTTAAGAATCTAAGGGTTAGGCTTAGGACTTTAGGACGCGCGATGAGGTTGTGAGTTCTTGTGTCGTATTCTGTTGTGTTTTCTGTGCTTTGTTTTCCTTTCAGCTTTGGTTCTCTTTAGTTGAGGCACCAGGTAAGGGTGCGGGCCCTAAGTTCCTCCCGTCATCGTGCTGCTGCTATAGAAGTAAGGATGGTATCATCGAGATGTCGTGCAAGGTCTTCAGAAGCAGTCACCAGTGAACAGTTAGCTCAAAGCCTTCATCAGCTAACGCAGATAACCCGGACGCTGAGTGACACCCTCCTCAATATCAACCACCCTCTTCAGAATGGGAATCGCGACGTAGTGCGCCAAGTTTCAAGTCTCCGTCCCCCGACCTTCGCCGGTGGAGAAGATCCAGCAGTTCTGGGCGAGTGGATCCGGATGTTCGACAAGATCTTCAAAGCTATGGTTTGCCCGGAGGATCGCCAAGTGGAGTTAGCTATGTTCTACCTTCGGCAAGAAGCGGACTCGTGGTGGATGCTTGAAAGGCCAGCCTGTAGACAAGATCCGGAGTTCAGTTGAGAAGACCTGAAGGTTAAGTTACGTGAGCGGTTCTATCCTGCGCATGCCAGGGAGGTCTACCTTTGTGCCACCGATCCCTACCGAGTTCAGCAAGTTCAGAGAGGAATTTGGGAGAACCACAAGAAGAAATTTGACGGAAGTGTTTCACCGGTGGTTAGTAGTGTGATGGCTACCGATGTCGAATCAACAAGAAGTTTCCAAAGAGATGGCTCTAAGAGAGGCAAAGCTCCCAAACCAATCTGGAACAACAAGGCTAAGGGAAGGCGCCCCATTTGCAAGAAGTATGGAAGTGACCACCCCGACGTCGACTGTCATGGGAATCCGATAGAGTGCTTTGCTTGTGGCAAGAAAGGTCACCGGTCCTTTGAGTGCAGGGCTAAGAGGATGACTTCAACGAACTCAACAACAACCTCGGCAAGGCAAGATCAATAGTTGTGAGACAGATGCAAGTGGGAACCGTGGAAGTAAGCTCTTGTGTCTTTTGTTGCACCTTCCATCGTCTTTGTGCCTTTCCTACGTGTTAGCTTCGAACGTTAGCTTGTTTGAGTGTTACCCTTGACCCTCGTTAATCTTTCCTTTCCCTTAGATGAACCCTATCACCCTTTTTGCCAAGTGATCCTTCCTTCCGAACCTTTTCCTTGTTTTCTTTCCGACCCATCTTGTGCAAGGTGGTAGTGTCATCTGCTTTTGAAGGAATGTGGCAAGGTCTAAGAGTTAAGCCGCGTCCGAGTCGAAGTAGTAGCCTGAAGTCGAGAATCCTTAACCCTCTTTAAGCCGTCTTTCTATCCTCTTCTTGTCAAACCAATTGTTTCTTTCCGAGAAATCTTTCCTATCTCTTCGAACGTCGTTCTCGTTTCCTTCTTAATTTGATTCTATATAAGATGACAATCTCGTTTTCCTAAGTTGTAATCTTGAAAATCTTGATTTCCTTCCTAACCTATGCTATTCTTTAGCCTAAATCTAGTACCCTTCGTTGGGAAATCCTTTCAATTCTTTCAAACCTCGTTCTTGTTCCTCTCTTGATTTGACTCTGTCCAAGGTTACGATCTCATCTTTCCAAAGTTGTGACTTTTAGAATCTTAATTCCCTTCCTAGTTATCGCTATCCTAGAGTTTAAATCGGATATCCTCCGTGAGGAAATTCTTTTCAACTACCTAAAACCCCATTTTGATTCCTTACTTATTAAGTTGTAGTCATGTTTACCTTTTTTCTTTTCTTAATCAACATGGTCCTCGAGTTGTTGAACCTAAACTCTCACCTTGATCTTCCCCTTTGAATCGAACCTCGTTCTTGTTTTCCCCGCTTCTAATGATTCTGTGCAAGGTGGCAACCTTATTTCCTAAGTTGCAACTTTGATGACTTTGATCCTACTCCTAAGTAACGTGGTCCTTGAGTTTCTGAACCCAAACCTGTCGCTCTAATCCTTTCCGTCGAACCGCATCTCTTCTTGAGAGCCTTCTTTCCCCTGAGTTACCCTTTCTCCTTTGTTACCGTTCCTGTTTTGAACGTTTCATTCGTACCGAAGTTTTGAAGTTTCAAGCGTTGCTTTGTAGAGGGTTGGAAGGGGTGTGCTAATGCAAGTGTTAATTCAGTAGCCTGCATCAAGTTTGCCCAAGGGCCGGAGTGAAGGACATCCAACTCGTGTTTTGTATCTAGCAGTTGCAGCTTATGTCGGAAGTGTCGGATCAAGTTCACGCAGTTGCCGAGCTCAAGTTAAGTAGTAGGGGTACCTTGTTTCCTTTGGTTGAAGAAGCCAGCAGAGATCAGTTGAAGATGTAACCCTGGTTCTGTGATCCCGAGTGATCTAGTTTAGAGTTCTTGTGGTGTCAGTTTCTGTTTGTGGCTTGTTCCTTAGCTGAGCCGTCTCATTTTGAGTAGATCGTTGGCTAGTTTTGAGCAGGAGTCTGGCTCGGTGTGAAGTTAGCTTTCCTTCCCGGTAAATCTTTTATCTACCACCTTATCTTTTTTTCTTTTCTTACCTTTGTGAACCCTCAACCTATCTCTAAGTCTTGTCTCTTGTTTTGTTAACCGACGGCTTTGGTGTTGAACTTCGTTTTGACCAAACCTATCTATCTCACCACTTTAATTTGAACCCTTGTTTCCTCTAACTTTGGTTAGTGGCAAACACTTTTGTTGCTTAAAACCTCGTTTGCAACCCATCTCTTAAGCTTTGTCATCCGTTTCGCAAGTCGACCGTTTTGTTGTGGTAACTCGTTTCTTCCCTCGTTTGCGGTTGCCGCTCTGCTGATGTCGTTTTTTTGGTTGTGCTTAGTTGTCCTCTTTTGTTTACCGTGGTAGTTAGCTTGTAGTTTGGGTAGTTGGTTTAGTTGTTTTGCTTTCATGAAGATGCAGTTTGTCGCAGTGCACCAAAGGCTAGACCAGATCGGAGCCAGTTCAAGCCGTAGAGGAGAAGATGATGAAGAGTCTGAGGAGTCGGAGAGCGAGTCCTTCTAGAGTGGAGCTGAGGCCGTCTTGTTCGCTCTTCTTTTGGTTGTTGTTATCTTCCTAGTCGTTGTTATCGTTTAGTTGTTGCTTGTCTTTTCTTGTTGTCTTGTTGTTTAGTTAGTTTCGTAGTTGGTGTTTGGAGCTAGTTGCTAAGTTTTTAGTTGTTGTCAAGAAGTCGGTGTTTGTGTTGAGGCTAGAGTTCTTGATGCTCAATTTATCCGTTTGTTAAATTCTTGCCAATCCTTGATTTGACATACCTACTTTCTTGCTTTGAAATTCTTGTGGATTCTTTTGAGTTTTGACTAAAAGAGTTTGTTCTTGAACCTCTTGTCACAATGTTGTTTCCTATCACCGTTTGCTTTTAATTCGTCGTACCTAAGCTTCGGGGACAAAGCTTCTTTGAAGGGGGAGAAGATGTGACACCCCGAAATCCAAATTCAATTAAGGGATTAATTAAGTAATTAATCCTATTTCAATTTGCAATTTAATTCCTTAAATTCCTGAAATTTAATACTTGGGGACTAGTAATTGACTAGTCAACCCCAAAGTCAAAGTTGTACCTTGATCTTTGTAAGGAGTTCCCTTGTTCCTTGCACTTCCTTATGTTAGTAAGGGTATTCTTGACCTTTCACTTGTTGTTGATAATGTAACCTAACCTAGTAAGACCACTTTCATTCTCTCCTTACACTTTTCTAAAAATCTAGCTCCACCCTCTCTCTAAAAGGTCAGTAGCTTTTCTTCCAAGCCAAGTTGGAACCTTGCCAAAACTTCAAGAGTTGCTTCCATGATTCAACCTTTCTTATATTTGGGCATCTAGGAGGGTAAGATCTAAGTTCATCTTGTGTTTTTGGTTTTATCTAAGGTGTCTTTTCTTAAAGATAGGATCTTTATGATCTTTTGGTATGTTCTTGAAGTGGGTTTTGGAAGGTGAGCCTAGTGAGGAGCTTGTTGAGGTGTAAAGTGAAGTCTTTAGTCTACAAGAGGTAACCCATGCTCTACAAAACCTATTTTTCTTACCTATATGTGAATATTTCTTGGATTCTACATGTGTTTTGCTATGAAATGTGAGTGTTTATGCATTGTTTTGTGAAAATGCATATCTAGAGCTTGTGTTTAGGGTTCTTGTATGCCATTGCTTGGCATTTCCTTTGATTCAAGTCATTTTGTTGTATTTGGTGAGATTTGGCATAATTTGGACTTGAATTTGAGATGGAGATGAAAAATCCGCGAAGTTGGTTTTGTGGTACAAGACGTGTACCCGCGGGAGGAACGGCGGGCGGGGCACCACCCGTCGCCCCACCCGCGGGTACAAGGCTTGTGGGAATGTGATCCCGCGGGCGGAACCACGGGCGGGGCACCACCCATGGGTCCACCCGCGGGTACACAATGTTGGGCGTTGGGGGATTTGTTCCCCGTGATTTTTTTGACTCAGTATTTGGTCTTTTGACTTCCCGATGTTCTTTTGTGGAACTATTTGAGTGTCTTCTTGATGTTTCGTATGTCTAGAACTATATGGTAGGAATCCATGTAGGTTTTGGTGTCGTGAATCGTGCTAAGTGTTCAACATTGTGTTTCATTGAACCGTGATGAGTCTTGTGTGTTCTTCGAAACTATGTTTGGTTTACCCGTTTGATAAGCATGCTAGTTCGGTGTTTAAATGCTAGCATGTGTGTTGTTTGTACCTTCTTATTGATTGATGATAATTTGTTGTATTCATCGTTGTTGTTGCTGGACTGTGACCCATTCCGTGATTAAGTGTGGTTTCATATCTTCGTTGTGATCCGTTGATTGATTCCTGTGTGATGTGATGTGCGTGTGACTTTACCTGGATTGCACAATTAGTGGAATGGGACACTAGTCACCAAGGTATTGCAGCGGTCCTCGTGGTGGCTGTGACATGATTATGGAGTTGTGGCCTTTGTGTTAGTTTCATGTGATTCTTGGGTTGCATGTGTTGCCGTGTGTGTGTACGGTACCCTCATGTACTATGAAATTGGTGGTCTTGTTGGTGGTTTGTTGGTGGGGGACGACGGTCCCAGGAGGGAAAAGGTTGGACTAAGAAGTACAGGGGTCCTGGAGGTAATGGTTGGAAAGAAGATACAAGGTTGGGGGTAGCCATAAGGTTGGAACCGGGCATAAGAAAGGCATATCAACTCGTGATGGGTGATGTCACGGGGGCTTGTGTAGCCGTGGTTATGACTTCTCTTTCTTGTGACGTGTGTAGTCACAAGGGCATGTGTTGTCATCAGTCTTGTCTTTATCCTTTGTGTTGTGGTATCCTTTGTGGTTTTGGGATGTGTTCCCGTATCCTTGATTGAGAGTCTTGAGTCTTGTGTTGACTAATGATCTTGGTTTTTGACTTATATACTTATGTATTCCGTTTCGAAAATGGCTTTACAACTTATTTCTTATCTATGTATGTTATTTCACATGTATTGGTGGGTTACCAGCATTATTCTCTGACCGGGCGTCGTCCCTTGTTTTATTGTGTTCTTTCAGGTGATGTCTAGCCGAGTGCGCAGTCTAGTGCCTATTTGCATAGCTTCTCCCGTTTGTTCTATGGCCTGTGTGCCGCTCTAGTTGTAGACTTTTGAGACTTTGGATAGTTGTAAACAATACAGATGTTGTCGTAGCGTTCATCCTTGTTGGTGAACGTGGCATAACACCCTATAACTTGGATTTATGTTTATCCAGTTATCTTTTAGTCTTTCGCTGTGTTTGTTGTTTAGTTGTGTTATCTGCATGTTTAAGGTTTTTAATTAGCCTATTTTTATGGGGTCTTACAAGGTGATTAAATACTTGAATCCAAGGAATCTCATCTTCTCTCTAATTGTTTTCAGAATCCTGAATCTCTGTTTTATTTTATCCAAATCAATCATCTAAAAAATTGTTAGAATTATCTCTAATGAATAAATTAGTAACTTGTGCTTGATACAACCACTTTCCTATGGATCGATAACTCGTACTCCGAGAATTATTTGTTTGCAAATATACTACGCATCAAATTGGCGCCGTTGCCGGGGAAGTGGCGTTCTGTATTGACATTAGTAAAGTTTTATTCTAGGAGCCTAATCCATTTATTTATTTATTTTTATCTTCATTAACAATTTTTTTTTTCATTATAGATGGATAAGAATTCTAAGGAACCATGCCTCCGTTCTACCCTCATTCTTAGGGTTATGAGATGAGTTAGATTATGAATCAAGAATATGGAGGAATGGAACAACACTTCCCTTTCTCAAATTTCACCAATTCAAGTCAAGAATATATTCAAGATAGTTCATCTCATGCATCCATATCACAACCCCAATGGTGTTCCTTTTGGGGTAGGAATCACGTGGTGGAGAATTGCTACATGATCCCAACATATTCCATGACATACTCCACCCCACCAACCATGTTCTTCAACAACCTACTCAAGGATTTTGGGCCAACATGAGTCATGCCACTTATCAAAGATGCACACCACCTACTCCACAACCCTTATGGTGCATGATGTGTGGTTGACCTCATGAGGCAGAAAAATGCTTCATCTTGGATCCCAACTACCAGTATCAAGGGCAAGCTCAAGAGTTGCCTTACCAAGAGTTTCAACAAGAATACCAACCACTTGCCCCAACAACTGAGATTAAGTCCATAAAGTTAAAGCAATTGTACACTCAATTTCTGTAACAAAAAGCTCGAAATGATCACGAGATGGCTCAATGTCAAGATTTGACAATTCAAGAGTCACTTCAAGATTCATTTAATGACCCAACAATTGATATGAAGCCCATACAGACTAACAAGTTAATGCAAATGTACTCTCAACTTCTGGAGCTACAAGCTCAAAGTGATCACAAGATGGGTCAACTTGATCACATGATGGCTCGACAACAAGATTTGATAATTTAAGAGCCACTTCAAGATTCATTTAATGGAGAGGTTCTAGAAGAGTTGCTCTTGCCAAATGAAGGTCATGAGGTTGAGAGAAATAAGAAGGATGGTGAAAACCTTGAAAATGAAGATGATGAGGTTCTGGATGAATGCATTGAGATGGAGACATCAAGTTGGGAGGAAAGTGTAGAGTTGCAAGGTAATGGTGGCAAGGAACACATGGAGACTTTCCTGTTAGATGATGATGTTTTTGATGGAGTACATGATTTGAACGAAGATGTCTCACCAATGGAGAACACTTCATTAAATTTAGCGCTTCATGGGAGGCACCCCATGTTATCTTTTATTGCTTTCCCTATTTATTTATTGCTTTCTAGATTCGTTTTATTTTAGTTTTATTGCTTTCTAGTTCGTGATTATTTTAATGCTTTTCAGTTTTATCTTTTCTCTTGTTCTCCTTTCTTTTGTTTTGCATCAGGGACGATGAAAATTTTTAAGTGTAGGGGAGGAGCCATTAATTCGGGGATAATTTTAAAAATTTTAAAATTTTTGCTTTTGCTTGAATGACTCATATGCTATTTTTGGTGAATAAGTTACTTGTCTTAGCATGCAATTGCAATTACTCTCTCTTGTCAGTTTGTGGTTTGTTTGGTGGTGCTTGCTGCATCTCAATTTGTGATTGATGATTTGAAGTGTAACACATAATTGATCTATTCCCTTGCCAATAGCTTTGTTAACCACTTAATAATTGGATTAATTCTTGATCTTGTGTGTTATGCATTGCTAGTGAAGGCTTATGTGAGATTCCGGTCATGGGTGTTTTGCTAGAACTTGCCTCATTACTTCCTAAGTGATGTCTAAGTTTTGCATATTTTGAATTGATTTAGGCCATTTTTGTTTAGCCATAGCCTTTAAACCTGTCCCTATATATATTTTTATCCTTTGTGTCCCCATTGTGCATTTTATTTGTTTAAATAAGTGCTAAGCACTTATCCCCTCATTGTGATTGTTTTTATTTGATTTACCCCAATTATTATAACCCTTAGCCCTTGGCCAAATATTTCCCTTTCACCCTTTGAGAGAATGAAACTTTTATCTTTATTATTTTTGTAAAAAGAGTTTTACGGAATTGTGCCAAAAAGCAGCTGATATTACAAATGTTCAAGTGTGAGGGAATTGAAAGATTGGATTAAAATTCTCTTGTAGTATTCAAAAGAAATCTAAAGAAAAGAATCGGAAAAAAGGAGAAAAGAAAAGAAAAGAATGAAAAAGGAAAAAAGATTGAAAGTTTTTGAGTTTGGATCCCCACTTTACCAAAGAGTTGCTAAGTTCTTAAAACAAATTTGCTCCTCGAAAGTTTTTGAGTTTGGATCCCCACTTTACCAAAGAGTTGCTAAGTTCTTAAAAGAAAATTTGCTCCTTGAAATTATGATTATCTCATCTCTTACAAATTTTGAAAAGTTTAGATAAATTGTGACATTCTCTCTTTTTGATTAATTTTTCCATACCACTTCTTTGTTAGCCATCACCCGTAGCTCCATTACAAGCTTAATAAAGTCCTATTTGATCTTAGCATGCATTCTTAGATTTGATTTAGGGGAGTATGAAAGGCAAGCTTATGGGATCTCATTCATGAACCGTGTCTTGCATAATCTCAACTGAGTACTTGTGCACACTTGATCCTCACATACTTTAAATTCTTGGTGCTTAGTTATTGGCTTGGAAATGGGTCTCTTATGTGCCAAACTAATTTGATTCTCGAAGCTTGTTGTTTTGTAGCAAGTTGGTTGGTGGTTTGAAAGGTCGTGCAAGAGAGAGCATGAGTAATTTGTATGTTTTGACTTGTAATTTTATTCCTTGGTTTTGCTTGAGGACAAGCAAATGCTTAAGTGTGAGGGGGTGATGTTATCACATTTGTGCTTGTTTTTATAGTTATTTTGAATCATCTCAGTAACTAAGTTCTTTAATTTTGCTTATTTAATACATGTTTTCCTTGCTATTCTCATTAGGATATGGTTTTGTACTCGTTTTGAATGTTTTACGGTGTTTGTTAGTGTTTTTGAACCATTGTAGGTCAAAGTTACGAGCAAGAGAAGTCCTAGAACAAAATTGAAGTCAAAAGTGGACCGAAAGACACCTACACAGTACATTCGACGCGTCGGCCAAAGGCTCGACGCATCCAAAATTTCCATAAAGTTTTCCGGTCGAGACCAGTAGGTCTCGCTGCGTCGAGCGGAGTCGAGCGAGCGGACGTCATAAATGAATGCGGAGTCGAGCGAGCGAGCGGACGTCATAGAAGGCAGCAATTCTCCAAACCAAAATAAAATGAATGCAACAACATTCCAAATCACAAAAAGGTGTTGATTCCAATAAGTTTCCAAATTCCAAAAGAAAGAAAGATTTATTACGGCAATTTCCTAATTAATTTAGGAAAATTCCAATTTCACCCCAGCTTTGTACCTACTACAAAATCTCACCTTCCTTAACTCTAATGGAGACAATTTTTTTTAGAATTTAGAATAGACAATCCATAATTCAGAATTCAGAGATCTTTGGAGACAAGAAAGAGAGAAATCAAGAGCCACAAGTTGTCTTGGGGATCAAGAAGAGGACTGGGGAGATTTGAGAAAATCGTCTGGTTAATTCTTGTAATCTTTTGATGATTTGTATTTCTTTATTATTATTTGCTATGTATAATTTAGCCAAGTTTGGATAAATTCTTTAGAGATTTTTGGGTAAAAATGTTTATGAGCATATGTGCCTGAGCTCTCAGTTTCTTTAATATATTATTACTTGTGTTTAATACTTGTGTTGTAATCGTGATAATATTGTTTGATGCTTGTAATTAATGGCCATAGTTACTTGTTTCGTTTGCTTTGTTTGTGTCACAACGAGATTTGGCCATAACTTTGTGCACACACAATTGCACCTAATTGTTGCACCTTGAGAAAGGGTAATTTATTAGGGGGATTTAATTCTTGATTATTGCGCATCGAGAGATGGTAGCAGTTAGGAATTTATGATGCTTGATTTTGTTTTATTGGGTGTTTAAGCCACGAGAGTGGAAATTCACTAGTGTTAGTGACTACGAGAGTAGCTCTATACCACCTTGCATCCTCACACTTGTTAAACCCGGATTTTAATATTGTCCTTAAGATTTTGCACTAGGTGATTAAATACTTGAATCCCAGGAATCTCATCTCTGTTTTATTTTATTTATTTTATGCAAATCAATCATGTAAAAAATTGTTAGAATTAGCTGTAATGAATAAATTAGTAACTAGTGCTTGATACAACCACTTCCCTGTGGATCGATAACTCGTACTCCGAGAATTATTTGTTTGCAAATATACTACGCATCAAATTGGCGCCGTTGCCGGGGAAGTGGCGTTCAGTATTGACAATTGTAAAGTTTTATTCTAGGAGCCTAATCCATTTATTTTATTTTTTTTTATTTTTATCTTCACTAACAAATTTTTTTTTAGTTTATGGATGGATATGAATTCCAAGGAACCATGCCACCGTTCTACCCTCATTCTCAGGGTTATGAGATGAGTTGAATATGAATCAAGAATATGGAGGAATGGAACAACACTTCCCTTTCTCAAATTTCACCAACTCAAGTCAAGAATATATTCAAGATAGCTCATCTCAGGCATCCATATCACAATTGTAACACCCCCTAAATTCCATGCTTTTTAAAGCCTTAAACATGCAGATATCTAAACCAAAACATCAAACACAGCGAAAGACTAAAAGAGGAAATATATAAACTGGAAGTAAAGGGGTGCTATGCCACGCTCACCCAGGGGTGAACGCACAGGCTAACATCTGCATTGTTCAATATCTAAAACCAACATAACAAAGTACTAAGTCTAAATTGGCTCACAGGCCACAAAACATAAGGGAGGAGCTATACTAGCTGGCACTAAACCGTGCACTTGTCTAAATATCACCTGAAAGAAACACATAAAACATGGGACGATGCCCGGTCAGCGAATAATGCTGGTAACCCACCATTACATGTGAAATATCATACATAGATAATATATAAGTTTGTAAAGCCATTTTCAAAATGGAATACATATATATAAGTTCAAAACCAAGAGTAATAGTCAACACAAGACTCAAACACTCTCAACAAGAACACGGAAACACATCCCAAGATTTCAAGGAACAACAACGACTCACAAGAAGTCTCAAGGTATAATCTATCATCACACAACAGACTAACACCCGACATGCATAACTCAAAGGAATAAGGACACACCCAATGACAACATATGCCTAGGCAACACATGCCTTTGTGACTACACATGTCAAAAGAAGAGAACTCACAACAACGGCTACACAAGCCCACGTGAGATCACCCATCACGAGTTCATATGCCTTCCTTATGCCCGGTTCCAACCTTATGGCTACCCCCAACCTTATATCTAGTTCCAACCTTTACCTCCAGGACCCCTGTACAACTAAGTCCAACCTTTTCCCTCCGAGGACCATCGTCCCCATCCGCCAACGACCGCCAACAAGACCACCAATTTCGTAGTACACGAGGGTACCGATCACACACAAGGCAACACATGCCTCCCAAGAAATACGTGAACCCGACACACAGGTCACAAACTCCATAATCACGTCATGGACACCACGACGACCACTGCAATACCTTGGTGACTAGTATCCCATACCACTAATCGTGCAATCCAGGTAAAGCCACACACACATCACACCTCAACAGGAATCAATCAACGGATCACAACGAAGATATGAAACCTACTCAATCAAGGAATGGATCACTGTCCAACCACAATGATAAATAACACAAGTTATCATCAACGATAAGATGGTACAAACAACACACACACTAGCATTTAAACACTTAACTAGCATGCTTAACAAACGGGCAAACCAAATGTAGTTCTGAAGAACGCACAAGACTCATCACGGTTCAACGAAACACAATATTGAACAATTAGCACGATTCACGACACCAAAGCCTACATGGAATCCCACCATATAGTTCTAGACATAAGAAACATCAAGAAGACACTGAAATAGTTCCACAAAAGAACATCGGGAAGTTAAAAGACCAAATACCGAGTCACAAGAATCACAGGAACAAATCCCCTACCCGTGGTTCCGCCCGCGGGTACATGCCCACATCTCACCTGTACCCCGCGGGTGGGCGGCGGGTGGACGCCTACCCGCTGTTCCGCCTGCGGGTACGTACCTGTACACCAAAACAATCCCTTCAGGGATTTTCAACACTAAGCTCAAATTCAAGTCCAAAACATGCCAAATCTCACCAAATACAACAAAATGACTTGAATCAAAGGAATAGCCAAGTAATGGCATACAAGAAACCTAAACACAAGCTCTAGATATGCATTTTCACAAGACAATGCATAAACTCTCACATTTCATAGCAAAACACATGTAGAATCCAAGAAATCATCATATAGGTAAGCAAAATGAATTTTGTAGAGCATGGGTTACCTCTTGAAGATAAAAACCTTCACTTAACACTTCACCAAGCTCCTAATAAGGCTCACCTTCCAAACCCACTTCAAGAACACACCAAAAGATCATAAAGATTCTATCTTTAAGAAAAGACACCTAAGAAAACACTAAAAACACAAGATGAACATAGATCTTACCCTCCTAGATGCCCAAATGTATGAAAGGTAGAATCTTGGAGACAACTCTTGAAGATTTGACAAAGCTTCAACTTCACTCGGAAGAAAAGCTATATACCTTTTTAGAGAGAAGGTAGAGCTAGAATTTGGAAAGTGTAAGGAGAAAAATGAGGGTGTTCTACTAGGTTAGCATACATTACTAACACAAGGTGAAAAGTCAAGAATACCCTTAATAACACGAAGAGGTGTAAGGGAACAAGGGAACTCCTTACAAAGCTTAAGGTACAACCTTTACTTTGGGGTTGACTAGTCAATTACTAGTCCCCGACTATTGAATTTTCAGGATTTTTAGGAATTAAATTATCAATTGAAATATGATTAATTACTTAATTAATCCCTTAATTGAATTCGGATTTCGGGGTGTCACAACAACCCCAATGGTGTTCCTTTTGTGGTAGGAATCACGTGAGAGGTGGACCTTGGCGTTGCTATTTCCTACCTTTACAAAGAAAAACAACAAATGAGAGGGAGGGAACGAGTGCTCACTCGATTTCCCCAAACACACCCTAAGGGGGGATGATGCCGAACCACGCGTACCAAACCCGACGGAAGAACCCGATGACATAGTCTGGAAGGACTTAGCCTAAGCAGCTAACGCACATCCTAAGAGGGCACTAAGTCCAACCTCGCGTACCAACCCCGACGGAGGAGCCCGCTGGCTTGGTCTGACAGGACTTGGCTCGAGCGGCTAGCACACCCTAAGGGGGCACGAGTTCTAACCTCTCGTATCAACCCCGACGGAAGAACCCGGTGGGATAGTCCGGAAGGACTTAGCCCGAGCGGCTAACGCGCACCCTAAGGGGGCACGAGGTCCAACCTCGCGTACTAACCCCTACGGAGGATGTACCCTAAGGGGGCACGAGGTCCGACCTCATGTACCAACCCCGATGGAGGAGCCCGGTGGCATAGTCCAGGAGGACTTAGCTAGATCGGCTAACGTACCCGAAGGGGGCACGAGGTCCGACCTCGCGTACCAACCCCAACGGAAGAGCCCGAAGACATAGCCTAATAAGACTTGACTAGTCTCACAAGACTTGACTAGTCTCATAAGACTTGATTGAGGAGGCTAACATAAGGCATTGAAAAAAAATTGGCCTGGCACAATACCGAGGTGCACCGCGACAGCACCTCGGCACTTTGCCGAGGCCCCATCGCCTTTGCACCTTGGCCCACTACCGAGATCCCGCGCCTCGGCACGAGCCGAGGTCTCGTACCTCGGCATGGACCAAGGCCAAGCACCTCAGCAGTAGCCGAAGGCTTGTTAAAAAAACACAAAAAAAAAAATAAAATAAAACAACAACAACAAAGAATGGGGGTGAAAAACCAAATCACCAAAACAAAATAAAGGAAAAATTGATAGATACATGGCTGGTAACCCATCAGTACGCATTAAATAACATAGTATAGAGAGATATAATCAAAGTCATTTGAAACTAAGGAATACCATATTTATCATTTTAAAACCAATGAAGGAAGTCAACATCAAAGACCAATCACATAATGACAATTTAAGGATGCATCCTACCATTCACAAGGTAGAATAGATCAAGACATGCTCATAAGCAAAGGAATCACACAATCACATAATGACAATTTCATGTTTCAAATCACATAGTTCCAACCTTATGCCCGGTTCCAACCTTATGGCTACCCCCGGCCTTATCACAGTTCCAACCGTTACCTCCTAGTGCCACCCTGTACTTCTGAGTCTAACCTTTTACCTCCGGGGACCGTCGCCCCCCCCCCCCCCCCACCTACACCGCCAAACATCACTACCGATCTCTCAGTACATGAAGATACCATTAAATATCATATTCACAAAACCGCCGATCTCGTGAGCAAAGCTCAAGTAACAAAGCCACCAATCTCAATCATGGTCACACATAGTCATTAGTATCAAGAAGACTAAGGCTCAACAATAACCCCAATCATATATCAACAAAGGCTACAACGATTACATACGATCACACCATAGGAATCAATCAAGAGATCACAATAAAGACATGAGACCATACTCAACAACAAAGGATTACAATCCAACACCAAATGATTGTCAACACAAGTTGCCAACCCCAATAAGAAGGAACGAACCACACATACTAGCATATCAACATCAAACTAGCATGCTTATCAAACGGGTAAACCAAATTAATTCCAAAAAACATTCACGACTCACATTAGCCCAACGAATCATGAAGTTGGACCCTTAGCACGATTCAAGACACCAAATCCTACACGGAATCCTAACACACCGTTCTAGACATACGAAACATCAATAAGAATCACAATTAGCACAATAAATCAACAACGGGAGGTCAAAACATCAATACCGGGAAGAAAGAATCACAGGGAACAAATCCTCGCACACATTCACAAGTGTTCCCCGCGGGTGGGGCCACGGGTAAGCCCCCACCCGTGGGCCTGCCCGCGGGGTACAACCCAACAGTCACACGTTCCCCGCGGGTGGGGCGGCGGGTAGGCCACTGCCCGCGGGGTTCATTCCTTTACACCAAAATCCCTTCGGGGATTTTCATCACCAAGGTCAGGTTCAAGTCCAAAACACCGAAAATCTCACACACAACAAAAATATGACTTGAACCCAAGAAATAGCCAAGCAATGGCATTCAAGAAGCCTAAAAACAAGCTCTAAACATGCATCACCACAAGATCGTGCATCAAATCTTACAAATCACATCAAGAACAACAAGTAGGAGCCAAGAATCATCATTTAAGTAAGAAAATAGCTTTTGTAAAGCATGGGTTACCTTTGTAGACCAACAACCACACTTTTTCACCCTCTTAAGCTTCTTCATAGAGCTCTTCTTGCACGCCAACTTCTTACACAAGCCAAAACACAAGAAAGGTTCTAACTTTAGATAAAGACACCCAAAAGATGACTAAAAACACCAAAAAGGCAAGAACCTTACCCTTTCCTATGCTCAAGAAGAAGAAAGTTGGAATCTTGGTGAAAGATCTTGCAAGACTTGGAGGTTCACCTTCTTGCTTGAAGAATAAGCTAGGTTATTTTAGAGAGAGGCTAGAGTGCTTGAGTCTTAGGTTGAAAGGATGAATGAAATGGCATGTCTTGTTAGGGTAGCTTGAACCAAAATTCATAGGTGAAAAACCATTTTTACCCTTACTAAGGTTCGAAAGACAAGGGGACAAGGGCACAACTCAAGAAGCACAAGGGACACCCATTTGACTTAAGTGACTAGTAAAAATCTAGTCCCACGACTATCAAATTTCAGGATTTTTAGAAATGGATTATCAAAGAAAGTTTGGATTAATTCTTCAATTAATCCCCGATTAGTGTTTAGAGTTACGGGGTGTCCCACGCTCGCCATTCTGAATGTTTAACAGCCTGTGTGTAACAATTAAATGGGATCGGAAGGATGCATCTCATGGGTCCGAACCGTGGATTTGATCATTTTCCCACGTGGACGTTTGACGGGCTGGACGTCCTCAACAGGCAGCTATCGGTCCAGCGAGGCAGATGGTCCGACGACAATAGTGGGCGGCGGTCGAGAGGAGTCCGAATCACTACCGGTGGTGTTGGGTGGGACGACCACAGGACCAATCGGCGACGAAATCGCAGTGGGATAAAGAACTGACTCAGCCCACTAACAGAATTTCTCAGGTGGAGATGGCTGCACAGTATTTTTAGTATCAAAAGGATAAACTGTTTCATCAAATCTTACATGCATGCCCACATGAATCTTGTTAGTCTATAAGTCCATGCATCTATACCCCCGAAACGACTCAGGATAACCTATGAAAACACATGGGGTGGACCGGAACGAGAATTTATGACGATTATATCATTTGAGATATGGGTAACACAAACACCCAAAGACACGAAGAAAAGAATAGGAGGGATTGAAATTATGCACTTTAAAGTGTGGACTGAGATTATTTAATACAACTGAAGGCATTTTGTTAATTAAATAAACTGTAGTTTCAAATGCAAAATCCCAGAACTTATATGAGAGAGAGGCACGGGCTAGAAGAGCCAGACCTGTTTCAACAATGTGTCTGTGTTTTCGTTCGACACGACCATTTTGTTTATGAGTGTAGACACAAGATTGTCTATGAAGGATATCTAATTGAATAAAGGAATGATGAAATTTTTGTATTCAACTCCTAGATTTGATTGAACGACTGAAATTTTTGTGTTAAAAAATCGTTCAACCATTGTACGAAATTGATCAAAGATGGCATACAGATCAGATTTTAATTTCATGGTAAAATACCAAGTTTAACAAGTATAATCATCCACAAAAATAACAAAAAACCGATAGCAATCAATTGACAAAAGGGGAGCTGGACCCCGAATAGCTGTGTATATCAAATCAAGGACACTAGAATTGGATGTCTCAACACGTGCCAATGGGAATCGAGAGGATTTGCCCATTTGACATGCATTACACAAACTAGAATTACATCAAATAGAATTATTTGACCCACTAACCGGATACGACTGAAGAATACGAAGTAAAACACGATGGTGTGGATGTCCTAAACGATCATGCCACACTGACGGAGAGGTGCGAGCTGTAAGAAAAATTGAGGGAGATGGTGTTGCAATTGGGAGCTTGTAGAGACCCCCATGACTATTGCCTTTAAGTAGAATTTCCTTGGTGTTGATATCCTTCACAACAAAAAAGACGGGTGAAACTCAAAAAACACTTTATTATCTATTGCAAATTTTTGAATAGATAATAAAGAAGTAGAGACACTGGGAACATGAAGGATATTAGACAATTGGAAGGAACGAGATGGGGTATTAAAAGAAGCATGACCTACACGACAAATAGATTAGTGTTTAGATTTACGGGGTGTCACATCCTCTCCCCCTAACAAGAAGCTTCGTCCCCGAAGCTTGGGTACGACGGGTTCAACAAAAGATAGCAACGAATCAAAGATGTGACAAAAGTCAGCAAGTGTATAAACATAATCAAGGCTTCAAAGGTCAAGAGTTGTGCAAGGGTTTAAGATAACGGGGAAAACTTCTCAAGCACAAAACTACTAAAAGATCAACTACCCTTCACCTGGCCTAAGATTACACGCAAAGAAAGGTAATGTGAGGTACCTAAGGTAAACAGATCCGGATAACGCTGTCTCATGGCGAACTCCAGCTCCCAAGTTGCTTCTTCCACCTCGTGATGCGACCACCACACCTTAACCATCTTCACTGACTTCCTACGGGTTTCTCTTGTCTTGAAGTCCAAGATCTGGAGCGGTCTTTCTTCATAAGACATTGTACCGGCAAGAGGTACCACTTCTGGCGAAATCACATGCGAAGGGTCGTGCACATACTTCTTCAACTGGGACACATGAAATACATTGTGCACCCGCTCCAACTCCATTGGTAGCGCCAAACGATATGCGAGATTCCCTATCCTCTCGAGAATCTCATAGGGACCAATAAACCGGGGGCATAGCTTGCCTTTCTTTCCGAATCTCATTACTCCCCGGGTGGGAAAAACTTTTAACCACACTTTGTCCCCAACTGCGAACTCTGCCTATTTCCTTCCTAAATCCGCGTAGGACTTTTGCCGATCCTGTGCCATATTCATCCTTCCTTGGATATGCTTGATCTTCCCTACGGTATCATGCAAATATTGCGGTCTCAACATCACCGGGTTAACCAAATTCTCCCAACATAACGGACTTCGGCATTTCTAACCATAGAGCGCTTCGTACGGTGCCATATGTATGCTTGCATGGAAGCTGTTATTGTAAGAGAACTCGATCAAGTCCAAGTGCTCTTCCCACGAGCCTTAGAAGTGCAACATGCACGCCCTTAGCATATCCTCAAATGTTTGGATGGTCCTCTCAGTTTGTCCATACGTGGCATGGTGATAAGCAGTGCTTAGGTTCAACTTTGTTCCCAAAGCAGCTTGCAAAGACTTCTAGAATTGAGATAGGAACCTAGGATCTCGGTCGGAGACGATATCCCGAGGTACTCCATGGTACTTCACCACCTGACTTATGTATGCTTTGGCTAATTGCGTCATTGACCAAGTTTCCCTCATAGCTATGAACTGAGCCATCTTAGTTAAACAATCCACTATCACCCAAATCTTGTCCTTGCCTGTACGGGTCATGGGTAATCAACCTACCAAAATCTGTAGAAATGGAGTCCCACTTCCCTTGGGGTACCTCCAACGGTTGCACCAATCCTTTGGACCTGCATCATTTCGCCTTGACTTTCTGACAGTTCAAGCACTTACTCACGAAGTCAACTATTTCCTTCTTCATGTTAGGCCACCAATAAAGCTTTTTCACGTCTTTGTACAACTTGTCACCCCCGGGGTGTACCGAATAAGGAGTGTTGTGACCTTCCTCCAGAATTTGGCGCTTCAAGCGGTCACAAGACACGGGTATGCACCAACGACCTTTGTACCTTAAGCCCCTATCTTCGGATAATTCAAAAGATCCCTTCTTTCCCCCGACTAGTTCACTCCTCAATTTTGCTAGGCCGACATCCTTCAATTGCTCATCCTTTATTTCTTCCATGAGGGTAGGCACGATCCTCAAATTGAACAAACGGACCTCATCTTCCACCCCACCTTGTTCCACCACCTCCAAGTTCATCTTTTGTAATTCCTTACAAAGTTCATCGGCCACCACCCAGATAAAGCTGATAGAATGTTTAGATTTCCTGCTCAGTGCATCGACTACCACGTTTGCCTTTCCCTCGTGATACTGAATATCCAATTCATAATCCTTGATGAGTTCTAGCCAACGTCTTTGACGCATGTTCAGATCCTTTTGCGTGAAAATGTAGTTGAGACTTTTGCGATCCGTGTAGATTTTACATTGTACTCCGTATAAATAATGGATCCAGATTTTTAGAGCAAAGACGACCGCGGCCAATTCTAGGTCATGAGTGGGATAATTTTCCTCGTGCACCTTAATTTGTCGAGAGGCGTATGCGATTACTCATCCATTTTGCATTAGAACACACCCCAAACCTTTCTTTGACGCATCGCTGTACACTACAAATCCTTCTGTCCCCGACGGAAGAGTTAACACGGGCGTAGTCGTCAGCTTATCCTTTAATTCTTGAAATGCTGAATCACAATCTTGATTCCACTGAAAAGGAACATCTTTCTTTAACAACTTGGTTAACGGTTGAGCCACCTTTGCAAAGCCTAATACGAACCTGCGGTAATATCCTGCTAAACCCAGGAAACTCCTTACTTCCCTAATTGTCGTCGGTACAGCTCAATCCTTCACAACTCGGATCTTATATGGATCCACTGAGATACCGTTGCTATTAATCACGTGCCCCAAGAATGTTACACTGTCCTTCCAAAACTCACACTTGGAGAGCTTGGCGTAACGCTGTTTCTCTCTCAGAATTTGAAGCACGATTCAAAGATGTTTTCCATGATCCTCCTTGCTACGGGAATATATGAGGATATCATCGATGAACACGATTACAAAATCACATCGATGAACACTATCACAAAATCATCTAGGTGCGGTTCGAATACTCGGTTCATCAAATCCATGAACACTGCCGGCACATTGGTTAGACCGAACGGCATTACCGTGAACTCATAATGTCCATAGCGAGTCCTGAAGTGTAACACCCCCGATTTTCACAACATTTAAAACTTAAATTAAAGGGATTAACAGTCTAAACATCAACATAAGAAAAGCGGAAGCTAAAAGACAAGTACGGGAGATGTTATGCCACACCTACACATCTATAGGTGCACAGGTTAATTCTAAACAGAAAGTCAAGGTCATACTTATTAAAATCCATGGCTCACACGCCAAAAGTCTAACTAAACAGTCTCAAGGAGCTACACTAGCTAACGATCAGCTAGCGCGCTCTCCAAGATGCTACTCAAAACCTGTAAAGCAACATAAAGATAGGGGATGACACCCGGTCAGCGAACATTGTTGGTAACCCGTCAATAAGCGTTAAATAACATATATATTTAGTATAAATCAAAACCATTTTCGAAACGGGATACAGTATATGTCATTTCAAAAGCCATAGAGGAAGTTAACATCAAAGACTCGTTCGCACTCTCAAAGGAAAAGGAAATCAACATCCTTAAGATAACAACAAGTCAAGAATAACAACTGTAAACAATACAACTCGAGAGGTATTCTACTGATCACAAAGTAGAACACATTAAGACAAGAATACCAACTATAACCAACACAACTCGAGATATACTCTACTGATCACAAAGTAGAATACATCAAGACATGAATACCAACTGTAACCAACACAACTCGAGATATACTCTACTACTCACAAAGTAGAATACATTAAGGCATGCTCATTAGCAAAGAAGACACATACACACATTGGCAACTACATGCCACAGTGACAACTACATGTCACAAGTTCCAACCTTATGGCCACCCCCAACCTTATTCTAGTTCCAACCATTACCTCCGAGTGCCACCCTGTACTTCTGAGTCCAACCTTATGCCTCCGAGGACCGTCGTCTCACCTCCAACAACCTCCAACAAAACCACCTACATATGAGTAAATGAGGGTACTATATATTTCATTCACACAACCTGTAACACCCCCTAATTTCCATGCTACATTAAACCTTAAACATGCAGATAACTAGCCAAAACATCATACACAGCGGAAGACTAAACAAAGATTATATAAATAGGAAATATAGGGTGCTATGCCACGCCCACCCAAAGGTGAACGCATAGGCGAAACATCTGCATAATCCACAATCTAAATCCATACAGAACAAGAGTACTAATGTCTAACATTGGCACACAGGCCAAAACATCTCACAACAAAGGGATCTAAGCTAACAGGTTCTAGACCGCGCTCTCGTCTACTCATCACCTGAAAGAAACACATAAAATAAGGGACGACGCCCGGTCAGCGAATGATGCTGGTAACCCACCAATACATGTGAAATATCATATTTAGATAGTTAAGATATATACAAAATCATTTGCGAAACGGGATATAGTATATATCAATTTCAAAAGCCAAGATAGAGATCAACACAAGACTCAATGCACTCTCAAAAGATAAGGGAACACATCCCAATATGATAAGAAGCAATAACGACTCACAAGAACGACTCAAGGTATAATCTACCATCACACAATAGATTATCACCCGACATGCATAACACAAGAGAATAGGGACACACCCATTGGCAACACATGCCGTTGTGACATCACACGTCACAAAATAGAGAAACACACAACAACGGCTACACAAGCCTTCGTGACATCACCCATCACGAATTGAGATGCCTTCCTTATGCCCGGTTCCAACCTTATGGCTACCCCCAACCTTATGTCTAGTTCCAACCATTACCTCCAGGACCCCTGTACACCAAGTCCAACCTTTTCCCTCCGAGGACCGTCGTCCCCATCTGCCGAAAAACCGCAAACAAAACTGTAAGGGGTGGATTGATACCCAAACCACGGGGTACAAGGACTACCTCGGGTACCTACTCGGAAAGGAGGACGGGTTCACCTCGGCCACTCGACCAAACCGAAAGTGGCTATCGGCGGAGCAAAAGATATTGGTTATGATTGTAACCGATAACCTCTTGCCCACCAATAACAAAAGCAAGGATGTGGGAAGCTTGGAGTGCACCTTTGCTTACCTCCTAAAACATAAAATCAAGTTCAACCTGCCGGCACTCATGTTAAAACACATAGAATTCTGCAAGTCAAACAACCGGCTTAGCCTACCCTACGGGATGATCCTAAGTTGGATCATGGAGAAAAAGGGGGTTGACCTAAGCCACACCGAGGTCAAGACTGCAAATGGCATGGTTTTTAACGCCCAGAACCTCCGCCGCAACGACATCTACTACACCGAAGGGGGACATTGCCTCACCCTCGAAGAAATTTGCCAAAAACCCGAGGAAGAGCGAAGGGAATTGGTCGACCGGCTGGACATCTCCAACAAAAAGCTCAAACGAGCCATGCAAGACTGCGGGGGTTTGGAGGGACATGAGGACCAGGAGGAGGAAGACGAACCCAACCCAACAGTGCAACCACGATCAGGAGGAAATCCAAGGGAGCAAAACGAGGGCTCAATCAATGAACGCATACTCGCGCAGCTCAACCGACAAAACCAAATCTTGGAAGAAGGATTCTCATCCCTGATCCGTACGACACGCACACTAGATCAGAGGGTGGCAGCGATCGAGGCCACCTTGGGCACTCGCGGGGCATCCAGCTCAGGAGCAGGAGACCAAGGTAGACCTAAAACTCTTCTATCACAAACCACCAGAAACCCAGTCTACCCCAGCTAAGGCAAAAACGTGGGGCCGCATTCCTAACCAGGAGGCCAAGATGCGGGATGCCTGGGGGTGAAAGAGTGGATTAACACACCGGGCTTCGGGGACGAAGCCCCTCATAAGGGGGGGAGAGTGTAACACCCCGGGTTACGACCCCTAAGATCAATTAAATCATTTAATCAATTACCCAAAAGAAAGAATTAAAACACAATAATGAAATAGGAAAGGCCCACCATAGTCCACGGACCCTTATCCCTAAACCCAACCCTTAGTCCCAAAAGAAATAGAATTAGCAAGCTCATAATATTAGTTCCCAACTAGGACTCCTAAATATATAAATAGGGGACTTAAGAGGCACCTAGAAACCCCCACCACAAGAATAACGCCCACCACCCCAAAGAGCTCCAAGAATCCCCCTAGAAGAAATCAAGAAAGCAAGAAAGCTTAAAGAAAGACCCTTCATAGCCAAGGAATTAATTAAGGCTAAGAGGTAACCCATGTCTCAACAAAACCTATTTTCGTAGCTATGATTTCCCCCGTAGGATTTCCCCATATTATTGTGTATTAATGACTTGTGACGATTATGATTGATGATTGATGTGATGATCCCATGGGGGATCTTGATAATCTTGATATTGGGAGATTCTTGATAATTATGATGTTCTTGATGATTATATGGAGTTCTTGATGATTATGTGTTGTTCTTGATAATTGTGTGATGCCCTTGATGCTTATGTGTTATTCTTACCGAATCTTGCAATTAGAAGGCGAATCGAATTCTTGTTGATATAAAAGTGATTAGAACCCTAGGTTGTATCGTATGATATTATTCTTGGATTATCGGGTGGGGTAATCGCATGTTTGGGTGTTGATTATGTTTAGAAAAGCATGATAGGTTATGTGCCGTTCGTTTCTCGTATTTGATCCGTTAATTGTCTACGTGTTGTCGTTGATTGCGTTGTAAAGTGTCTAAGCGTGGTTTCGGGTTCCACAATGGTTCCCGGGGCGAAATTGTGTGATAAGAGTCAGTGGGGGGTAGGGGACCCGCCACCTACCCACGGCCGGAATGGTGATCTCGGCAGCGGGCAGCCGGCGGGCGGGCAGCTGCCCGCCGGCGACCCGCTGCCCGGAATAGTGAATCCGGCGGGCAGCCGGCGGGTGGCCCCCCACCCACCGGCTACCCGCGGGAATTTTCCCCATCTTGGGTTCCCGGCTTCCCCGTTTGATGTTTCCCTGTCCCCCGTGGTGTCCCAACGGACTCCGTTTATCGTGCCTATGTCTAGTTTGATATTTCGGGTACCGTTCGTAGGTTTATGAGTCTATTATATTGCATGCTAGTTGAATTGGTGTCCCGTTGACCTAGGTGGAAGAAGTATGAACCCCTTAGGACTATTCTTAGTATGTGATGGATCACGCATAGGTTTTGTTATACGTTTTCTCCCCCTTCCCAATGTGTTAATGTGGGTTGCATGTACTTGCTATGTGTTATGTGTGCATGTAACCCCGAGTTGGTTAAGATCAATCGGGCTATACGGGCAGTTGGGTGGGCTGAGAACCATACCGGCTGTTAACCAGGCTGGTAGAGACCGGTCAGGTATATAAATATTATATAGGACTAAGTTCCACTATACGGGCAGTCGGATGGGCTGAGAACCATACCGGCTGTTAACCAGGCTGGTAGAGACCGGTTAGGTATATAAATATTATATAGGACAAAGGTCCACTATACGGGCAGTTGAATGGGCTGAGAACCATCCCAACTGTTAACCAGGCTGGTAAAGACCGGTCAGGTATATAAATATTATGTAGGACAAAGGTCCATCAGTCGGTTGCGATCGGCTCCTCTGTAATGTGAGACGGGGCAGGGTGCTGCGGGGCCGTGTCAGAGCTATATGCGCTGACCCTCATGTATGGGCATGCGATTGGTCCTGTGGTGCCAACAAAGTATGCTATATGATGAGATATGGAGGAGTTGTGTTTATGAGTATGTTGGGGGATGTGACTAAGGGATTTATGCTGGGGATTGTTTATGTTGGGTTATGATTATTAATTGTGCTCAGCTTTATCTGTCTTGCCTGTTGTGGATTGTATACGCCTGTTATAACTGTTGCTTGTGTCTAGCCTTATCTGTCGAGTCATTCCCGGTTTTAAAAGCTAGAGTGTCATAGGATATATCTCCATGCTTTAAAATGGTTTTCGTATATCTATATATAACTCTATACGTATTGTATTTCAACACGTTGGAGTGGGTTACCAGCATCTCTCGCTGAACAGATATATTTGGCTTTCAGGCACAGAAGATTAAGTCACTGGAGTGCGCTAGAGCTTGGAACATAGAAGTAGTTAGTTTTCCTTTCGGCCTGCGTGCCATGTTTATGCATTCATATCATTGAGACATTAGTTAGTTAGCCTGTGCACCTGAGTTCTTTACCTCAGGTGTGGCATAGCACCCCGTACACTCGTACTCTGTTTGGGATTTAATGAGATTTCACCTTTATTCTATAAGTTTTAAATATCTTGAAAATCTGGGGTGTTACAGCGCACTCGTCTATACATCACCTGAAAGAACACAATAAACATGGGAGGACGCCCGGATAGCGAATAATGCGGGTAACCCACCAATACATGTGAAATAACATACATAGATAAGATATAAGTTGTAAAGCCATTTTCGAAATGGAATATATATATATATATAAGTACAAAACCAAGAGCAATAGTCAACGCAAGACTCAACACTCTCAACAAAGATACGGGAACACATTCCAAAACCACAAAGGATAACCACAACACAAAGGATAAAGACAAGACCGATGGCAACACATGCCTAGGCAACACATGCCCTTGTGACTACACACGTCACAAGAAGAGAACTCACAACAACGGCTACACAAGCCCTCGTGACATCACCCATCACGGGTACCCAAAATGTGCACCCCGCAGGTGGGCGGCGGGTTGGACCCCTACCCGCCGTTCCGCCTGCGGGTACACCCCTATACCACAAATAAATCCCTTCGGGGAGTTTCAACTCCAAGCTCAAATTCAGTTCAAAACATGCCAAATCTCACCAAATACAACAAAATGACTTGAATCAAAGGAAATGCCAAGCAATGGCAAACAAGAACCCTAAAGACAAGCTTTAGATATGCATTTTCACAAGACAATGCATTAACACTCACATTTCATAGCAAAACACATGTAGAATCCAAGAAATAGTCATATAGGTAAGCAAGATAGGTTTTGTAGAGCATGGGTTACCTCTTGAAGACTAAAGACTTCACTTTACACCTCAACAAGCTCCTCTCAAGGCTCACCTTCCAAACCCACTTCAAGAACACACCAAAAGATCATAAAGATCTTATCTTTAAGAAAAGACACCTAAGATAAAACCAAAAACACAATATGAACTTAGATCTTACCCTCCTAGATGCCCAAATATATGAAAGGTTGAATCTTGGAAGCAACTCTTGAAGTTTTGGCAAGGCTCCAACTTGGCTTGGAAGAAAAGCTACTCACCTTTTTAGAGAGAAGGTGGAGCTAGATTTTTAGAAAAGTGTAAGGAGAGAATGAAGGTGGTCTACTAGGTTAGGTTACAATACCAACAACAAGTCATAGGTCAAGAATACCCTTACTAACATAAGGAAGTGTAAGGAACAAGGGAACACCTTACAAAGCTCAAGGTACAACTTTGACTTTGGGGTTGACTAGTCAATTACTAGTCCCCAACTATTAAATTTCAGGAATTTAAGGAATTAAATTAAAAATTGAAATAGGATTAATTACGTAATTAATCCCTTAAATGAATTTGGATTTCGGGGTGTCACATCCCACCAATTCATAGTGCACGAAGGTACCGATCACACACATGGCAACACATGCCTTGGCAACACATGCCTCCTAAGAAATACGTGAACCAGACACACAGGTCACAAACTCCATAATCACGTCATGGCCACCACGAGGACCACTGCCGTACCTTGGTGACTAGTGTCCCAAACCACTAATCGTGCAATCCAGGTACAGCCACACACACCATACCACAACAGGAATCAATCAACGGATCACAACGAAGATATAAAACCATACTCAATCAAGGAAATGGATCACAATCCAGCAATAACGATGATTAACAGAAGTCATCATCAACAATAGGAAAGTACAAACAACACACATGCTAGCATTTAAACACCGAACTAGCATGTTTATCAAACGGGTAAACCAAACGTAGTTCCGAAGAACACACAAGACTCATCACGGTTCAATGAATCACAGGGTTGAACACTTAGCACGATTCAGGACACCAAAACCTACATGGAATCCTACCATATAGTTCTAGACATACAAAACATCAAGAAGACACTCAAATAGTTCCGCAAAAGAACATCGGGAAGTCAAAAGACAAAATACCAAGTCAAAAGAATCACGGGGAACAAATCCCCGCACAACCAATATATGTACCCCGCGGGTGGGCCCACGGGTGGACCCCCTCCCGCGGGAACACCACGCCAAACCACCTTGTACCCTGCGGGTGGGGCGGCGGGTAGGCCGCTGCTCGCCGTTCCGCCCGCGAGTACATGCCTGTACACCAAAATAATCCCTTCGGGGATTTTCAACACCAAGCTCAAATTCAAGTCCAAAACATGTCAAATCTCACCAAATACAATAAAATGACTTGAATCAAAGGAATAGCCAAGCAATGCCAAACTAGAACCCCAATAACAAGCTTTAGATATACATTTTTCAGAAGACAATGCAAAAACACTCACATTTCATAGCAAAACACATGTAGAATCCAATAAATATTCATATTCGTAAGCAAAATAGATTTTGTAGAGCATGGGTTACCTCTTGAAGATTTATCCTTCACTTACAACACTCCACAAGGCTCCCAACAAGGTTCCCTTTCCACACCCACTTCAAGAACACAACAAAACAACATAAAGATTTCACCTTTATAAAAAGATACCTTAGAAAACACTAAAAACACAAGAGGAGCTTAGATCTTACCCTCCTAGATGTTCAAATGTATGAAAGGTAGAATCTTGAAAGCAAACTTGAAAGATCTTGGTAGCCCTAGGTGTGGCTTGGAGAGAAAGCTAACTAGCTTTTAGAGAGAAGAGAGAGAGCTTAATGAATTTTCTCTTGGAGAGTGTTTGAAGAAATGAAATGTGTCTATCTAGGTTAGGTTGAAAGACTATTGTCATGGAAATGTCTAATTTACCCTTACTAAGATGAAATGTGTAACGGGACAAGGGAACAACTCACAAAGCTTTAGGTACAACTTTGACTTTTGGTTGACTAGTCAATTACTAGTCCCCGACTATTGAATTTTCAGGAATTTAAGGAATTAAATTAGCAATTGGATTAGGATTAATTACTTAATTAATCCCTTAATTGAATTTGGATTACGGGGTGTCACATCCTCTCCCCCTTCAAAGAAGCTTCGTCCCCGAAGCTTGGGTACGACAAATTAGATCAAACGGTGAAACGAAACCACAACGTGACAAGAGTGTCAAGAACATTCTTACTTGGTCAAAACTCAAAGGATTCAAAATGTGTTAAACATAAGCAAGAAGGTATATTGATTCAAGGATTGAAAGGATTTAACCAACGGAGATAATGAGCATATCAAACTCTAAACCAAACGCAACCGACAACTTTTATCCAACCACCAAGGTCTAAACCTCTAACTTCTAACACAAACCACTAAACCAACAAATCAACCAAGCAAGCAAGCAAAACAAACACACAAAGCAACCCACAACAACTAGCAACGGTACACAGCTAAAAGATAACACAAGCTAAAGAAAAAGGGTGAACGAGGTTACCACAGCACTAAGCTAGAACGACTCGCTCTCCGACTCATCGGTGCTCCCTTCGGGCTCTTCTTCGTCTCCTCCTCTTCGGCTTGAACTGGCCTCGATCTGATCTAGCCTCTGGTGAACGGCCACAAACTACATCTTCATGAAAGCGAAGCCTTCTTCGATCATCTGATTCTGTTGGCGTAACAAGGTGACTACACGCTCCTCGTGCGTCAAAGCATCTTGCTCACTCTTGGTTCGAGCTTCCATCCTCCTTCGGTTCTCCTCGCTTTCTGGATCGCTTTCCTCAACTTCGGTAGCCTCTGGCGCTTCCACTTCCTCTTCTTGGTCTGCTTCACCCTCATCTTCCACATCGCCTCCCAGGCTCTGAACTGCGAGGTTCAACTTCCCGACATGGATCTCGAGATCTGCAACCAACTCATCTCTTTCCTCGGGGGTCTTCCTAGCAAGTTCTTCTAGCGTGATGTAATCACCATTATCCAACTGAAACAAGTTGCAGCTCCGTAGATTGATAGCATCCAACACCATTTTTCCAACGGCCTTCGGGATACAACCTTCAACGCTCACACCCTTCTTGACAAAAATCCAGCTCAACACCATACCATACGGTAGACTCTTTCGGTTGTGATCACGACAGAAGACCATATGTTGCAACATCAAAGCCGGCAGGTTGAACTTTACCAGGTTCTTAAGGAAAAAAGCAATGGTGCACTACAACTTCCCCAACAACCGACTTTTGTTGTTATTGGGAAATAAACAATATGACACAAGCATAACCAAAATCCTTTGTTCGGCGGACAACCACTTCTTCTCCGCCCTCGGGGCTAGAGTGAAACCACTCATGCTACCCAACAAATAACTCAAATAGTCCCGGTACCCCATGGTATCCGTATTAATCCACGAGTTACCATTGTACTAAGCAACTCCCAAAGCAGATAAACTCATAAGCTGAGCTAGCCTCTTTTCAGACAAAACTACTTTCACACCCCTCACTTTAGAGGTGACTTCAAGCTTACCACCATCCTTTGTGACAACCATGTGACGATAGAACTCTTTAACCAAACTGGGGTAAGTCTCGGCCCTTTTGGCGAGAAACCCATCCAACAAACCTTGAAATCTAAGCATATCCAACAAGGAGCTAGAAAATGATCCCGAGTCAAAAGCTTTAACTTCAAGAACGAGATAATGGGTATCCACCCATTCCGTTTTACTTGCCAAACTTGACCTCCTAGGCGTGATTAGAGATGACCCAAAACTCAACAAAAGAAACCCACAACTTTCCTCTTATTTATTCTCTCTCTCGACGGCTCTCTCTCTCTCGCTGCTCTCCTCGGCTTCCGGCGACGCGGCAGCTCGGCGAGGGAACTCCGGCAGGCGACACTGTAACACCCCGAAATTTCAAGACATTTAAAACTTATAAATAAAGGTGGAATCTCATTAAATCCCAAAACGTAATACAAGAGTACGGGGTGCTATGCCACACCTGAGCCAGAGAACTCAGATGCACAGGCTAACTAACTAATATCCTTGATAATGTAAATGCATAAGCATGGCACGCAGGCTGAAAGGGAAACTATCTACTTCTACGCTCCAATTTCTAGCGCGCTCCAGTGACTTATTCTTTTGTGCCTGAAAGCCAAATATATCTGTTCAGCGAGAGATGCTGGTAACCCACTCCAACGCGTTGAAATACAATACATATAGATATATATATATATATATATATATATATATATATATATATATATATATATATATATATATATATATATATATAGATATACGAAAACCATTTTGAGCATGAAGATATATTCTACGAACTCTAGCTTTTAAAACCGGGAATGACTCGACAGATAAGGCTAGACACAAGCAACAGTTATAACAAGCTTATACAATCCAAAACAGGCAAGACAGATAAAGCTGAGCACAATTAATAATCATAACCCAACATAAACAATCCCTAGCATATATCCCATAGTCACATCCCCCAAGATACTCATAATCACAACTCATCCATATCTCATCACATAGCACACTTTGTTGGCGCCACAGGACCAATCGCATGCCCATACATGAGGGTCAGCGCATATAGCTCTGACACGGCCCCGTAGCACCCTGCCCCGTATCGCAACACGGAGGGGTCGATCGCAACCAACCGATGAACCGCAGCTCATCATAATGTTTGATCGCAACCAAACAGTGGACCGCAACCCAAGAGAATGTCATATGACCGCAGCCAGGAAATATGAACCGCAGCTCATGTAGAAACGTTTGATCGCAACCAAACGGTGGACCGCAGCCAACTTCTGAACCGCAGCTCAGGAATAACCAATCCGATCGCAACCGAATTGGGGTGTCATGCACACATAGCACATAGCAAGCACATGCAACCCACATTAAGACATTGGGAAGGGGAGAAAGCGTATAACAAAACCTATGCGTGATCCTTCACATACTAAGAATGGTCCTAAGGGGTTCATACTTCTTCCACCTAGGTCAACGAGATACCAATTCAACTAGCATGCAATATATAAGACTCATAAACCTACGAACGGTACCCGAAACATCAAACTAGACACGGCACGATGAATGGCGTCCGTTGGGACACCACGGGAATCGGCGAAACATCAAACGGGGAAGCCGGGGTCCCGAATGGGGGAGATTTCCAGCGGGTAGCCGGTGGGTGGGGGGCCACCCGTCGGCTGCCCACCGGTAAGCACTGTTCTGGGCAGCGGGTCGCCGGCGGGCAGCTGCCCGCCCGCCGGCTGCCCGCTGCCGGAGACGTCCCTTCTGGCCGCGGGTAGGTGGCGGGTCCCCTACCCCCCCACCTACCCCCCACTGACTCTTTATACACAAAACGCCCCGGGAAACATTGTGGAATCCGAAACCATGCTTAGACACTTTACAACGCAATTAACGATCAACACGTAGACAATTAACGGATCAAATACGAGAAACGTACGGCACATAACCTATCATGATTTTCTAAACATAATCGACACCCAAACATGCGATTTCCCACCTGATACACCAAGAATAATATCATACGATACAACCTAGGGTTCTAATCACTTTTATACCAACATGAATACGATTCGTCTTCTAATTACAAGATTCAGTAAGAATATCACATAAGCATCAAGAATGCCATACAATTATCAAGAACGACATATAAACATCAAGAACTCCACATAATCATCAAGAACACCATAATTATCAAGAATCTCCCAATATCAAGATCACCCATAGAATTATCCCATCAATCATCAATAATAATATCACAAATCATCAATACACAATAATATGGGGGAATCCTACGGGGGAAATCATAGCTATGAAAATAGGTTTTGTTGAGACATGGGTTACCTCTTAGCCTTAATTAATTCCTTGGCTATGAAGGGTCTTTCATTAAGCTTTCTTACTTTCTTGATTTCTTCTAAGGGGATTCTTGGAGCTCTTTTGGGGTGGTGGGGCGTTATTCTTGTGGGAGTTCTAGGTGCCTTCTAGGTTCCCTATTTATATATGTAAGGGTCTTATTTAGGGTCTAATCCTTTTAGGACTAGGGGTTGGGTTTAGGGATGAGGGCCCATGGACTATGGTGGGCCTTTTTCCCTAATTAATTATTATAATTTATTCTTTCTCTTGGGCTATGGGTTAATTAATTAATTGGTTTTAGGGGCCGTAACACGGGGTGTTACACTCTCCCCCCTTTACGAGGGGCTTCGGGGCGTTAATCCATTCTTTCACCCCCTAGGCATTCCGCATCTTGGCCTCCCGGTTAGGAATGTGGCCCCACGTTTTGCCTTAGTTGGGGTAGACTGGATTTCTGGTGGTGTTGTGATAGAAAGGTTTTGGGTCTACCTCGGTCTCCTGCTCCTGAGCTGGACGTCCCGCGAGTGCCCAAGGTGGCCTCGATTGCTGCCACCCTCTGATCTAGTGCGCGTGTCGTACGGATCAAGGATGAGAACCCTTCCTCCATGATTTGGTTTTGCCGGTTGAGCTGTGCGAGTATGCGTTCATTGATTGAGCCCTCGTTTTGCTCCCTTGGGTTCCCTCCTGATCGTGGTTGCACCGACGGGTTGGGTTCGTCATCCTCCTCCTGGTCCTCATTTCCCTCCAGGATTCCGCAATCTTGCATTGCTCGTTTGAGCTTCTTGTTGGAAATGTCTAATTGGTCGACCAATTCTCTTCGTTCATCCTCGGGTTTTTGGCAAATTTCGTCGAGGGTGAGGTAATGTCCTCCCTCGGTGTAGTAGATATCATTGCGGCGTAGGTTCTGGGCGTTAAAGACCATGCCATTTGCGGTCTTGACCTCGGTGTGGCTTAGGTCCACCCCCTTTTTCTCCATGATCCAACTTAGGATCATCACGTAGGGTAGGCTAAGCCGATTGCTTGATTTGCAAAACTCCATGTGTTTTAGCATGAGGGCCGGCAGGTTGAACTTGATTTTGTGTTCCAAGAAGTAAGCAAAGGTGCACTCCAAGCTCCCCACATCCTTGCTCTTGTTATTGGTGGGCAAGAGGCTATCAGTTACAATCATAACCAATGTCTTTTGCTCCGCCGATAGCCACTTTCGGTTTGGTCGAGTGGCCGAGGTGAACCCGTCCTCCTTTCCGAGTAGGTACCCGAGGTAGTCCTTGTACCCCGTGGTTTGGGTATCAATCCACCCCTTCCGGTCATAGTTGGACACACCCGTGGTGGTCAATTTCAAGAGCTTGGCCAAACGGCCTTCGGAAAGCACAATTTCCTTGCCACGGACCTTGGTGGTGATTTCTACTTTGTCACCCCGTTTGGTGGCCACAAGGTGTTGGTAGAATTCTTTCACCAAGTCGGGGTATGTATCCCCTTTGATGGCGAGGTAAGTATCTAAGAGCCCTTGATGTTTAAGCATATCAACCAATTCCGGAGAGAATTGGTCGGGTTCAAGTGCTTTACCTCCGATTACGGTGTAATCGGCATTGCTCCACTCCGGGGTGCGGATTCCGAGGGGTTTCTTCGGCATCGCGATAGGTGGCGCTTTTCCGGCGGGTCTCCGGCGGGTCTCTTTTCTGGCGGTGATTTGAGCTGCTGCGAGGTGGCGACGGTGGGGCGGAGCTCGACGGCTGCTCGGCGAGGCGGTGGAGGTCTTCGGTGGCGTGGGGCGTCGATGGCAGCGGGCGGAGTTCGGGTGGATGGTGGGCGGCGTCTTTGGTGCTGCGGGTGATCTCCGACGGAGCAGTTTGGACGGCGGTGCGGCGGCGCGAGGTCGTCGGGGAGTGGCCGGGTGGCGACGGCGTCCGGTTGGTGGTGACGTGAGTGGTCGGCGGTTTTCCGGGTAGGGGGTGGTGGTGTGCGTGAGAGGGGGAAAAAGGGAAGGAATGGGGAAGGAGAGGAGGAGGAAGAAGAAGAAGGAGAAGGGTTTTTGATTTGGGGGTTTTGTGGATTTTAGGGATTTGGAGGGGTTTAACAAGGGGGTGTTCCCTTGTGGTTTCAAGAAACACTCATGGGCTAGTGGTTAGGGTTTTTACTTGTAGAGGAGAGGTCCAAGGTTCCATTCCTAATGGTAACATTAAATATTTATTGATGGTGTGGTCATTGTCGTTTTCCTTATTTTGTCCTTTAGTGGGGGAAGGGTTGGGTTGGTGATATAGTTTGTGGTTTCGTCTTTAGAAGCAGGATCGAATTTTAATCGAATCTTTTATTTATAAAATTCCGAAGTAATCGCTAAATAAGTAGTTTTTACTATGAAGGTGATTACAAGGAATTGCCAGTTTATCCTAGACAGAATTCGTCTTCTTGATTTTCTCTTGCGGGGTTTGTGTGATCCTCGTCTTTTGGGGTTAGGTTCCCCTCCTCGAGGTTGCTCTCGTTCCCGAGGTCGGCTTGAGTGCGGCTCATGACGAATATTTTCCCGGGAGCGCCGTAGTTCCCTTGGTGGGTGGTGCCTCCGTGTTGACCTATGGTGGTGAGGCGTGGCCTTTGGGGTTGAACGCACTGGAAGGCCTTGTGCCCTTCTTCTCCGTAGTTGAAGCATCGCCAGGGATTGCCCATGCAATCTTTCCCTCTATGGCTTTTGTTGCATTTTGGGCAAGGGAAGCTCCTTGGGTTTACTTCATTGTTCCCTAGGGACGGTCTTTGGTTGGTCAGGTTGCTTGGTCTTGTGTTGGTGTCGCTCCTTGTCCTTTTTTTTACCGGTGGTGCTCCCCCTCCGGTATTCCTTTTTCGTATCTGTTCCTGAACCCCGCGCTGGAGTAGTTGGATTCGATAGAGATTGGCGGCACTGGAGTAAGCCTCGTTGAGAGTTCGAGGTCGGCTTACCACTAGTGCTTTTCGGGCTTCGAAGTTGAGGCCCGAGACGAATCTTTCTATCTTAGTTACTTCGGTGGGGACTTGCTCTGGTGCGAAGCGCGCCAGTTCGAGGAATCGCTTGTGGTATTCCATGACGGTGGCTGTCCCTTGTTTCAGATGGAGGAACTCTTCGTACGTGGATGCTAATCGTTCTCGTAGTCGTGTTTTGAGGTTTTCCCAGTTGAACCCTGGTTCCTGTTGGTAAGCGGGACCCTTGTGGATCCACCAAAGGTCGGCCTCGTGTCCGAAGTAGAACGAGGCTATCTCTACACGACGTTCTTCTGGGCATTCCACTAACCCAAGTATCTTTTCGAGGGTCCGGATCCATTCCTCCAGGATCACGGGGTCCTCTTCTCCTGAGAATGTGGGCGGTCGATGGTTTGAAACTTGTCGGGCGACGTCTGAGTTCGCGTTTGATGGAGGAGGCAGGGGCCTGTTGTTGCGAAGAGCTACGTCGCTTAGTGCCTGGGCGACTTGCGTTAGTTGTTGCAGTGTTTGGGTCAGGGGGTCGTGTGTGGTGGGTTCCGGAGTCCTTGATTGTCTTCTGTTGGGTGCCATGCTGTCGTTTTTTCTGAGTCAATGTTTTATAAGAACATTAAATTAGAGCTTGGCATCTTTCTTTGACGTGATAAGCGGAGGAAGGTTTTTTTTAGACAAGGAAGGGATGAAGTGAAGGGGTTTATGTGTAGGTTTCACAATCTCACCGCGCGTCCTAAAATTCCCGCGTCCTATGTTCCTAAATACCTAGAGTTCAAGCCCAATGTCCTAAAGTCCGGTTTTAAGAGTCTTATCCTAGGGTCAATCTTAGGCTCTGATACCAACTGTAACACCCCGAAATTTCAAGACATTTAAAACTTATAAAATAAAGGTGGAATCTCATTAAATCCCAAAACGTAATACAAGAGTACGGGGTGCTATGCCACACCTGAGCCAGAGAACTCAGATGCACAGGCTAACTAACTAATATCCTTGATAATGTAAATGCATAAGCATGGCACGCAGGCCAAAAGGGAAACTATCTACTTCTACGCTCCAATTTCTAGCGCGCTCCAGTGACTTATTCTTCTGTGCCTGAAAGCCAAATATATCTGTTCAGCGAGAGATGCTGGTAACCCACTCCAACGCGTTGAAATACAATACATATAGAGATATATATATATAGATATATGAAAACAATTTTGAGCATGAAAATATATTCTACGAACTCTAGCTTTTAAAACCGGGAATGACTCGACAGATAAGGCTAGACACAAGCAACAGTTATAACAAGCGTATACAATCCACAACAGGCAAGACAGATAAAGCTGAGCACAATTAATAATCATAACCCAACATAAACAATCCCCAGCATAAATCCCATAGTCACATCCCCCAAGATACTCATAATCACAACTCATCCATATCTCATCACATAGCACACTTTGTTGGCGCCACAGGACCAATCGCATGCCCATACATGAGGGTCAGCGCATATAGCTCTGACATGGCCCTGCAGCACCCTGCCCCGTATCGCAACACGGAGGGGTCGATCGCAACCGACCGATGAACTGCAGCTCATCATAATGTTTGATCGCAACCAAACAGTGGACTGCAGCCCAAGAGAATGTCATCTGACCGCAGCCAGGAAATATGAACCACAGCTCATGTAGAAACGTTTGATCGCAACCAAACGGTGGACCGCAGCCCAAGAGTGTAAATCTGAACGCAGCCAGCTTCTGAACCGCAGCTCAGGAATAACCAATCCGATCGCAACCGAATTGGGGTGTCATGCACACATAACACATAGCAAGCACATGCAACCCACATTAACACATTGGGAAGGGGAGAAAGTGTATAACAAAACCTATGCGTGATCCTTCACATACTAAGAATGGTCCTAAGGGGTTCATACTTCTTCCACCTAGGTCAACGGGATACCAATTCAACTAGCATGCAATATATAAGACTCATAAACCTACGAACGGTACCCGAAACATCAAACTAGACACGGCACGATGAACGGAGTCCGTTGGGGCACCACGGGGATCGGGGAAACATCAAACGGGGAAGCCGGGGTCCCGAATGGGGGAGATTTCCAGCGGGTAGCCGATGGGTGGGGGGCCACCCGCCGGCTGCCCGCCGGTAAGCACTGTTCCGGGCAGCGGGTCGCCGGTGGGCAGCCGCCCGCCTGCCGGCTGCCCGCTGCCAGAGACGTCCCTTCTGGCCGCGGGTAGGTGGCGGGTCCCCTACCCCCCACTGACTCTTTATACACAAACGCCCCGGGAACCATTGTGGAACCCGAAACCATGCTTAGACACTTTACAACGCAATTAACGATCAACACGTAGACAATTAACGGATCAAATACGAGAAACGTACGGCACAGAACCTATCATGCTTTTCTAAACATAATCGACACCCAAACATGCGATTTCCCACCTGATACACCAAGAATAATATCATACGATACAACCTAGGGTTCTAATCACTTTTATACCAACATGAATACGATTCGTCTTCTAATTACAAGATTCGGTAAGAATATCACATAAGCATCAAGAATGCCATACAATTATCAAGAACATATAAACATCAAGAACTCCACATAATCATCAAGAACACCATAATTATCAAGAATCTCCCAATATCAAGATCACCCATGGAATTATCCCATCAATCATCAATAATAATATCACAAATCATCAATACACAATAATATGGGCGAATCCTACGGGGGAAATCATAGCTATGAAAATAGGTTTTGTTGAGACATGGGTTACCTCTTAGCCTTAATTAATTCCTTGGCTATGAAGGGTCTTTCTTTAAGCTTTCTTGCTTTCTTGATTTCTTCTAAGGGGATTCTTGGAGCTCTTTTGGGGTGGTGGGGCGTTATTCTTGTGGGAGTTCTAGGTGCCTTCTAGGTTCCCTATTTATATATCTAAGGGTCTTATTTAGGGTCTAATCCTTTTAGGACTAGGGGTTGGGTTTAGGGATGAGGGCCCATGGACTATGGTGGGCCTTTTCCCTAATTAATTATTATAATTTATTCTTTCTCTTGGGCTGTGGGTTAATTAATTAATTGGTTTTAGGGGCCGTAACACGGGGTGTTACAGACACCGACGACTGATCAACGACGGCAGGTGGCGGCTGGTCGGCGACGGGGGCAGAACGACGGGGGTGGGGAGGGGATGCTTCTCGGCTGGCCACGAGTAGGGAGAAGGAGGAAAGAAAGAGAAGAAGAATTTGGGGGTTAGGTATTTGGGGAAGAAATTTGGAAAAATATGATTTAATTTGGGGATTTGGGTAAAGTGAGAATTTATGGTTAAGATGGAAATAAAATTGGGTAAGTTTCAAGAAACTTAATTAGCTTAAGTGGTTAGAGGGTTGGGTTGACAAGTGATACACCTGGGTTTGAAATTGAAGGTTTACAAATAAAAATCTATTTGTCTTTTAAGGCTTCACAAGAAAGGATTTTATGGATTTTCTATTCCAAATTCAAAGAATTGCTTGGAGAATTTTAACTAGCTCGCAAGAAGGAAAGGTTACAATTTGTACATGTGCAACAATTGTGGGCTTAATCCAAGCATGACTCATCTTAGGGGTGAACAACTATCCCTACCAAATGCTTTCACTTCCAACTAAAAGGATCAATCATCAAGAAGGGCTTACACTTAGGTCCAAACGAATCATTCACCAAAGAGGGAAAACATAACAAGGACAACGAAATGACTCCAACAAATAATCAAGGAAAACAAGGCAACACACGACGACACAAAGAACAAGATGCGTACTGAAGACAAGAGTAGGCTAGAAAAAGGTTACCTGCTAGCTCTTCCTCCACCAAGCCATCGGTCTCTGCCTGCGACCGTCCCATCACGAACACCCTTCCTGACAACCTAGACCCAGCTGCTCCTCCGGCTCCTAGGGGTGGTGGCAACACCATTTGGTTGGCTTGCTGAGGGCACTCGGCGACCTTGTGACCCCTATCCCGGCAACGGTAGCACTGAAACGCTTGGCCATTACAATCCTGACCCGCATGCACTTTTCCACATCTACGGCAAGGAAACATATTGACTTGATTTCCATGCTCTGCTCGGTTGGGTCCTTGGGTTGGAGATGACGCATTCTTAGCTTGAAAACTCGGCCTAGGCTTCTTGAAACTGGAAGAGCCTCCACTCTCGGTTCTTTTCCTTGCAAGCTCATAGTATCCTCGCTGTAGCTGCTGAACACGGTAAAGATCTGCAGCACTCAGGTATGCTTCCATCAAAGAACTCGGCCTACTCACGGTTAGGGCCTTCCGTGCCTCGTACTTCAAGCCAGCTACACACTTCTCAACCTTGGCGAGCTCCGTAGGCACAAGCATCCGGGCAAAACGCGCAAGCTCTAGAAACTTCTTGTGGTACTCAACCACCGATAGGGATCCTTGCTGGAGATGGAGGAATTCCTCATACATTTCAGCCCTAACATACGCCGGATAAAACCTCTCGCGCATCCGATCCTTGAGAGCGGTCCAAACAAACTCAGGTTCCTCAAGGCAAGCTGGGCCCTCATGCATCCACCACAGATCGGCCTCAAGGCAGAAGTAGAACGTTGCAAGCTCTACTCTTAGCTCTTCTGGACAACTGACAACCGAGAAGATCTTGTCAAACGTCTTCATCCGCTCTTCCAAGATGACCGGGTCTTCCTCACCCGCAAAGGTCGGTGGCCTGTGACCCGACACGAGACGCCCCACGTCCCTATGCCCGGCAGGTTGAGGAGGTGGCACGGGATGGTCGTGCTGCATCGTCTGCGTCAACTGCTGAAGGTTCTGGGCAAGCTGCTCATTCATCGGGGTCTCCAGCGTATGCGCACAAGGACGAGGAGGCATCGCAAGCTTCTACAACAACAACACGATTACTAACAAGGCAACAAACAAGCAAGCAATGGTAAACAACGCTCAGCTCACCGCGCATCCTAAGAAATCCTGAGCTTAAACACTTAGATTCTTATGGTCACCTTAAGGTCTCAAACAACACCTATCCACTTAGAAGTCTAGACTCTTCCTTCCTAGGCTCAAACCTAGGCTCTGATACCAATTGTAACACCCCCTAATTTCCATGCTACATTAAACCTTAAAAATGGAGATAACTAGCCAAAACATCATACTCAGCGGAAGACTAAACAAGGATTATATAAATAGGAAATATAGGGTGTTATGCCAAGCCCACCGAAAGGTGAACCCACAGGCGAAACATCTGCATAATCCCCAATCTAAATCCATACAAAACAAGAGTACTAATGTCTAACATTGGCACACAGGCCACAACATCTCAAAACAAAGGGATCTAAGCTAACAGGTTCTAGACCGCGCTCTCGTCTACTCATCACCTGAAAGAAACACATAAAATAAGGGACGACGCCCAGTCAGCGAATGATGCTGGTAACCCACCAATACATGTGAAATATCATATGTAGATAGAGATCAACACAAGACTCAATGCACTCTCCAAAGATAAGGGAACACATCCCAATACGATAAGAAGCAATAACGACTCACAAGAATAGCTCAAGGTATAATCTACCATCACACAGTAGATTATCACCCGAAATGCATAACACAAGAGAATAGGGACACACCCATTGGCAACACATGTCGTTGTGACATCACACGTCACAAAATAGAGAAACACGCAACAACGGCTACACAAGCCTTCGTGACATCACCCATAACGAATTGAGATGCCTTCCTTATGCTCGTTTTCAACCTTATGGCTACCCCCAACCTTATGTCTAGTTCCAACCATTACCTCCAGGACCCCTGTATACCAAGTCCAACCTTTTCCCTTCGAGGACCGTCGTCCCCATCCGCCGATAAACTGCCAACAAAACCACCAATTCATAGTACACGAGTGTACCGATCACGCACATGACAACACATGCCTTGGAAACACATGCCTCCCAAGAAATACGTGAACCCGACACACAGGTCACAAACTCCAAAATCACGTCATGGCCACCACGAGGACCACTATCGTACCTTGTTGACTAGTGTCCCATACCACTAATCGTGCAATCCAGGTACAGCCACACACACCACACCACAACAGGAATCAATCAACGGATCACAACGAAGATATGAAACCATACTCAATCAAGGAAATGGATCACAATCCAACAACGACGATGATTAAAACAAGTCATCATCAACAATAGGAAAGTACAAACAACACACATGCTAGCATTTAAACAACGAACAAGCATGTTTATCAAACAGGAAAACCAAACTTAGTTCCAAAGAACACACAAGACTCATCATGGTTCAACGAATCATAAGGTTGAACACTTAGAACGATTTAGGACACCAAAACCTACATAGAACCCAACCATATAGTTCTTGACATACGAAACATCAAGAAGACACTCAAATAGTTCCACAAAAGAAAATCGAGTAGTCAAAAGACCAAATACGGAGTCAAAAGAATCACGGGGAATAAATCCCCGCACAACCAACATATGTACCCCGCGGGTGGGCCCACGGGTGGACCCCCACCGGTGGTTCCGCCGCGGGAACACTACGCCAATCCACCTTGTACCGCGCGGGTGGGGCGGCGGGAAGGCCACTGCCCGCTGTTCCGCCTGCAGATACATGCCTATACACCAAAATAATCCCTTCGGGGATTTTCAACACCAAGCTCAAATTCAAGTCCAAAACATGCCAAATCTCACCAAATACAACAAAATGACATGAATCAAAGGAATAGCCAAGCAATTGCATACAAGAACCCTAATAACAAGCTCTAGATATGCATTTTCACAAGACAATGCATAAACAGTCACATTTAATAGCAAAACACATGTAGAATCCAAGAAATCATCATATAGGTAAGCAAAATAAATTTTGTAGAGCATGTGTTACCTCTTGAAGATTTATCCTTCACTTACAACACTCCACAAGGCTCCCAACAATGTTCCCTTTCCACACCCACTTGAAGAACACACCAAAACAACATAAAGATTTCACCTTTATAAAAAGATACCTTAGAAAACACTAAAAACACAAGAGGAGCTTAGATCTTACCCTCCTAGATGCTCAAAAGTATGAAAGGTAGAATCTTGAAAGCAAACTTGAAAGATCTTGGTAGCCCTAGGTGTGGCTTGGAGAGAAAGCTAACTAGTTTTTAGAGAGAAGAGAGAGAGCTTAATGATTTTTCTCTTGGAGAGTGTTTGAAGAAATGAAATGTGTCTTCCTAGGTTAGCTTGAAAGACTATTGTCAAGGAAATGTCTCATTTACCCTTACTAAGATGAAATGTGTAAGGGGACAAGGGAACAACTCACAAGGCTTTTGGTACAACTTTGACTTTGGGTTAACTAGTCAATTACTAGTCCCCGACTATTGAATTTTCAGGAATTTAAGGAATTAAATTAGCAATTGGATTAGGATTAATTACTTAATTAATCTCTTAATTGAATTTGGATTACGGGGTGTCACACAACCACCTACATATGAGCCTACGCTCAGGTCACACTATAAATTTCAATCATGGCCACACAAGGACCGCATCAGTACCAAGAAGACTAAGGCCCCATAAACCTTAATCATGCATCAATCTTGGTACAACAATTACACACGTTCACATCATAGGAATCAATCAATGGATCACAACATAGATATGAAACCATACTCAACAACGAAGGATCACATTCTGACACCAAACGATGGTCAACACAAGTTGCCAATCTCAATAGGAAAGAACAAACGGCACACACTAGCATTTCAACATCAAACTTGCATGCTTATCATACGGGTAAACCAAAAGTAGTTCCATAGAACATACAAGACTCAACATCAATCCAACGAATCACAAAGTTGGATCACAAGCACGATTTAAGACACCAAATCCTACATGGATTCCTAACATAACGTTCTAGACATACGAAACATCAAGAAAACTCACGAATAGCCCAATCAAACAACATCAAGAGGTCAAAAGAATCACGGGGAACAAATCCCGGACCATCATCATCCATGTTCCCCACGGGTGGGACACGGGTGGACCTCCACCCGTGGTTCTGCCCGCGGGTACCAATGCCCACAACACTCATACCCCGCAGGTGGGGCGGCGGGGGGAGCACCGCCCGCGGTACACATGTACTCCAAAAATAATCCCTTCGGGTTTGGTTCCATCTTGGTTGTCTTTTTCTTAAAGGTAGGATCTTTATGATCTTTTGGTTTGATCTTGAAGTGGGTTTGGAAAGTAAGCCTTGTGGAGAGCTTGTTGTGGTGTAAACTGAAGTCTTTTGGTCTTCAAGAGGTAACCCATTCTCTACAAAACCTATTTTGCTTACCTATATGTGATTTCTTGGATTCTACATGTGTTTTGCTATGAAATGTGAGGGTTTATGCAATTATCTTGTGATATTGCATATCTAGAGCTTGTGTTTAGGGTTCCTTTGTGCCATTGCTTGGCATTTTCCATGGTTCAAGTGATTTTGTTATGTTTGGTGAGATTTGGCATGTTTTGGACTTGAATTTGTGTTTGGAGAAGAAAATCCCCGAAGGGATTTATTGTGGAACAGGGATGTTCCCGCGGGCGGGGCACCACTCGCCGGCCTACCCGCGGGTACATAGCCTGTGGGATAGTGTTCCCGTGGGCGGAACCACGAGTGGGGCACTACCCGCGGGTAGACGAGTGGAGTTGGATCAGGATTTGTTCCCCGTGATTTGTTTGACTCGGTATTTGGTCGTTTGGCTTCCCAATATTCTTTTGTAGAACTATTTGAGTGTCTTCTTGATGTTTCATATGTCTAGAACTATATGGTAGGTATCCATGTTGGACTTTGTTGTCTTGTATCGTGCTAAGTGTTTAACATTGTGTTTCGTCGAACCAAGAGGTGTCTTGTGTTTTCCTCAGAACTATCTTGAGTTTCCCCATTGATAAGCATGCTAGTTTGTTGTCTTAATGCTAGTGTGTGTGTTGTTTGTACCTTCCGTTTGGTTGATGATAACTTGTGTTATTCATCGTTGCTGTCGTTGGGCTGTGACCCGTTCCTTAATTGAGTATGTTTCATACCTTCGTTGTGATCCGTTGTTTAACTCTCATGTGAGTGGTGGTGCGTGTGTGGATCTACCTGGATTGCACGATTAGTGGTATGGGACACTGGTCACCAAGGTATTGCAGCAATCCTCGTGGTGGCCGTGACGTGATTATGGAGTTGTGGCCTGAGTGATGGGTCCACGTTTTTGGGGGAAAACATGTGTTATCCGGGTATGTGTTGCCATGATTGGTGGTGTTCGTTGGTGGTTGTTGGTGGGGGACGACGGTCTCGGGGGAATAAGGTTGGACTAAGAAGTACAGGGGTTCCTGGAGGTAATGGTTGGAAAAGAAGGTACAAGGTTGGGGGTAGCCACAAGGTTGGGACAAGGCATAAGGAAGGCATACCAACTCGTGATGGGTGATGTTGCGAGGGCTTGTAAAGCCGGCGTTGTGTGATCTTCTCTCGTGACGTGTGTAGTCACGGAGGCATGTGTTGTTGTGGCATGTGTTGCCGTTGGGTGAGTCTTTATCCTTGCGTGTGGTTAACCTTTGTGGTTTGGGATGTGTTCCCGTGTTATCCTTGAGAGTGATGAGTCTTGTGTTGACAGTTGATCTTGGTTTTGACTTATATATATGTATTCCGTTTTGAAAATGGTTTTTATGACTTATATCTATCTATTTATGATACTTAATGGTATTGGTGGGTTACCAGCATTATTCACTGACCGGGTGTCGTCCCAATGTTTATCTTTGTATCTTTCAGGTGATGTTTAGACGAGCGCGATGTCTAGAGCCTGGTAGCTTAGCACCTTTATCCTTGTTTTAGTGGCCTGTGCACCGCTGTAGTTAGATTGATGTTTTGGGATAGATGTACACACTTGCAGATTGTTGCCGTAGCGTTTACCGTGTTTGGTAGACGTGGCGTGACACCCCGTTGAATTTCTTTTATCCAGTTCGTTTTATCTTCCGCTGTGCTAGTTTTGTCGTTTAATCTGCATGTGTTAAGGCTTACATATATGTCTTGTTTGGGGGGCGTTACAGTTGATATCAGAGCCTAGGTTTGAGCCTAGGAAGAGTTAAGTCTAGACTCCCTAAGTTGTTAAGTGTGCTTTGAGACCTCTAAGCGACCTTAAGAAGCTAAGTGTTAGGCTTAGGACTCTAGGTTGCGCGGTGAGATGTGTGTTGTTTGCTGTCTTGCTTGTTTGCTTTCTTTTGGTAATCTCGTTGTTGTTGTAGAAGTTTGTGATGCCTCCTCGTCCCCGCGCTCGCACCCCGGAGACCACGACCAACGAGCAGCTCGGTCAGATTCTCCATCAGCTGACGCAGACGATGCAGACGCTCAGTGAAGCCTTGTTGAACAACAATCAAGCTGTGCCACCTCCTCCCCCTGCAGGGCATCGCGATGTAGGGCGTTTGGTGTCAGGGCATCGGCCGCCAACCTTCGCTGGCGAGGAAGACCCAGTAGTCCTAGAAGAGTGGCTACGGGTGTTTGATAAGATCTTCATCGTAGTGGGTTGCCCTGAAGAAAGGAGAGTAGAACTGGCAACGTTCTACTTCTGCCAAGAAGCTGATCTGTGGTGGGTCCACGAAGGTCTGACCTTCCTTGAAGAACCTGGGTTTGATTGGACCGCGCTCAAGGACAGAATGCGCGAAAGGTTCTACCCAGCGCATGTGCGAGCCGCCATGTTTGATGAGTTCCTCCATCTGCAGCAAGGATCCTTATCTGTGGTCGAAATACCACAAGAAGTTCTTAGAGCTGGCGCGCTTCGCAAGGATGCTTGTGCCTACAGAGCTTGCCAAGGTTGAGCGTTTCGTTGCCAGTCTGAATTATGAGGCACGAAAAGCGTTGACGATGAGTAGGCCCAGTTCCCTTAAGGATGCGTATTTGTGTGCCGCGGATCTGTATCGTGTTCAGCAGCTTCAGAAGGGATCGTATGAGTTAGCTAGGAAGAGAGTTGAGAGCAGAGGTTCTTCCACCTTCAAGAAGCCCCGACCGAGCTTTCAAGTCAAGGCCGTGTCGTCTTCTTCTCAAGGACCTATTAGAGTGGAGCATCAGGATCAAGCTAAGTCGGTTGGTTGTCGAAGATGTGGGAAGGTTCACGCGGGCCATGATTGTTATGGCCAGGCGTTTAGGTGTTTCCGATGCGGAGATCGTGGTCACAGAGTCACGGAGTGTCCCCAGCTTGCAGGTCAGAGAGCGTTGCCGCCACCCCCGAGAGCCGGAGGAGCACCAGGAGGGAGTTCGGGTCGCGGAGCTGTCGGAGCTAGGCCACTCGAAAGAGTTTTTGTGATGGCGCTTTCTCAGGCTGAGTCGGGGGGCTTGATAGAGGATGACGTGGCAGGTAACCCCTTTCGTCTAGCCTACCCTTGTTTGTTTCTCCAGAATCATCGTGTTCGTTGTATCTTGAGTGTTACCATGTGTTTCATAGTTGTCTCTTGCTTGGCAATCCTTGGTATGCTTTCTTTGATAGCATTTCCTTTGAGGCTTAGTATATACTCTTCTTGCTAAGTGATTTCTTTAGTTGGCATATGAGATTCGTTGTGAAGTTAGCAATCAAACCTTGTGCTTGGTTGTTCTTACAACAATTCCTTGTGCACTTCCTAAATTTTCCAAGTATTCTTTGAATTGGAAAATAGCCAAAAATTCTTACCAAGAACCTTTCCTTGTGTAGCTTAAAAGCCAAACCTAATGTTTAATTATAGCCTTTGAGTTTCGAACCCAAACCTAATTTTTATCAACCCAACCTTTAAACTACTTGAGCCAATTATCTTTCTTGAAACCTAAACAATTTTAATTCCATCTAAACCATAAATTCCCACTTTACCCAAAATCCCCAAATTAAATCATCTTTTCTCCCAATTTCACCCAAATCCCTAAATTCCCATATTCACTTTTTCTTCCTTTCTTTCTACCCGTGAGACCACCCAGCACCCAGCCCTCCCCGTAGCTTCACCGCCACCACCACCTGCCCGTCACCCCGCCGTTGCCGAGCCGCCATTCGCCGTCGCAGCAGCCGGAGCCGTCGCGTCGCCGTGTCGCCGAGAGAGAGAGAGAGAGAGCAATGAGAGTGAGAGGATAAAGAAGAGAAGCCTTGGGTCCTTTTTGTTGAGCTTTGGATCATCTTCAATCATGCCTAGAAGGTCAAGTTTCGCAAGGAAAGCGGAATGGGTGGATACCCATTACCTCGTTCTTGAAGGTAAAGCTTTGGATCCGGAATCTTTTCCTAGTTCCTTGTTGGATATGCTTAGATATCAAGGTTTGTTGGATGGGTTTCTCACCATAAGGGCCGAGACTTACCCGAGTTTGGTGAAAGAGTTTTATCGTCATATGGTTGTGACAAAGGAGGGCGATAAGTTGGAGATCACCTCTAAGGTGAGAGGTGTGAAGGTCGTGTTGTCTGAGAAGAGGTTGGCTCAGTTGTTGAGTTTGTCTTCTACCGGAGTGGCTCAGTACAGTGGTCATTCTTGGGTTAGTACGGATACCATGGGGTACCGTGACTATTTGAGCTATCTGTTGGGCCGTACGAGTGGTTTCACTCAAGCCTCTAGGCCGGAAAGGAAGTGGTTGTCTGCGGAGCAAAGGATCTTGGTGATGTTGGTGTCAGATTGTTTGTTGCCTAATAACAACAAGAGCAGTTTGTTGGGTAAGTTGGAGTGCACCTTTGCTTTCTGTCTGAAGAACATGGTTAAGTTCAACCTGCCTGCTTTGATGATGCAACACATGGTGTTTTGCCGGAATCACAATCAGAAGAGCTTGCCGTATGGGATGGTATTGAGTTGAATCTTGGTTAAGAAAGGTGTTAGTGTGGACGGTTGCCTGCCGAAGGCCGTGGGAAAGATGGTGTTGGATACCACCAATCTCTGGAGTTGTAATCTGTTTCGGTTGGATGATGGTGAGTACATCACGCCTGAAGAGGTGGCAAGGAAAGCACCTGTTGAGAGGGCGGAGTTAGCTGTTGAGCTTGGGATCCATGCCGGGAAGTTGAGCCTCGCAGTCCAGAGTTTGGGCGGTGATGAAGAAGCTGAGGAGGAAGCAGACCAAGAAGAAGTGTAGGAGCACCGGAGGCCGCCGGAGCTGAAGAAAGTGATTCAGACAGTGAGGAAATCCGGAGAAGGAAGGAAGCTCGCACAAAGAGGGAGCACGAAGTCGTCACCTTGCTTCGTCAGCAGAACAACATGATCGCCGAGGGCTTTGCGTTTGTGAAGGTGCAGTTCGTCGCAGTGCATCAGAGGCTGGACCAGATTGAAGCCAGTTCTAGCCACAAGGACGAAGACGAAGAGGAGTCCGAAGAGGCCGAGGAGTCGGAGAGCGAGGAGTTTTAGTTTGTGTTGCGGTAACCCCGTTCTCTTTTTCCTTGTTGTTTCTTTCTTAGCCGTTGTTAGCTTGGTGATAGGTTGTTGTGTGCTTTCTTGTTTTGTTTGTTGCCTTGTTGTTTAGATAGTTGATAGTGGTGTTTGGAGTTAGTAGTTTAGTTCTTGGTTGTTGTCTAGAAGTTGGTGGTTGTGTTGAGGTTAGAGTTCTTGATGCTCAATCTATCCGTTTGTTGACCTCTTGCCAATCCTTGAATTTGAAATGCCTTCTTCTTTGCCTTGGGAATCCTTGTGAGTTCTTTTGGAGTCTTTGACCAAAAGAGTTGTTCTTGAACTTCTTGTCACAATTTCGTTTCCTTTTTACCGTTCGCTTTTAATTCGTCGTACCCAAGCTTCGGGGACGAAGCTTCTTTGAAAGGGGGGAGGATGTGACACCCCAAAAATCCACATTTAATCTATGGATTAATTGAGTAATTAATCATATTTTTATTTGAGGAATTAATTCCTAAAATCCTGATTTCTAATATTCAAGGACTAGAATTTGACTAGTCAACCTTTAAGTTGTGTTGTACCTTGTGCTTTGAGGGGAGTTCCCTTGTTCCTTACACTTTCTAAGGGTTAGTAAGGGTATTCTTGTCTTTTCACCAGGAGTTAGTATTGTAACCTAACCTAGAAGACTTCTTCATTTCATTCCCTACAATTCTTAGAAAAATAGTTCTACCTTCTCTCTAGAAAAGAAGTGTAGCTTATTCTCCAAGCCAAGTTGAGACCCGTGTCAAGATTCCAAGATTCAACCTTTCACCTATTTGGGCATCTAGGAGGGTAAGATCTAAGTTCATCTTGTGTTTTTGTTTCCATCTTAGTTGTCTTTTTCTTAAAGGTAGGATCTTTATGATCTTTTCGTTTGATCTTGAAGTGGGTTTGGAAAGTAAGCCTTGTGGAGAGCTTGTTGTGGTGTAAAGTGAAGTCTTTTGGTCTTCAAGAGGTAACCCATGCTCTACAAAACCTATTTTGCTTACCTATATGTGATTTCTTGGATTCTACATGTGTTTTGCTATGAAATGTGAGGGTTTATGCAATTGTCTTGTGATATTGCATATCTAGAGCTTGTGTTTAGGGTTCCTTTGTGCCATTGCTTGGCATTTTCCATGGTTCAAGTCATTTTGTTGTGTTTGGTGAGATTTGGCATGTTTTGGACATGAATTTGTGTTTGGAGATGAAAATCCCCGAAGGGATTTGTTGTGGAACAGGGATGTTCCCGCGAGCGGAATGGCGGGCAGGGCACCACCCGCCGGCCTACCCGCGGGTACATAGCCTGTGGGATAGTGTTCCCGCGGGCGGAACCAAGAGTGGGGCACTACCTGTGGGTCCACCCGCGGGTAGACGAGTGGAGTTGGATCGGGATTTGTTCCCCGTGATTTGTTTGACTCGGTATTTGGTCTTTTGGCTTCCCGATGTTCTTTTGTGGAACTATTTGAGTGTCTTCTTGATGTTTCATATGTCTAGAACTATATGGTAGGTATCCATGTAGGACTTTGTTGTCTTGTATCGTGCTAAGTGTTCAACATTGTGTTTCGTTGGACCAAGAGGTGTCTTGTGTGTTCCTCGAAACTATCTTGAGTTTCCCCATTGATAAGCATGCTAGTTTGTTGTCTTAATGCTAGCGTGTGTGTTGTTTGTACCTTCCGTTTGGTTGATGATAACTTGTGTTATTCATCGTTGCTGTCGTTGGGCTGTGACCCGTTCCTTAATTGAGTATGTTTCATACCTTCGTTGTGATCCGTTGTTTAACTCTCATGTGAGTGGTGGTGCGTGTGTGGATCTACCTGGATTGCACGATTAGTGGTATGGGACACTGGTCACCAAGGTATTGCAGCAATCCTCGTGGTGGCCGTGACGTGATTATGGAGTTGTGGCCTGAGTGATGGGTCCACGTTTTTGGGGGATAACATGTGTTATCCGGGTATGTGTTGCCATGATTGGTGGTGTTCGTTGGTGATTGTTGGTGGGGGACGACGGTCTCGGGGGAATAAGGTTGGACTAAGAAGTACAGGGGTTCCTGGAGGTAATGGTTGGAAAAGAAGGTACAAGGTTGGGGGTAGCCATAAGGTTGGAACAAGGCATAAGGAAGGCATACCAACTCGTGATGGGTGATGTTGCAAGGGCTTGTAAAGCCGGCGTTGTGTGATCTTCTCTCGTGACGTGTGTAGTCACGGAGGCATGTGTTGTTGTGACATGTGTTGCCGTTGGGTGAGTCTTTATCCTTGCGTGTGGTTAACCTTTGTGGTTTGGGATGTGTTCCCGTGTTATCCTTGAGAACGATGAGTCTTGTGTTGACAGTTGATCTTGGTTTTGACTTATATATATGTATTCTGTTTCGAAAATGGTTTTAGACGAGCGCGATGTCTAGAGCCTGGTAGCTTAGCACCTTTATCCTTGTTTTTGTGGCCTATGCGCCGATGTAGTTAGATTGATGTTTTGGGATAGATGTACACACTTGCAGATTGTTGCCGTAGCGTTTACCGTGTTTGGTAGACGTGGCGTGACACCCCGTTGGATTTCTTTTATCCTATTCGTTTTATCTTCCGCTGTGCTAGTTTTGTCGTTTAATCTGCATGTGTTAAGGCTTATATATAGGTCTTGTTTGGGGGGTGTTACAGTTTTGCTATGAAATGTGAGTGTTGATGCATTGTCTTGAGAAAATGCATATCTAGAGCTTGTTATTAGGTTCCTTGTATGCCATTGCTTGGCTATTCCTTTGATTCAATTCATTTTGTTGTATTTGGTGAGATTTGGCATGTTTTGGACTTGAATTTGAGCTTGGTGTGGAAAATCCCCGAAGGGATGTTTTTGGTATAGGTGGTGTACCCGCGGGCGGAACGGTGGGCAGTGGCCTACCCGCCACCCCACCCCTGGGGTATATGTCTCATGGGAGTGGTTCACACGGGTGGTGGTCCACCCGTGGCCCCACCCCGCGGGGTACGTTATGTGGTTGGTTGGGGATTTGTTCCCCGTGATTCTTTTGACTCGGTATTTGGTCTTTTGACTTCCCGATGTTCTTTTGTGGAACTATTTGAGTGTCTTCTTGATGTTTCGTATGTCTAGAACTATATGGTAGGATTGCATGTAGGTTTTGGTGTCTTGAATCGTGCTAACTGTTCAACATTGTGATTTGTTGAACCATGGTGAGTCTTGTGTGTTCTTCGGAACTATGTTTGGTTTACCCTTTGATAAGCATGCTAGTTTGGTGTTTAAATGCTAGCGTGTGTGTTGTTTGTCATTTCCTATTGTGGATGATGACTTGTGTTAATCATCGTTGTTGTTAGACTGTGATCCATTCCTTGATTGAGTATGGTTTCATATCTTCGTTATGATCCGTTGATTGATTCCTGTGATGGTGTGTGTGTGGCTATACCTGGATTGCACGATTAATGGTATGGGACATTAGTCACCATGGTACGGCAGTGGTCCTCGTGGTGGCCATGACGCGATTATGGAGTTTGTGAACTTTGTGTAAGGTTCACGTATTTGTTAAAGGGTAACATGTGTTACCAAGGCATGTGTTTCCATGTGTGATCGGTACCTCGTGTACTATGAAATCAGTGGTATTGTTGGAGATTGTCGGAGTGGGGACGACGGTCCTCGGGGGAATAAGGTTGGACTTGGTGTACAAGGGTTCTGGAGGTACAGGTTGGAACTAGCTATAAGGTTGGAGGTAGCCATAAGGTTGGAACCGGGCATAAGGAAGGCATCTCAATTTGTGATGGGTGATGTCACCAAGGCTTGTGTAGCCGTTGTGCGTGTGATTCTGTATTTGTGAAATGTGTTGTCACAAAGGCATGTGTTGCCAATGGTTGAGTCCTTCTTTCTCTTGTGTTATGTATGTCGGGTGTTAATCTACTGTGTGATGGTAGATTATGCCTTGAGCCGTTCTTGTGAGTCGTTATTGCTTCTTGTTGATTGGGATGTGTTTCCTTATCTTTATTGTGAGTGCAAAGAGTCTTGTGTTTGACTTCTATCTTTGCTTTGAAATTGATATATACTATATTCCATTTCGCAAACAATTTTGTATATATAAACTATCTACATATGATATTTCACATGTATTGGTGGGTTACCAGCATCATTCGCTGACCGGGCGTCGTCCCATATATGTCTGTATTCTTTCAGGTGCTGAGTAGGCGAGAGCGCAGTCTAGAGACAGCTAGAATAGATTCCTTGAACCTTATGTTGGTTTGGGCCTGCGTGCCTTTGTTAGACTCTAGACCTTATGTTGTTGACTTTATTTTTGGGATAGCTGGATTATGTTGCAGATGTTTACGCCTGTGCGTTCACTGTTGAGTGAGCGTGGCATAGCACTCTACGTTTTCCATATATTTCATGCTTAAGTCTTCCGCTGTGTATGCTTTTATGGTTAGAATTATCTGCATGTCTAAGGTTTAAATTGGTATGGAAATTGGGGGTGTTACATGTTGTACCGGGTACAGGTCGGCAGCGCTTTGATAAGCCTCCTTCAAGGTCCTCTGCTTGCTCACGGTCAGCGCCTTCCGAGCCTCATAGTTGAGCCCAGCCACAAACTTCTCCACCTTCGCAAGCTCGGTGGGGACTAGCATCCTTGGAAAACGAGCAAGCTCCAAAAAGCCCTTATGGTACTCCACCACAGATGATGAGCCCTGCTAGAGATGTAGAAACTCCTCGTACATGGCAGCTCGGACGTGCGATGGATAAAACCGCTCTCTCATCCGGTCCTTCAAGGCTGTCCAGTCGAAGTCGGGTTCTTCTTGACATGCGGGTCCCTCGTGCACCCACCAGAGATCAGCCTCATGATTGAAGTAGAAAGATGCCAGCTCCACTCTACGATCCTCAGGGCACCCTACAACTGTGAAGATCTTGTCGAGGGTTCGGATCCACTCCTCGAGTATCACTGGGTCGTCTTCTCCGGCGAACACCGGTGGCCTATGTCCCGAGACTAGATGTAACCCCCCGCGTTACGGCCTTCAATCCCGGATTAATTATTTAATTAATTCCGTTAATAATAATTAAAAAGGATTTAATTTGGTTAGGATTCCCTTTAATTAAATAATATGGTCCACCATGGATTGTGGACCCTTTCCTAAACTAGAGTTTTAAACCTATTAGGAATAAAGAGAGTAAACCTTTTACTAGTCAGATTCTAATTAGGAATCCTAGACCTATATATCTATTAGGAATAAAGAAAGTAGACCTTTATTATTCAGATTATGATTAGGATTCCTGATTCTATAAATAAGGGATTAGAAAGCAATTAGAACCCTTACCACCCATAGTTATATTACACGAAAATATTCTCGGGAGATTCCCCACCACCAAGCCTAGGGAGATCAATCGGATGGAAATCTTATAAAAGAACCTTAATGTAACATCCTGTGTTACGGCCTCTAACCCAAACTAATTATTTAATTACCTACCCTAAAAAGAGAATTAAATCCTATTAATTAAGGAGGGAGGGTCCACCATAAACCATGGACCCTTATCCGTAAACCAATTCCTTAGTCCTATAAGAAATAGAACTAGCAAACACATACCACTCAGACCCTAATTAGGACGCTTAGACTTATAAATAGGGACATAGGATGCACCTAGAATTGACACCACAATAGATATCGCCACACAAGAATTCCCAAGAATTCTCTTATCACCAACGTAGGAGGAATCAAGAAGAAGAGATCTTAGAGAAAGAACCTTAATAGCGAAGGAACCTAATTAAGGCTAAGAGGTAACCCATGTCTCAACAAAACCTATTTTCTTTGCTATAATCTTCTTCTTTGTCTCCTTCTCTATGCTTGTGTCTTGATAAATCTTGATGTTCTTGATTTTAAAGATAAACAATGATTTTGATGATTTGAATATGGTTAGAGCCCTAGGTTGAATTGGGAATTTCGTATTATGAAATTCTTGGTATATTTGGGTGGGATTTTGCATGTTCGGGTTTTATTTATGTTTAGAAGTCATGTTAGGATATGATCAATATGATTCTTGGTTTTGATCCATTATTTGACTACGTGGTGTCGTCGTTTGTGTTTAAAAGTATCTAAACATGGTTTCGGGTTCCACGAAAGATCCCGGGACAAAAATATTGAAAAACAGTCAGTGGGGGGTAGGTGGACCCGCTGCCCAATTTGGCATCGCCGATAGCGGGCAGACGATTGCCCGCCGGGCACCCGCTGCCCGGAGGCTTGCCACCAGCGGGTGGTCCTCCACCCGCTGGATTCTTCCCACCTTGGGATATTGGCTTCCCCGTTTGATGTTCCCCGAACCCCGTGGTGTCCCGATGGACACTGTTTATCGTGCCTAAGTCTAGTTTGATGTTTCGTGTACCGTTCGTAGGATAAAAGAGTCTTGTGTATTGCATGCTGGTTGAATTGGTACCACATTGACCTAGGTGAAAGATGCATGAACCTTTACGATGTTTCCTAGCATGTATATGACCACGCATAGGTTTCTTTATAAGTTTTCTCCCCTTTCCCAATGTGTTAATGTGAATTGCATGTGCTTGCTACGTGATATATGTGGATGACTCCTCAATATTGGCTGCGGTCAAATTGGTCTTACATAGGATACAGTCCACCGACTGAGCTCATCAGCGGTGTGTAGGGCTGCAGTCCACAAAGAGGGCCATAGTCTACCGATTGAGCTCGTCAGCGGTGTGTAGGACTATGGTCCGCCGCTGAGCTCGTCAGCGGTCTCACAGGGGCTGCGATCCACCAACTGAGCTCGTCAGCGGTGTGTAGGGTCGTAGTCCACAAAGAGGATTACAGTCCACCGACTGAGCTCGTCAGCGGTGTGTAGGACTGTGGTCCGCCGTTGAGCTCGTCAACGGTCTAATCGGTTGGCTGTGGTCAATCCATTCATGCTGCGGTATGAGGTAGGGTGCTGCGGGGCCGTGTTAGCGCTATATGCGCTAACCCTCATGTATGGGCATGCGATTGGTCCCGGGGCGCCACCAAAGTATGCTTGTGTGATAAAGATATTGATTGAAAGATGATATGAATGACATGAAAGTAACCTGTGACCTTAGATATATATATATATGATGATGTCTTTATATGCGTGATTATAACTGTTGAATGTGTTTGTCCCTACTTGTCTAGTCTATTCCTGGTTTTAAAGCTAGAGTCTCCTAAGTACAAACTTGAGCTCGTGCACACATTAACATACTTACATGCACGCAGCGCGTACTGCCAATAATTTATGGGATTAGCACGTGCACACATTAACATACTTACATGCACATAGCGCGTAGGAGAAAAAATCACAACCATCCATCAAAGCTCGTGCACACATTATCATACTTACATGCACACAGCGCGTATGAGGAAAAAATCAAGACCGTCCAATACCACTATCCAATGGCGTCAAATTGTCCATAGGTTTGTATTTTAAGATGTGTTTTTACTTGAATGTAAATCTATATATATATATTTATATATATATATATATATGTATATATACCTATATTGTATTTTAACGCGTTGGAGTGGGTTACCAACATTATTCGGTGAACAGATATATTTAGCTTTCAGGCACAGATGAGTAGCTCCGGAGCGCGCTAGAGGACCCAAGGCTTAGATAGTTAGCTTCCTTTTCGGCCTGCGTGCCATGATGATGTAATGACATTGTTTTGAGGATACTTAGATAGTGTAGCCTGTGCATCTGAGTTCTCCAGCTCAGATGTGGCATAGCACCCCAAACACTTATGTTTGTATGCTCTGTTTTTGGGATATAATGATAGTATTACCTTCATTTCATAAGCTTTGAAAGTTTAAAATTTTAGGGGTGTTACAGTTGGTATCAGAGCCTAAGTTTAACCCTAGGATAAGACTCTTAAGACAAGACTTTAGGACATTAAGCTTGAACTCTAGGTATTTAGGTACTTAGGACTCAGGAAGCTTAGGACGCGCGGTGAGGCTGTAAGTTTATCTATCATTATCTGCCTAACTTCCCCTCACACTATCGTGTGCTTAGTTTAAAAATCACCTATACTTATAACATCAAGGTAAGGATGCAACCCACTAACTTACCATTACGATAAATATTGGCCCTGTAGACCATCAGTATGGCACTAACAAGAAGTCAGTCAAGGACCCCTGAACCCTCCATTCACGAATCTCTAGCTCAGAATCTACAACAACTAAACACAGGTCACCCAAGAACTAAGCGACGCTATCCTCCGTAACAACAACGGATCACCCTCAAACGGGAACCAGACGTGGCTCGCCAAGTCTCGAGCCATCGCCCACCTATCCTCACAGGGGAAGAAGATCCTACGACCCTCGAGGAATGAATCCAAACATTCGACAAGATCTTTGATGTAGGGAATGCCCGGATGAACGTCGTATGGAACTAGCCTCGTCCTACTTCGGGCATAAGGCTGATCATTGGTGGGTTCACGAGGGACCTACCTGTAGGCAAGAACCAGGATTCAACTGGGAAACCCTGAAGGCTCGGCTACGGGGACGTTTCCACTCCGCGCATGTCTCAACTTCGAAACTCGAAAGGCTTTAACCGTAAGTAAAACCAGGACCCTCAACGAGGCTTGCGCTAGCACCGCTGACCTTCGCCGAATCTAACTTCTACAACGGAGAATTCAGGAACATACCCGGAAAAAGAGTAACAGACCACCTGCAAAGAAAACTAGAACGCCAGTAGTGAAGAAGTGCATGAATAACGTCTTTTCTTAATCTCTAGTGCGAGGTAAGTATATCATGTCGACATGTGAACCCTTGGCCCCAGCTTAATGTATCATTCTCCCTTGAATCCCAGCCTCTCGATATTTCGAATTGTTGAAACCCTTGTCTTGAATCCTTGATTATCCTTGAAAGCAATTAAACACCCGTTATGCCCTTACTCACTCTTGTACCTAATGTATCCTTGGAAACCTTAAATCGTTAAGAGCTTGGAATCACTGCCATTGCTCTAAACCTGAATCCCTCTCTTTCGAATGCTTGCTAAAACCGAACCAGTGGTGTAAACCCCTTGCTTCGTCTAAGCGGCATAAGGGTTGATGCTTATTAGGTTAGTGTTAGGATCGTTGTTGAAAAAGGACTCGGCGTGTCAAGAAGAGGCGACGAACGCGCGAAAAGCGTTGTGCACTAAGCTTCCCTGCAATAAAGGTCTTACTTTTGAATAAGGACCTTGATGATTTTAAAGCACCGTAAGAAATACATGTGACAGACAAAATCGCCAAACGCCATGAGACGTCGAGAGCAGTCAACCAAATGCATTCCAAGGAAGAGAAAGGAATCACTAAGCATTTGGTCACTAAAGGATTAAACAGGGACCGGGTGACAAGCCGAACTTCGAGAAAAACCAAGAAGGCTTGCCATTAATTAAGGCAAGGAAAAGACAAAGTTGGTTTATAACCGACTACCCTGTGAAGATTACGAGGTTGCCAATTGGAAACCAGACACGACATACTAAGCAACAATGAAGGACATGCGAGAATCTTGACTCATCCAGAACTCGTGTTTAGGGTGCAACAATGTCGTTCGATGAGTAATTCTATGTATTCAAGCCCCTTTTGTTGTTCATAAGAGCGTGGAAGTGTTTGGACATGAAGTTGTGCACGTTCGGGACTTTTTGCCGAAGAGATTCCCTCTTCACAATCAAGTTCCCGCGGGCCCCCAACGGGACCTTGACGGGATATTGACAGGACCTTGGCAGGCGGTGGACCGCCCACCTCGTGCCCACTGGTACGGTATATCAATCCACCCCTTTCAGTCGTAGTTTGACACACCCGTGGTGGTCAATTTCAAGAGCTTGGCCAGGCGGCCTTCGGAGAGTATAATTTCCTTACCTCGGACCTTGGTGGTGATTTCTAGCTTATCACCCCGTTTGGTGGCTACTAGATGTTGATAGAATTCTTTCACCAATTCGGGGTACGTATCCCCCTTGATGGCGAGATACGTATCCAAAAGTCCTTGGTGATTAAGCATATCAACCAATTCCGGAGAAAATTGGTCGGGTTCAAGGGCTTTACCTCCGATTACGGTATAATCGGCGTTGCTCCATTCCGAGGTACGGGTTCCGAGGGGCTTTTTCGGCATCTTGGGTTTTCGGCTAGGCGGTGTTTTCCGGCGAGTCTCCGGCGAAGCTGTGGTGAGGGTTTCCGGTGACGAGGCAGCGGTGGTCCTTGGATCGGGCTGGCAGTGGCGGTGAGTCGAGGCAGCGGGGGTGCTACAGGCGGGTGACGGGAGACGGCGGTGTTGCGGGCTGCTTTCCGGCGGCGGCGGTGAACGGTGGGGCGTTGCCTGGGCGGTCGTCGGTGGCTCCGGCGGTTGATGGCGACCGGCTGGGCTGCTGGTCCGGTGTTTTGGGATGGCGGGGAGGCGAGATGGGAAGGAGGAGTAGGGGAGAGGAGATGTGGGAGAAGGAGAGGAAGAAGAAGAAGGGTTTTTGATTTGGGGATTTTTGTGGGTTTTAGGGATTGTAGCGGCTTTAAGAAGATAGTGTTCCCTTGAGGTTTTAAGAAACACTCTTAGCCTAGTGGTTAAAATCTTGATTTTGTATGTGGGAGGTCAAGGGTTCAATTCCCATTAATAACACTAGGTTTTTGATGGTGTGGTCCTTGTCTTTTTCCCTCTTTTGTCTTCTAGTGGTGGGAGGCTTGGCTTGTAATATAATTTTTGGTTTTATCTTCGTAAGTAGGATTAGATTTCGATCTAATCTTTTATTTATAAAAATTCCGAAGTAATTGAGCTAAGTAAGTAGTTTTACTACGAAGGTTATTACGAGGAATTTGCTGGGTCATCCTAGACAGAATTCGTCTTCTTGATTTTCTCCCGCGCGGTTGGCATGGTCCTCGTCTTCTGGGGTTGGGTTCCCCTCCTCGAGGTTGCTTTCGTCCCCGAGGTTGGCCTGAGTGCGGCTCATGACGAATATCTTTCCGGGGGAGCCGTAGCTTCCTTGTTGGGTGGTGTTCCCGTGTTGGCCCGTGGTGGTGGTGTGTAGCTTTTGGGGTCGAGTGCACTGGAAGGCCTTGTGTCCTTCCTCACCGCAGTTGAAGCACCGCCAGGGATTGCCCATGCAATCCTTGCCCCGATGGCTCTTATTGCATTTCGAGCAAGGGAAGCTTCTTGAGCTAGCGTCATTGTTAACTAGGGGTGGCCTTTGGCTGGCTAGGTTACTTGGTCTTGTGTTGGTGCCGTTTCTCATTCTTTTTACGGGTGACGTTCCACCCCCGGTGCTTCTTTTCCGTTTCTGTTCTTGAACCCCACGTTGTAGTAGTTGGATCCGATAGAGATTTGCGGCACTGGAGTAAGCCTCGTTGAGGGTCCGGGGTCTGCTTACCACCAGTGCCTTTCGGGCTTCGAAGTTGAGGCCCGATACGAACCTCTCTATTTTGGTCACCTCAGTGGGGACTAGTTCCGGTGCGAAGCGTGCTAGTTCGAGGAATCGTTTATGGTATTTCATGACAGTAGTTGTTCCTTGTTTCAAATGGAGGAACTCCTCGTACATGGATGCTTTTACGTGTGTTGGATAGAATCGCTCTCGTAGTCATGTTTTGAGGTTTTCCCAGTCGAACCCCGGTTCTTGTTGGTAAGCGGGCTCCTCGTGGATCCACCAGAGGTCGGCCTCGTGTCCGAAGTAGAATGAGGCTATCCCCACGCGACGTTCTTCTGGGCATTCCACTAACCCTAGAATTTTGTCGAGGGTCCGGATCCATTCCTCCAGGATTACGGGGTCCTCTTCTCCTGAGAATTTGGGTGGTCGATGGTTTGCAACTTGTCGGGCGGCGTCTGAGTTCGCGTTTGATGGAGGAAGCGAGGGCCTGTTGTTGCGAAGAGCTACATCGCTCAGTGCCTGGGCGACTTGCGTTAGTTGTAGTAGTGTTTGGGTCAGGGGGTCGTGTGCGGTGGGTTCTAGAGTCCTTGATTGTCTTCTGTTTGGTGCCATGCTGTCGTCCTTCTGGGTCAACGTTTTACAGGAATGTTACGTTAGAGTCTGTTGCCCTTACTTTGAAGTGTTAAGCGGGGAAAGTTTTCTTTAAATAGGGGAGGGATGAAGTGAGGGGAGGTTATGTGTAGGTTTCACAGTCTCACCGCGCGCCCTAAGATTCCGGAGTCCTATGTCCCTAAGTACCTAGATTTCAAGCCTAATGTCTTAAAGTTTAGTCTTAAAGTCTTATCCTAGGGTCAAACTTAGGCTCTGATACCAACTGTAACACCCCGAAATTTTTAAACTTTTGAAGCTTATATGATAGAGGCGAAATCTCATTAATTCCCAAAACACAATACAAAGAGCACGGGGTGCTATGCCACACCTGAGCTGGAGAACTCAGGTGCACAGGCTAACTAACTACTATCCCCAATAATGCAAATATATAATCGTGGCACGCAGGCCGAAAGGGAAACTAACTACTTCTACGCTTCAAGGTTCTAGCGTGCTCCAGTGTCTACTCTTCTGTGCCTGAAAGCCAAATATATCTGTTCAGCGAGAGATGCTGGTAACCCACTCCAACGCGTTGAAATACAATACATATAGATATATACATAGTTATACGAAAAACCATTTCGAAGCATGAAGATATATCCTAAGAGACTCTAGCTTTCAAAACAGGGAATAGACTCGGCAGATAGAGCTAAGCACAGACCACAGTTATACCAAGTATATACAGTTTACAATATGGGGAAACAGGCAGGGCAGATAAAGATAAGCACATCCCAAGACACTCATAACAACAACTCATCCATATCTCATCACATAGCACACTTTGTTGGCGCCACAGGACCAATCGCATGCCCATACATGAGGGTCAGCGCATATAGCTCTGACACGGCCTCGAAGCACCCTGCCCCGTATCGCAACACAGAGGGGTTGATCGCAACCGACCGATGAAACGCAGCTCATCATAGTTTGATCACAACCAAACAGTGGACCGCAACCCAAGAGTATGTCATTTGACCGTAGCCAGGAAATATGAACCGCAGCTCATGTAGAAACGTTTGATCGCAACCAAACGGTGGACCGCAGCCCGAGAGTGTAAATCTGACCGCAGCCAGCTTCTGAACCGCAGCTTAGGAATAACCAATTCGATCGCAACCGAATTGGGGTATCATGCACACATAACACATAGCAAGCAAATGCAACCCACATTAACACATTGGGAAGGGGAGAAAACGTATAACCAAACCTATGCATGGTCATCCACAAACTAGGAATAATCCTAAGGGGTTCATACTTCTTCCACCTAGGCTAACGGGATAACAATTCAACTAGCATGCAATATATATAAGACTCATTTATCCTATGAACGGTACCCGAAACATCAAACTAGACTTAGGCACGATAGACGGAGTCCGTTGGGAAACCACGGGGGTCGGGGGAACATCAAACGGGGAAGCCAAAATCCCAAGGTGGGGTATTTTCCAGCGGGTAGCCGATGGGTGAGGGTTCACCCGCCGGCTGCCCGCCGGTGGCGTAATTTAGGGCAGCGGGTGCCCGGCGGGCAGCTGCCCGCTGCCGGCGTTGCCCATGCTGGCCGCGGGTAGGTGGCGGGTCACCTACCCCCACCTACCCCCCACTGACTCTTTTTCACCAAAAACGCCCCGGGAACCTTTGTGGAACCAGAAACCATGCTTAGACACTTTCAAACGCAATTGACAACAAAACGTAGACAATTAATGGGTTCAAAAGCAAGAACATACGGCACATAACCTATCATGCTTTTCTAAACATAATCAACACCCAAACATACGAATTCCCACCCAATATACCAAGAACAATACCATACGAGTTCCACGATACAACCTAGGGTTCTAATTACTTTTAAATCAACAAGAACACAATTCATCTTCTAATGTCAAGATTCGGTGGGAATATCACATAAACATCAAGAACATCATATAATCATCAAGAACATCAAGAACACCATATAATCATCAAGAGCCTCTTAATACCATCAAGATCATCAAGATCACCCATGGAATCATAACACCAATTACCAAGATCAACATAATGAATCGTCAACACACAAGAATATGGGGGAAATCCTAAGAGGGGAATCATAGCTATGAAAATAGGTTTTGTTGAGACATGGGTTACCTTTTAGCCTTAATTAATTCCTTGGCTATGAAGGGTCTTTCTTGAAGCTTTCTTCTTTCCTGATTTCTCCTAGGGGAATTCTTGGAACTTCTTGTGTGGTGAGGGATTATTGTTGTAGGGGTTCTTGGTGCCTCTTAAGTCCCCTATTTATATACCTAGGAGTCCTAATTAGGAACTAATATTATAGGCTTGCTAATTCTATTCCTTTTAGGGCTAGGGTTGGGTTTTAGGGGTGAGGGCCCAAGGACTATGGTGGGCCTTTTTCCCTAATTAATTATTATATTTTAACTCTTTCTCTTGGGTGATTGGTTGATGATTAATTGGTTTTAGGGGTCGTAACACGGGGTGTTACACCGGGAAGGAAAAGGTTGGACTTGGTTGTACATGGGTCCTGGAGGTAATGGTTAGAACTAGACATAAGGTTGGGGGTAGCCATAAGGTTGGAACCGGGCATAAGGAAGGCATCTCAATTCGTGATGGGTGATGTCACGAAGGCTTGTGTAGTCGTTATTGTGTATTTCTCTATTTGTGACGTGTGTAGTCGCAAAGGCAATGTGTTGCCAATGGTTGTGTCCTTATTCGTTGTATTATGCATGTCGGGTGTTAATCTACTGTGATATGGTAGATTATATCTTGAGTCGTTCTTGTGAGTCGTAAATGCTTCTTGTGGTCTTGGGATGTGTTCCCTTGTCTTTGTTGTGAGTGCATAGAGTCTTGTGTTTGACTTCTACTCTTGGCTTTGAAATTGATATATACTATATCCCGTTTCGTAAACGATTTTGTATGCATATAAACTATTTACATATGATATTTTACATGTATTTGGTGGGTTACCAGCATCATTCGCTGACCGGACGTCGTCTCCTATTTTATGTGTTTCTTTCAGGTGATGAGTAGACGAGAGCACGGTCTAGAACCTGTTCGCTTAGATCCCTTTGTTTTGAGATGTTGTGGCCTGTGTGCCAATGTTAGACATTAGTACTCCTGTTTCTGAATGAATTTAGATTTTGGATTTATGCAGATGTTTTGCCTATGAGTTCACCTTTGAGTGGACGTGGCATAGCACCCTTTGTTTCCTATTTATATAATCTCTGTTTAGTCTTCCGCTGTGTATGGTGATTTGGCTAGTTATCTGCATGTTTAAGGCTTACCTTTGCCTGGAAATTAGGGGGTGTTACAGTTGGTATCAGAGCCTAGGTTTGAGCCTAGGTTGATAAAGTTTAGACTTCTAAGTGGCTAAGTGTGGTTTGAGACCTTAAGGTGACCATAAGAATCTAAGTGTTTAAGCTTAGGATTCCTTAGGATGCGCATTGAGGTTAGCGTTGTTTACAGTTGTTTGCTTGTTTGTTGTCTTGTTGGTAATCGTGTTGTTGTTGTAAAAGCCTGTGATGCCTCCTCGTCGGCGTATCGCATCGTTCGAAGAAGTGTGTGATGCTACCAAGAGACCCACAACAACAGGAGTTCGTAACACTCATAGTGTGGTCGAGCAGTGGATTCGAAGTGGCACGTCAACTCGGATAAGCCCCAGCACAGCTACTTTGCCATCATTCCGTGATCTAAGAATAAGTGGTGGGTTGGGGACCCAGAGTTTGTCAGAAGAGTTAACCCAAGAGAGGACCCTCATCGCGAGGCTCGGGCGGGGGACAGTGATGTAGTGATCGGGACATTTTTGGTGCATGCCATTCCAGCGGTAATCTTGTTCGATTCCGGTGCGTCCAACTCGTTCATATCCCCAGGACTCATGAAGAAGTTAGGCTTAACCGAAGGCGTCGGGGTGAAGTTAAGTGTCAAGGTGGCATCAGGAGAAGTTAAGGCCTGTGACCGCCTCTTCAATGACGTTAAGATAGCCATCGGCAGAGAAGAGTTTTCCAGTAATCTAATACAGTTCGGCCTGGACGGGGTAGATGTGGTCCTGGTTATGGACTGGCTAGGGCAGTTCAGAGCCCAGATCTTGTGTGGTGAACAGAAAGTGGTTTTGAGAGGGCCAAGTAGAAAGAGGGTGTCGTACCGAGGATCAACAGAAGAACCGGGGATCAATTTAGTGTCCATGATGAAGATGAAAAAGTAAGTGGAGAGAGGTTACGAGATCTTCTTATGGTCAGTTGAGAACCTGAAGGCCAAAGGAGATGTGGCTCAGACCATACCTGTTATATGTGAGTTCCTTGATGTCTTCCCCGAGGAGATTCCGGGAATGCCCCCTCCGAGAGAAGTTGAATTCTCAGTGGATCTTGTACCTTGTACAGCGCCTATATCTAAAGCTCCCTATCGTTTAGCACCCAAGGAGATGCAGGAGTTGAAGACTCAGTTGCAAGATCTGTTAGACAAAGGCTACATCTGGCCGAGTACGTCACCGTGGGGAGCGCCGGTGCTGTTTGTGAAGATGAAAGATGGGAGCATGAGGTTGTGCATCGACTACCGCGAGCTGAACCAAGTCACAATCAAGAACAAGTATCGCTTACCGCGGATCGACGACTTGTTTGATCAACTCCGAGGAGCCGGGGTGTTCTCCAAGATTGATTTAAGATCAGGTTACCATCAGTTGAAAGTGGCAGACCAGGACATACCTAAGACGGCGTTCCGAACACGCTATGACCACTACGAGTTCACAATGATGCCGTTCGGGTTAACCAACGCGCCAGCAGTGTACATGGATCTAATGAATCGTGTATTCAAGCCTCATCTCGACGACTTCGTGATCGTGTTCATAGACGACAACCTTGTGTATTCTCGGGATAAAGAAGAGCATGTGGGTCATCTTCGGACAGTACTCTAGATTTTGAGGGAAAAGCAATTGTACGCCAAGCTTTTGAAATGTGAGTTCTGGAAAGATAGTGTGACATTCTTGGGCCATGTGATAGACAGTAGAGGTATATCGATGGATCCAGATAAGATTTGGTCGGTGAAAGAGTGGACCATGTCGACAACCGTGGCGGAAGTAAGAAGCTTCTTAAGCTGGGACACATGGAGTTGGAGAGAGTGCATAATGTTTTCCATGTGTCCCAGCTTAAGAAGTATGTTCACGACCCAACACATGTTCTACCACCGGAAGTGATCCCTTTGGACGATGATATGACTTATGAAGAAAGGTCGCTCAAGATCTTGGATTTTAAAACCCGGGATACGCGTAGGAAGTCTGTGAAGATGGTGAAGGTTTGGTGGTCACATCACGGCATAGAAGAAGCTACTTGGGAGCTGGAATCAACCATGAGGGAGCGTTACCCAGAGTTGTTCTCGGCAGGTACCTTGTCTTACCATTGCTAGTTGTTGTGGGTTGCTTCGTGTGTTTTTTTTGCTTGCTTGCTTGCTTGGTTTGTTGGTTTAGTGGTTTGTGTTAGAAGTTAGAGGTTTAGACCATGATGGTTAGGTAGAATTTGTTGGTTGTGTTTGGTTTAGAGTTTGATATGCTCAATATCTTCGTTGGTTAAATTCTTTCAATCCTTGTATCGATATACCTTCTTGCTTATGTTTGACACCTTTTGAATCCTTTGAGTTTTGACAAAATAAGGATGTTCTTGACACTCTTGTCATGTTGTGGTTCCGTTTCACCGTTTGATCTAATTCGTCGTACCCAAGCTTTGGGGACGAAGATTCTTTGATGGGGGAGAGGATGTGACACCCTGTAATCCAGATGTTGGACCAGCTTGAGGCCAGTTCTAGCCGAGGAAGAGCCGACGAAGAGTCTGATGAAGACACCAAGGAATCAGAGAGCGAATCCTTCTAGGGTGGAGTTGTGGCAATCTCGTCTCCTTTTCCTTAGCTTGTGTTATCTTTTAGTTGTTTCTAACGCTGCTAGTTGTTGTTGTTTGCTTCGAGTGTTTGTTTTGCTTGCTTACTTGGTTTGTTTGTTGGCTGAGTGGTTTGTGTTAGGAATTAGAGGTTTAGACTTTGGTGGTTAGGTAGGAGTTGTTGGTTGTGTTGGGTTTAGAGTTTGAAATGCTCATCATTTCCGTGGTTAAATTCTTTCAATCCTTGAATCAGTATACCTTCTTGCTTATGTTTGACACCTTTTGAATCCTTTGAGTTTTGACCAAATTAAAATGTTCTTGACACTCTTGTCACTTCGTGATTTCGTTTCACCGTTTGATCTAATCCGTCGTACCCAAGCTTCGGGGACGAAGCTTCTTTCAAGGAGGAGAGGATGTGACACCCCGTAATCCACATTCAATTAAAAGATTAATTAAGTAATTAATCCTAATACAATTGGTAATTTAATTCCTTAAATTCCTGAAAATTCAATAGTCGGGGACTAGTACTTGACTAGTCAACCCAAAGTCAAAAGTTGTACCTAAAGCTTTGTGAGTTGTTCCCTTGTTCCCTTACACATTTCATTTTAGTAAGGGTAAATGAGACATTTCCTTGGAAATAGTCTTTCAAGCTAACCTAGGAAGACACATTTCATTTCTTCAAACACTCTTCAAGAGAAAAATCATAAGTTCTATCTCTTCTCTCTAAAAGCTAGTAAGCTTTCTCTCCAAGCCACACCTAGGGCTACCAAGATCTTTCAAGTTTTATTTCAAGATTCTACCTTTCATACTTTTGAGCATCTAGGAGAGTAAGATCTAAGCTCCTCTTGTGTTTTTAGTGTTTTCTAAGGTATCTTTTTATAAAGGTGAAATCTTTATGTTGTTTTGGTGTGTTCTTGAAGTGGGTGTGGAAAGGGAACCTTGTTGGGAGCCTTGTGGAGTGTTGTAAGTGAAGGATAAGTCTTCAAGAGGTAACCCATGCTCTACAAAATCTATTTTGTTTACCTATATGATGATTTCTTGGATTCTACATGTGTTTTCCTATGAAATGTGAGTATTTATGCATTGTCTTGTGAAAATGCATATCTAGAGCTTGTGTTTAGGGTTCTTGTATGCCATTGCTTGGCTATTCCTTTGATTCAAGTCATTTTGTTGTATTTGGTGAGATTTGGCATGTTTTGGACTTGAATTTGATCTTGGAGTAGAAAATCCCCGAAGGGATTATTTTGGTGTACAGGTATGTACCCGCGGGCGGAACGGCGGGTAGTGCACCACCCGCCGCCCCACCCGCGGGGTACAAGGTGGTTTGGTGTGGTGTTCCCGCGGGTGGAACAATAGGTGGGGGTCCACCCGTGGGCCCACCCGCGAGGTACATATGTTGGTTGTGCGGGGATTTGTTCCCCGTGATTCTTTTGACTTAGTATTTGGTCTTTTGACTTCCCGATATTCTTTTGTGGAACTATCTGAGCATCTTCTTGATGTTTCGTATGTCTAGAACTATGTGGTAGGATTCCTTGTAGGTTTTGGTGTCCTGAATTGTGCTAAATGTTCAACGTTGTGATTCGTTGAACCGTGATGAGTCTTGTGTGTTCTTCTGAACTATGTTTGGTTTACCCGTTTGATAAGCATGCTAGTTCGGTGTTTAAATACTAGCATGTCTGTCGTTTGTACCTTCCTATTGTTGATGATGAGTTGTGTTAATCATCGTTGATGTTGGACTGTGATCCATTCCTTGATTGAGTATGGTTTCATATCTTTGTTGTGATCCGTTGATTGATTCTTGTTGTGGTATGGTGTGTGTGGTTGTACCTGGATTGCACGATTAATGGTATGGGACATTAGTCACCAAGGTACGACAGTGGTCCTCGTGGTGGCCATGACGCGATTATGGAGTTTGTGACCTGAGTGATGGGTTCACGTATTTCTTGGGTGGCATGTGTTGCCGTGTGTGTGATCAGTACCTTGTGTACTATGAATCGGTGGTCTTGTTGGTGGTCGTTGGTGGGGGACGACGGTCCCATGAGGGAAAAGGTTGGACTTGGTTGTACAGGGGTCCTAGAGGTAATGGTTGGAACTAGACATAAGGTTGGGGGTAGCCATAAGGTTAGAACCGGGCATAAGGAAGGCATCTCAATTCGTGATGGGTGATGTCACGAAGGCTTGTATAACCGTTATTGTGTATTTCTCTATTTGTGACGTGTGTAGTCGCAAAGGCAATGTCTTGCCAATGGTTGTGTCCTTATTCTTTGTGTTATGCATGTCGGGTGTTAATCTACTGTGTGATGGTAGATTATACCTTGAGCCGTTCTTGTGAGTCGTTAATGCTTCTTGTGGTCTTGGGATGTGTTGCTTTGTCTTTTTTGTGAGTGCATAGAGTCTTGTGTTTGACTTCTACGCTTGGCTTTGAAATTGATATATACTATATCCCGTTTCGTAAACGATTTTGTATACATATAAACTATTTACATATGATATTTCACATGTATTGGACGGTTACCAGCATCATTCGCTGACCGGGCGTCGTCCCTTATTTTATGTGTTTCTTTCAGGTGATGAGTAGATGAGAGCGCGGTCTAGAACCTGTTAGCTTAGATCCCTTTGTTTTGAGATGTTGTGGCTTGTGTGCCAATGTTAGACATTAGTACTCCTGTTTCTGAACGAATTTAGATTGTGGATTTATGCAGATGTTTCGCCTGTGCGTTCACCTTTGAGTGGACGTGGCATAGCACCCTTTGTTTCCTATTTATATAATCTATGTTTAATCTACCGCTGTGTATGGTGATTTGGCTAGTTATCTGCATGTTTAAGGCTTAATGTACCACCCCCCAAGCAAGACCTATATAAAAGCCTTAACACATGCAGATTAAACGACAAAACTAGCACAGCGGAAGATAAAACGAAACTGGATAAAAGAAATCCAACGGGGTGTCACGCCACGTCTACCAAACACGGTAAACGCTACGGCAAACAATCTACAAGTGTATACATCTATCCCAAAACATCAGTCTAACTACATTGGCGCACAGGCCACAAAAGCAAGGGTAAAGGTGCTAAGATACCAGGCTTTAAACATTGCGCTCGTCTAAACATCACCTGAAAGATACAAAGATAAACATTGGGACGACGCCCGGTCAGCGAATAATGTTGGTAACCGACCAATACCGTTAAGTATCATAAATAGATAGATATAAGTCGTAAAAACCATTTTTGAAACGGAATACATATATATATATATATATATATATATATATATATATATATATATAAGTCAAAACCAAGATCAACAGTCAACACAAGACTCATCACTCTCAAAGATAACACGGAAATACATCCCAAACCACAAAGGTTAACCACACGCAAAGGATAAAGACTCACCCAACGGCAACACATGCCAAAACAACACAAGCCTCTGTGACTACACACGTCACGAGAGAAGATCACACAACGCCGGATTTACAAGCCCTCGCAACATCACCCATCACGAGTTGGTATGCCTTCCTTATGCCCTGTTCCAACCTTATGGCTACACCCAACCTTGTATCTTCTTTCCAACCATTACCTCCAGGACCCCTGTACTTCTTAGTCCAACCTTATTCCCCCGGGACAGTCGTCCCCCACCAACAACCACCAACGAAAACCACCAATCACGGCAACACATGCCCGGATAACACATGTTATCCCCCAAAAACGTGGACCCATCACTCAGGCCACAACTCCATAATCACGTCACGGCCACCACGAGGACCGCTGCAATACCTTGGTGACTAGTGTCCCCTACCACTAATCGTGCAATCCAGGTAGAGCCACACACGCACCACAACTCAACAAGAGTCAAACAACGGATCACAACGAAGGTATGAAACATATTCAATCAAGGAACGGGTCACAACCCAACAACAACAACGATGAATAACACAAGTTATCATCACCCAAACGGAAGGTACAAACCACACACACGCTAGCATTAAGACAATAAACTAGCATGCTTAACAACGGAGAAACTCAAGATAGTTCCGAGGAACACACAAGACACCTCTTGATCCAACGAAACACAATGTTGAACACTTACCACGATTCAAGACACCAAAGTCCCTACATGGATTCCTAACATATAGTTCTAGACGTACGAAACATCAAGAAGACACTCAAATAGTTCCACAAAAGAACAATGGAAAGCCAAAAGACCAAATACCGAGTCAAACAAATCACGGGGAACAAATCCCGAACGAACACCACCGTGTTCCCCGCGGGTGGACCCACGGGTAGGCCCCTACCCGTGGTTCTGCCCACGGGTACACTACCCATAAGCCTATGTACCTGCAGGTGGGCGGCGGGTAGGGCTCTCCTCGCCGTTCCGCCCGCGGGTACATACTCCTGGGCAAAATAATCCCTTCGGGGATTTTCTTCTCCAAACACAAATTCAAGTCCAAAACAAGGCAAATCTCACCAAACACAACAAAATGACTTGAACCATGGAAAATGCCAAGCAATGGCACAAAGGAACCCGAAACACAAGCTCTAGATATGCAATATCACAAGACAAATGCATAAACCCTCACATTTCATAGCAAAACACATGTAGAATCCAAGAAATCACATATAGGTAAGTAAAATAGGTTTTGTAGAGCATGGGTTACCTCTTGAAGACCAAAAGACTTCACTTTACACAACAACAAGCTCTCCACAAGGCTTACTTTCCAAACCCACTTCAAGATTAAACCAAAAGATCATAAAGATCCTACCTTTAAGAAAAGACAACTAAGATGGAATCAAAAACACAAGATGAACTTAGATCTTACCCTCCTAGATGCCCAAATAGGTGAAAGGTTGAATCTTGGAAGCAAATCTTGGAATCTTGACAAGGGTCTCAACTTGGCTTGGAGGATAAGCTACACTTCTTTTCTAGAGAGAAGGCAGAACTAATTTCTAAGAATTGTAGGGAATGAAATGAAGAAGTCTTCTAGGTTAGGTTACAATACTAACTCTTGGTGAAAAGACAAGGATACCCTTACTAACCCTTAGAAGGTGTAAGGAACAAGGGAACTCCCCTCAAAACACAAGGTACAACACAACTTAAAGGTTGACTAGTCAAATTCTAGTCCTTGAGTATTAAAAATAAGGATTTTAGGAATTAATTCCTCAAATAAAATAGGATTAATTACTCAATTAATCCATGGATTGAATGTGGATTTTTGGGGTGTCACACTTAACTTATCATGAAAATTAGGGGGTGTTACACCTTGACCCGCAAGACGCCTTCGAAAAGACACAACCAATTACATTACACATGGAAGTTGTAGTTGGACTCTGTGATGCAATCGACTAGGGATGGTTCACGAGAGGAAATTTACAAACCAAGGAGTCGAGTTAGGAGCTCATGCTAAGGACTTACAAATGCCTTAAAGTCAAGCGCTAAGGATGGACCAGGCTTCCTTCAACCACTTTCTCACCCTTAGAAAGCTTCTCCTGGAGCTCTTTTTCAACACCCACTTCATAAACAAACCAAAAGACAACAAAGATTCTATTTTTAGAAAAAGACAACTAAAAGGATGCTAAAAACACCAAGAGATCAAGGATCTTACCCTCCCCTAAGCTCAAGATTAGGAAAGTAGGAATCTTGGAAGGCAACTTGCAAGATTTAGGATGCCAAATTTTTGGCTTGAAGAAGAAGCTACCAAATTCCTAGAGAGAAGGTAGAGATTTTGTGTTTGGATTGTTGGTGGATGAAATGAAGGGATGTGGCTAGGTTAGCTTGGAGCACAAACTTTAGGTAGAAAGACATCTTTGACCTTACTAAAGTTGGAAGAATAGGGAGACAAGGGAACAACCCAACAAGCACAAGGTACAACCCTGTTACCTTGGTTGACTAGTCAAATTCTAGTCCTCCCACTATTGAATTTTCAAGATTTTTGGAATGAATTAACAATAAGACTAGGACTAATTCTCTAATTAATCCTTAACTAGAGTTTGGATTTACGGGGAATCACATGAAGGCTGTCCTGGGTACATCTTTGTCAGCCACTTTTAACTGATGGTAGCCCGACCTCAAATCAATCTTAGAGAACATGCCTGCCCCCTTGAGTTGGTCAAACAGATTGTCGATTCTTAGAAGCGGATACTTATTCTTAACGGTCACCTGGTTTAACTCCCGATAGTCTATGCACAACCTCATGCTTTCGTCCTTCTTTTTAACGAAGAGCACCGGCACACCCCACGGCGAGGTACTCGGCCGAATATAACCCTTGTCCAGCAACTCCTGTAATTTCACTTTCAATGACTGCTGTACACACAAAAAATATCGAAATTGTATATAATCACAAAATCTGTTTACAGTATATGTATAATTCAATATGCAGGTACACAATCTTTGTCTAGTCCTCTGATTCTTCACTAACGTTATCTACTGAAATGCCTCCGGGATTCAAGTAGCGTAGCCTTCGGGATTCAATTGGCGCGTGCCTCTGGGATTCAAGTAGCGTAACCTCCGGGATTCAATTGGCGCGTGCCTCCGGGATTCAAATAGCATAGTTTCCGGGGTTCAAGTGGCGTGATCTTCAACAGAAAACGTCAAGCTTCGAAGCAATCAACTAAAAAGGCTTCAAGATCTTTAAAACCTGCAAAAAATGCCTTTAATTCTTCAAGATCTTCAATGCCTTCAAATGAGCTCTCAAATCTTCAAGCCTTCAAGTCTCCAAGCGTTCTTCAAATGCCTTCAAGCTCTCAAGCCTTCATGTTGTTTTCAATGTATTTGAGGTGTGATTTAAAGAATGAAATTGAGGCTCTATTTATAGTGAAGTTTGTAACTAAAATCCCTCAACAAACTCCACTAATTTTTATTAAATTAAATTAATTAATTATCTACTAAAATGAACCTTGCCAAAATCAAGTCTGAGTTTATTATTCTATCATCTAATTCAAATTCAAATTAAATTATAATTATCTAATTCAAATATAATAAAATCATATTATATTTCAATTATAATTCAATTATGAAATGGGCTTGGACCAATTAATTAATTAGCCCAAATCAAATTTACTTAGACTAATTAAATTAATTTAATTATCATAGCCCAATTAATTAAATTGGACTAATAATCAATCCCGAAATTGGGCTCGATAATGATTTAATCGGTCTTCTTGTCGGCTTCAAATTTTCTGTCTACAAATTGCCCTCTCGAGACTATCTTGGACATGCCACTTGAGAGCATACACTGCTTGAAACTATGTAGTGCATGGAAGTCTCGAAACTATATGGTCATTTCAACTCGTGCCAAGGAGCCTTGTGGGATATGAGGCAATTTCGACTCGTGCCGGGGAGCCTTGAAGTAATATGAGGCAGTTTCAACTCGTGACGGGGAGTCTTGAAGGAATATGAGGCAGTTTCGACTCGTGCCGGGGAGTCTTGAATATGATGCGTTTTCAATTCACATTGAGGAAGCTTGAAGAATATTTCCTTCATCACATATTGTGGTATAATGTGTTGAGGCACATTCTTCTCTAGCCTATGGGTTGATTAGAGGAATTTTTGTCTTCACTCCTTGGTTAGTTGGAGTAATATGGAACCACTTCGCCATGTAATCTGCCAATGTAACTGGAACTCGTGCTTTTATATGGTGGCAGCAAGTCCTCCCATCTATAGGGCCCTTTAACATTTTCTTCTTAACCAACCTTTTCATAGCTTGCTTAGGCGGTCGTGTTGCAGCACAAACGTGGTGTTGCTTAGCATGCCTAATACCAAGTCGAGTACCATACACGGGTTTGGTATCATAAGACTTGATGTTAAGATGAAATATACACTTGTGTCGTTTCCCTTTCATCTTTACATTGTTCCTTTCAATGAGTAGCGAAGTAAATTTACCGCATGAGATGGAAACTTGATTAGCGCTTGCTGTGGCATTTGGAAGTTCAATTCTCCCATCTCGAGCTAACTCCATTACTTTATCCTTAAAGACAAAGCAATTTTCAATTGGATGTCCGACAAGTCGATGAAACTTGCAATAACTCGGATAATCCACCATTGGTGCCTCGTGTGGTTGCCTCATTTCTGGCAAATCAACAAGATTGTGTTTCAATAGCTCATCAAACATATGGGAACATCAGAATCCAAGAATGGATACTGCTTGTTTTGTCTTTCCCTGAAAGAAAGCCTTCTACTACCCCGTAATGATCTAGAAACATCCTTAGACTCACCGGTAGCTACAGTGAATATCCTAGCTGGTTGAATATTCACATGCATAGCGTCCATGCTTTCATATTTCTTAAAGGCCTTGCTGCCATTTTCAACGTCATCATGACTCTTGCCCCCATTGTAGAAGCTTTGAATGGGTATGTTCTGTCCACCATTAGCTGTTATGCTTAAATCCATATCATGGGCGCGACTAGATATTTTCTCAAAAGTCTTAGGCTTGAGCCCTTGGAGGATGTAGGAGAGCTCGAAGTGCATGCCTTAGATGCACATTTCAATCACGGAGCTCTGTAATATCTTTTCCTTGCAATTCAAGCATAACTCCCTCCATCTTTCAATGTAAGCGGTCGAGCTTTCACCATTCCTTTGGCGAGTGGTAGTGAGTTTTAAGAAGATAACGGTTCTTCTTATGTTGTAGAAGTGGGTCAAGAGCTCGCGCTCCATGTCCTGCCAACTATTAATGCAGCTAGGCTCCAAGTCAGTGTACCAATTGAAGGCAGTACCCTTCAAAGAGCGGACGAACTACTTGAGAAGAAGATCTCCATACGTCCCAGCGTCGTTGCATGTTTCCACGAAGTGGGCGATGTGTTGTCTTGGATTGCCTTTCCCATCGAATTGTTGAAATGATGGAGGTTGATATCCAATGGGCATCTTCAAATCATCTATCCTTTGGGTGTAAGGCTTGGTGTAAGTGTATGAAGGTTTTCCCCCTCAATCTTTCCTTTGATAACTCCCATGATGAACTCGTCAAGCCGATCTACTGGTATCATGCCCCTTGTGACTGGAATGCTCATGTCCGAAAATGGTATGTGCAAAGTTAATTCCTTGTGTACTGTAGTTCGCCCAATGCAAGTTGGTGAGTGCGAAGCATCTTTTCCTTGAACCTCAGGTTGTTTCCCTGGAGCCCGGCTAGTTTCGCCATTCCTTGTGCTCTCGACCTTTTCAGCTAAGTCATTGATTCTCTTTTCTTGGTTTTGAATGAGGGTGGTGATCCCTTCCAGCGCCTTAGTGATGCTTGCAAACTGGCTGTAACACCCCAGATTTTCAGGATATTTAAAACTTATAAAATAAAGGTGAAATCTCATTAAATCTCACAACATAATACGAGAGTATGGGGTGCTATGCCACACCTGAGCTAGAGAACCCAGGTGCATAGGCTAACTAACTAATATCCTCAAATAGTATCAATATTAAATCATGGCACGCAGGCCGAAAGGGAAAAACTATCTAAGCTACGTCTAAGCTTCTAGCGCACTCCAGTGATCTACTCGTCTGTGCCTGAAAGCCAAATATATCTGTTCAGCGAGAGATGCTGGTAACCCACTCCAACGCGTTGAAATACAATACGTATAGAGATATATATAGATATACGAAAACCATTTTGAAGCATGAAGATATATCCTACGAGACTCTAGCTTTTAAAACCGGGAATGACTCGACAGATAAGTCTAGACACAAGCAACAGTTATAACAAGCGTATACAATCCACAACAGACAAGACAGATAAAGCTGAGCATAATTAATAATCATAACCCAACATAAACAATCCCCAGCATAAATCCCTTAGTCACATCCCCCAATATACTCATAAACACAATTCCTCCATATCTCATCACATAGCACACTTTGTTGGCACCACAGGACCAATCGCATGCCCATACATGAGGGTCAGCGCATATAGCTCTGACACGGCCCCGTAGCACCCTGCCCCGTCTCACATTACGGAGGAGCCGATCGCAACCGACTGATGGACCTTTGTCCTACATAATATTTATATACCTGACCGGTCTTTACTAGCCTGGTTAACAGTTGGGATGGTTCTCAGCCCATTCAACTGCCCGTATAGTGGACCTTTGTCCTATATAATATTTATATACCTGACCGGTCTCTACCAACCTGGTTAACAGCCAATATGGTTCTCAGCCCATCCGACTGCCCGTATATTGGAACTTAGTCCTATATAATATTTATATACCTGACCGGTCTCTACCAGCCTGGTTAACAGCCGGTATGGTTCTCAGCCCACCCGACTGCCCGTATAGCCCGATTGATCTCAACCAATTCGGGGTGACATGCACACATAACACGTAGCAAGCACATGCAACCCACATTAACATATTGGGAAGGGGAGGAAACGTATAACAAAACCTATGCGTGATCCTTCACATGCTAAGGATAGACCTAAAGGGTTCATACTCCTTTCACCTAGGTCAGCGGGATACCAATTCAACTAGCATGCAAAATATAAGACTCATACAACCTACGAACGGTACCCGAAATATCAAACTAGACATAGGCACGATAGACGGAGTCCGTTGGGACACCTCGGGGGTCGGGGAAACATCAAACGCGGAAGCCGAAATCCCCAATTGGGGTGCAAACCAGTGGGTAGCCGGTGGGTGAGGGATCACGCACCGGCTGCCCGCCGGCGATAACAACGCCGGGCAGCGGGTGCCCGGCGGGCAGCTGCCCGCCCGCCGGCTGCCCGCTGCCGGCGTTGCCCAAGGAGGCCGCGGGTAAGTGGCGGGTCCCCTACCCCCACCTACCCCCCACTGACTCTTTTCATCAAGAAACGCCCCGGGAACCTTTGTGGAACCCGAAACCATGCTTGGACACTTTCAAACGCAATTGATAACACACGTAGACAATTAACGGATCGAAATCAGGAAACAATCGGCACATAACCTATCATGCTTTTCTAAATATAACAAACACCCAATCATGCGAATTCCCACCCAATATACCAAGAATAATTCCATACGATACAACCTAGGGTTCTAATCACTTTTATGCCAACAAGAATACGGTTCGTCTTCTAATTACAAGATTCGGTACAAATAACACATAAGTATCAAGAACGCCATACAATCATCAAGAACAACATATAATTATCAAGAACTCCACGTAATCGTTAAGAACACCATAATTATCAAGAATCTCCCGATATCAAGATCACCCATGGAATTATCCCATCAGTCATCAATAATAACATCACAAATCATCAATACACAATAATATGGGGAAATCCTACGGGGGAAATCATAGCTATGAAAATAGGTTTTATTGGGACATGGGTTACCTCTTAGCCTTAATAAATTCCTTGGCTATGAAGGGTCTTTCTTTAAGCTTTCTTGCTTTCTTCATTTCTTCTAAGGGAATTCTTGGAGCTCTTTGGGAGGGTGGAACGTTATTGTGGTGGGGGGTTCTAGGTGCCTCTTAAGTCCCCTATTTATATATTTAGGAATCCTAGTTAGGAACTAATATTATGGGCTTGCTAATTCTATTCCTTTTGGGACTAAGGATTGGGTTTAGGGATAAGGGTCCATGGTCCATAGTGGACCATATTAATTAATTAAAGGGAATCCTAATCGTGGTCTGAATAGTAAAAGGCCTACTTCAATTATTCCTAATAGATAACTAGGTCTAGGATTCCTAATTAGAATTTGAATAGTAAAGGGTTTACTTTCTTTATTCCTAATAGGCTTAAGACTCTAATTTAGGCAAGGGTCCACAGTTCATGGTGGACCTTATTAATTAATTAAAGGAAACCTAACCGAATTAAATCATATTTAATTATTATTATTGGGATTAATTAAATAATTAATCCGGGATTGAAGGCCGTAACACGGGGTGTTACACTGGTCCTCTATAGTTGTCGCGCTTGTTGTCATAGCCGGCATGCCTGTATAGATGCGTGACCATTCTAGCGCGACCTTCCACATGTTGGACGACGGCGATGTTGGTGACGAGCCTCCGGTGTTAGTGTTTCCTTTTGGGGATGTTGGACTCCCGTTACCAGCAGCTCCTTTCAAATATGTTGGATTCCCGCTATCGGTTGCTTCTTTCGGAGATGTTGGACTCTCGCTACCAGCTGCTCCTTTTGGGGTAGCCCACTTCTCGCTATTTGCCTCTCCTTCTGAGGTAGATGACTTCTTGCTATTCACCGCTTCTTTCAGAGATGTCGGCATCCTGCTGCCAGCTGGTCTTTTCGAAAATGGTGGACCTGCAATATAGATAGACTTCCTCGGGACGGTAGGAGCCGTTTCGAGTCTTTGAATCATACGTCGAACAATTGACTCAGGCTCTGGCGGTCGCATTCCTAAGCTCCTTGCACGGATCCTGGTTAATGGTGCTTCGGTCTCTTGGCTAGCTTCAGAACCAGCTGTTGATGAAGACTTGGAACTAACGGCTTGGGCATAAGACTTCTTGAACATCGAGCTTCTTGACGCCATTCCGATTGCTAGTAGAGTTGCTTGCTGATGTAGATCGATAGTGAAGATATGAGAGGCAGAGCAGTCCCACTGGGCGTGCCAATTTGTAAACAAAGAAAATTGAATAAAAATATAGTAATATTCAAAATTCCTGAGTTACATGAAGTATCAAATGCGGTGTGGGTACAAGATCTCTGGATGTCCTCTGATTCTTCAATTGGATGCCTTGAGCACTCCACCATTGAAGGGCCTCTGGGTTTCAAGTGGCTTAATCTTCAAAGAAGCGATTATATATATAGCTTGTTCTTTTTGAATGGCCTCCGGGCCCAAACGGCTTTGTAACACCCCGTATTACGACCCCTGAAACCAATTAATCCTTTAATCAATTACCCAAAAGAAAGAATTAAATTACAGAAATTAATTAGGAAAAAGCCCACCATAGTCCGTGGGCCCCCATCTCTAAACCCAACCCCTAGTCCTAGAAGGATTAGATCCTAAAATAATACCCTTAGATATATAAATAGGGAACCTAGAGGGCACCTAGAACCCCCCACAAGAATAACGCCCCACCACCCCAAAAGAGCTCCAAGAATCCCCTTAGAAGAAATCAAGAAAGCAAGAAAGCTTAAAGAAAGACCCTTCATAGCCAAGGAATTAATAAAGGCTAAGAGGTAACCCATGTCTCAACAAAACCTATTTTCATAGCTATGATTTCCCCCGTAGGATTTCCCCATATTATTGTGTATTGATGATTTGTGATATTATTATTGATGATTGATGGGATAATTCCATGGGTGATCTTGATATTGGGAGATTCTTGATAATTATGGTGTTCTTGATGATTATGTGGAGTTCTTGATGTTTATTTGTCGTTCTTGACAATTGTATGGCATTCTTGATGCTTATGTGATATTCTTACCGAATCTTGTAATTAGAAGACGAATCGTACTCTTGTTGGTATAAAAGTGATTAGAACCCTAGGTTGTATCGTATGATATTATTCTTGGTGAATCGGGTGGGGAAATCGCATGTTTGGGTGTCGATTATGTTTAGAAAAGCATGATAGGTTATGTGCCGTACGTGTTACACCCCAGATTTTCAAGATATTTAAAACTTATAAAATAAAGGTGAAATCCCATTAAATCCCAAAACATAATACAAGAGTACGGGGTGCTATGCCACACCTGAGCTAGAGAACCCAGGTGCACAGGCTAACTATCTAATATCCTTAGTAATGTAAATGCATAAACATGGCACGCAGGCCGAAGGGGAAACTATCTACTTCTACGTTACAAGTTCTAGCGCGCTCCGGTGACTTATTCTTCTGTGCCTGAAAGCCAAATATATCTGTTCAACGAGAGATGCTGGTAACCCACTCCAACGCGTTGAAATACAATACATATAGAGATATATATAGATATACGAAAACCATTTTGAAGCATGAAGATATATCCTACGAGACTCTAGCTTTTAAAATCGGGAATGACTCGACAGATAAGGCTAGACCCAAGCAACAGTTATAACAGGCGTGTACAATCCTCAACAGGCAAGACAGATAAAGCTGAGCATAATTAATAATCATAACCCAATGTAAACAATCCCCAGCATAAATCCCTTAGTCACATCCCCCCAATATACTCATAAACACAACTCCTCCATATCTCATCACATAGCACACTTTGTTGGCGCCACAGGACCAATCGCATGCCCATACATGAGGGTCAGCGCATATAGCTCTGACACGGCCCCGCAGCACCCTGCCCCGTCTCACATTACGGAGGAGCCGATCGCAACCGACTAATGGACCTTTGACCTACATAATATTTATATACCTGACCGGTCTTTACCAGCCTGGTTAACAGTTGGGATGGTTCTCAGCCCATTCAACTGCCCGTATAGTGGACCTTTGTCCTATATAATATTGATATACCTGACCGGTCTCTACCAGCCTGGTTAACAACTGGTATGGTTCTCAGCCCATCCGATTGCCCGTATAGTGGAACTTAGTCCTATATAATATTTACATATTTGACCGGTCTCTACCAGCCTAGTTAACAGCCGGTATGGTTCTCAGCCCACCCGACTGCCCGTATAGCCCGATTGATCTTAACCAACTCGGGGTTACATGCACACATAACACATAGCAAGTACATGCAGCCCACATTAACACATTGGGAAGGGGGAGAAAACGTATAACAAAACCTATGCGTGATCCATCACATACTAAGAATAGTCCTAAGGGGTTCATACTTCTTCCACCTAGGTCAACGGGATACCAATTCAACTAGCGTACAATATAATAGACTCATAAACCTACGAACGGTACCCGAAATATCAAACTAGACATAGGCACGATAAACGGAGTCCGTTGGGACACCACGGGGGACGAGGAAACATCAAACGGGGAAGCCGGGAACCCAAGATGGGTGTAACACCCCGTGTTACGGCCCCAAAAACCATTTAATTAATTAATCAATAGCCCAAGAGAAAGAATAAATCATAATGATTAATTAGGGAAAAAGGTCCACCATAGTCCATGGGCCCTCATATATAAACCCAACCCCTAAACCCAATCCTTAGTTCCAAAAGGAATAGAATTAGCGAGCCTATAATATTAGTTCCTAATTAGGACTCCTAAATATATAAATAGGGGACTTAGGAGGCACCTAGAACTTCCCACAAAAATAACGCCCCACCACCCCAAAAGAGCTCCAAGAATCCCCTTAGGAGAAATCAAGAAAGCAAGGAAGCTTAAAGAAAGATCCTTCATAGCCAAGGAATTAATTAAGGCTAAGAGGTAACCCATGTCTCAACAAAACCTATTTTCATAGCTATGATTTCTCCCGTAGGATTTCCCCATATTATTGTGTATTGATGATTTGTGATATTATTATTGATGATTGATGGGATAATTCCATGGGTGATCTTGATATTGGGAGATTCTTGATAATTATGGTGTTCTTGATGATTATGTGGAGTTCTTGATGTTTATTTGTCGTTCTTGACAATTGTATGGCATTCTTGATGCTTATGTGATATTCTTACCGAATCTTGTAATTAGAAGACGAATCGTACTCTTGTTGGTATAAAAGTGATTAGAACCCTAGGTTGTATCGTATGATATTATTCTTGGTGAATCGGGTGGGGAAATCGCATGTTTGGGTGTCGATTATGTTTAGAAAAGCATGATAGGTTATGTGACGTACATGTTACACCCCAGATTTTCAAGATATTTAAAACTTATAAAATAAAGGTGAAATCCCATTAAATCCCAAAACATAATACAAGAGTACGGGGTGCTATGCCACACCTGAGCTAGAGAACCCAGGTGCACAGGCTAACTATCTAATATCCTTAGTAATGTAAATGCATAAACATGGCACGCAGGCCGAAGGGGAAACTATCTACTTCTACGTTACAAGTTCTAGCGCGCTCCGGTGACTTATTCTTCTGTGCCTGAAAACCAAATATATCTGTTCAGCGAGAGATGCTGGTAACCCACTCCAACGCGTTGAAATACAATACATATAGAGATATATATAGATATACGAAAACCATTTTGAAGCATAAAGATATATCCTACGAGACTCTAGCTTTTAAAACCGGGAATGACTCGACAGATAAGGCTAGACCCAAGCAACAGTTATAACAGGCGTATACAATCCTCAACAGGCATGACAGATAAAGCTGAGCATAATTAATAATCATAACCCAATGTAAACAATCCCCAGCATAAATCCCTTAGTCACATCCCCCCAATATACTCATAAACACAACTCCTCCATATCTCATCACATAGCACACTTTGTTAGAGCCACAGGACCAATCGCATGCCCATACATGAGGGTCAGCGCATATAGCTCTGACACGGCCCCGCAGCACCCTGCCCCGTCTCACATTACGGAGGAGCCGATCGCAACCGACTAATGGACCTTTGACCTACACAATATTTATATACCTGACCGGTCTTTACCAACCTGGTTAACAGTTGGGATGGTTCTCAGCCCATTCAATTGCCCGAATAGTGGACCTTTGTCCTATATAATATTGATATACCTGACCGGTCTCTACCAGCCTGGTTAACAACCGGTATGGTTCTCAGCCCATCCGATTGCCCGTATAGTGGAACTTAGTCCTATATAATATTTATATATCTGACCGGTCTCTACCAGCCTGGTTAACAGCCGGTATGGTTCTCAGCCCACCCGACTGCCCGTATAGCCCGATTGATCTTAACCAACTCGGGGTTACATGCACACATAACACATAGCAAGTACATGCAGCCCACATTAACACATTGGGAAGGGGGAGAAAACGTATAACAAAACCTATGCGTGATCCATCACATACTAAGAATAGTCCTAAGGGGTTCATACTTCTTCCACCTAGGTCAACGGGATACCAATTCAACTAGCATGCAATATAATAGACTCATAAACCTACGAACGGTACCCGAAATATCAAACTAGACATAGGCACGATAAACGGAGTCCGTTGGGACACCACGGGGGACGGGGAAACATCAAACGGGGAAGCCGGGAACCCAAGATGGGTGTAACACCCCGTGTTACGGCCCCTAAAACCATTTAATTAATTAATCAATAGCCCAAGAGAAAGAATAAATCATAATGATTAATTAGGGAAAAAGGCCCACCATAGTCCATGGGCCCTCATATATAAACCCAACCCCTAAACCCAATCCTTAGTTCCAAAAGAAATAGAATTAGCGAGCCTATAATATTAGTTCCTAATTAGGACTCCTAAATATATAAATAGGGGACATAGGAGGCACCTAGAACTTCCCACAAAAATAACGCCCCACCACCCCAAAAGATCTCCAAGAATCCCCTTAGGAGAAATCAAGAAAGCAAGGAAGCTTAAAGAAAGATCCTTCATAGCCAAGGAATTAATTAAGGCTAAGACGTAACCCATGTCTCAACAAAACCTATTTTCATAGCTATGATTCCCCCTTAGGGTTTCCCCCATATTATTGTGTATTGGCGAGATATGATGATTATTATTGATGTTTTCATGTGATGATCCCATGAGAGATCTTGATAATCTTAATATTGGGAGATTCTTGATGATTATGGAATTCTTGATGATTATATGGAGTTCTTGATGGTTATGTGTCGTTCTTGATAATTGTGTGATGCTCTTGATGTTTATGTGTTATTCTTACCGAATCTTGCAATTAGAAGACGAACCGTATTCTTGTTGATATAAAAGTGATTGGAACCCTAGGTTGTATCGTATAATCTTATTCTTGGATTATCGGGTGGGGAAATCGCATGTTTGGGTGTTGATTATATTTAGAAAAGCATGATAGGTTATGTGCCGTTCGTTTCTTGTATTTGATTCGTTAATTGTCTACGTGTTGTCGTTAATTGCGTTGAAAATTGTCTAAGCATGGTTTCGGGTTCCACAACGGTTCCCGGGGCGAAAAGTGATGAAAAGAGTCGGTGGGGGGTAGGGGACCCGCCACCTACCCATAGCCGTAAAACACCGCCCGGCAGCGGGTGGCCGGCGGGCGGGCAGCTGCCCGCCGGCGACCCGCTGCCCGGAACAGTAGAATCCGACGGGCAGCCGGCGGGTGGCCCCCACCCACCGGCTACCCGCTGGAAAATTGTCCCACCCGGGACCCCGGCTTCCCCGTTTGATGTTCCCCGTTACCCGTGGTGTCCCAACGGACTCCGTTTATCGTGCCTATGTCTAGTTTGATGTTTCGGGTACCGTTCGTAGGTTTATGAGTCTATTATATTGCATGCTAGTGGAATTGGTATCCCGTTGACCTAGGTGGAAGAAGTATGAACCCCTTAGGACTATTCTTAGTAAGTGATGGATCACGCATAGGTTTTGTTATACGTTTTCTCCCCCTTCCTAATGTGTAATGTGGGTTGCATGTGCTTGCTATGTGTTATGTGTGTGTTACCCCAATTCGGTTGCGATCGGATTGGTTATCCTGAGCTGCGGTTCAGAAGCTGGCTGCGGTCAGATTGATACTCTTGGGCTGCGGTCCACCGTTTGGTTGCGATCAAACGTTTCTATACGAGCTGCGGTTCGTCCTTTTTCCTGGCTGCGGTCAGATGACATTCTCTTGGGCTGCGGTCCACTGTTTGGTTGCAATCAAACACTATGATGAGCTGCGGTTCATCGGTCGGTTGCGATCGATCCCTCCGTGTTGCGATACGGGGCAGGGTGCTGCGGGGCCGTGTCAGAGCTATATGCGCTGACCCTCATGTATGGGCATGCGATTGGTCCTGTGGCGCCAACAAAGTGTGTTATGTGCTGTGACATGGACGAGTTGTGATTACGAGTGTCTTGGGGGATGTGACTATGGGATTTATATTGGGGATTGTTCATGTTGGGTTATGATCATTGTTTATGCTTTGCTTTATCTGCCTTATCTGTTGTGAACTGCATATGCTCGTTATAACTGTTGCTTGTGTCTGGCCTTACCTGTCGAGTCATTCCCGGTTTTAAAGCTAGAGTTCGTAGGATATATCTTCATGCTCAAAATTGTTTTCGTATATCTATATATATCTCTATATGTATTGTATTTCAACGCGTTGGAGTGGGTTACCAGCATCTCTCGCTGAACAGATATATTTGGCTTTCAGGCACAGAGGACTAGAGCACTGGAGCGCGCTAGAACTGGAGCGTAGAAGTAGAGTAGTTTCCCTTTCGGCCTGCGTGCCATATTATGCATTGTGTTTCAATGGATATTAGTTAGACAACCTGTGCACCTGGGTTCTCTAGCCCAGGTGTGGCATAGCACCCCGTACACTTATGATATACTTTGGGATGTAATGAGATATTACCTTTATTATATAAGCTTAAAATGTCTTGAAAATCTGGAGTGTTACAATTGGTATCAGAGCCTAATTTTGACCCTAGGAAAAGACTCTTAAGACCGGACTTTAGGACGTTAGGCTTGAACTCTAGGTACCTAGGAACATAGGACTCAGGAATCTTAGGACGCGCGGTGAGATTGTGAAACCTACACATAACTTCTCTACACGTTACCCTTCCCCACTCATCACTTCACAAGAAGTGCATCAGACTCTAACTTAACATTCTTATAAACACTGACCAGAAAGACGATAGCATGGCGCCAAACAGAAGGCAATCCAGAACTCCAGAGCCCGCCACCGACGACCCCTTGACCCAAACCCTGCAGCAACTAACACAAGTCGCACAGGCACTAAGTGACGCGGCCCTTTGCAACAATAGGCCCCATCGCCTCCATCAAACGCAAACTCGGACGTCACCCGACAAGTCTCAAATCACCGACCACCCACGTTTTCGGGAGAAGAGGATCCCGCGGTCCTAGAAGAATGGATCCGGACGCTTGATAAGATTTTTGGAGTAGTGGAATGCCCAGAGGAACGCCGCGTAGAGATAGCCTCGTTCTACTTCGGGCACGAGGCCGATCTCTGGTGGATCCACGAGGGACCCACCTATCAACAAGAACCGGGGTTCAATTGGGAGAACCTCAAGACACAGCTACGAGAGAGGTTCTATCCAACCCACGTAAAAGCATCCATGTACGAAGAGTTCCTTCATCTAAAACAAGGAACGGCCACCGTCATAGAATACCATAGATGATTCCTCGAACTGGCGCGCTTCGCACCAGAGCTAGTCCCCACCGAGGTAACCAAGATAGAGAGGTTCGTGTCAGGCCTCAACTTCGAAGCTCGGAAAGCGCTAGTGGTAAGCAGACCCCGGACCCTCAACGAGGCTTATTCCAGTGCCGCGAACCTCTATCGAATCCAACTACTCCAACGCGGGGTTCAGGAACAAATACGAAGAAGAAAGACCGGAAGTGGGGCACCGCCAGTGAAAAGAACGAGGAACGACACCGGCACGAGGCCGAACAACCCGACCAACCCAAGGCTACCCGTGGGAAACAATGAAGCTAATCCAAGAAGCTTCCCTTGCCCGAGGTGTAACAAAAGCCACAGAGGCAAGGATTGCGCGGGTAACCCCTGGCGATGCTTCAACTGCGGAGAGGAGGGGCACAAGGCCTTCCAGTGCACTCGACCCCAAAGACCACGCCCCGCCACCGTGGGTCAACACGGGGGCACCAGTCACCAAGGGGGTTACGGCGCTCCCGGAAAAGTATTCGTTATGAGTCACACGCAAGCCAAACTCGGAAACGAAGAAGACCTAGAAGGGGAAAACCCAATCCTGGAAGACGAGGACCATACGGATCCCACCGAGGAAAACCCAGAAAACGAATTCTGTCTAGGATAAACCATCACGCCCCTTGTAATCACCCCTTGTATCGTATGGACCACCTATTTAGCTTAAATACTTCGAAAACATTATGTCTATTTAGCTTAGCTACTTCGAAAGTATTATGAATAAGGATCTTTGGTCAAACTTCAATTTCCACTACGAAGATAAAGCACAAGTTATATCATCAACCCAACCCTTCCCCCACTAAAGGACAAAATAAGGAAAAAGACAAAAGAGGACCACACCACCAAGAAATGCCTAATATCACCATTAGGAATTGAACTCTAGACCTCACATTTACAAGTCCAAGTCCCAACCACTAAACCATGAGTGTTTCTTGAAACCTTAAGGGGATAACCCCTTGTTAAATCCCTCCAAGTCCCTAAAACCCACAAAACCCCCAAATCAAAAACCCTTCTTCTTCTTCCTCCCCTTCTTCTTCCCCACTCTTTCCCTTCCCCACCTCACACACCTCACCGCCCCACCCCAGCAGAACCGACGACCACGCACCACCGTCGCCGGCCGAACGCCACCGCTAAGCGCCACACCGCCGCGCCGCCGTCCCAGCCGACCTCGCCCACCGCCCGGAGAGCACCCAGCGGCGACCCGCTGCCTCCCTACCCGAGCGACGCCGCCCGCCATCCACCCAAGCTTCGCCCGCTGCCACCAACGCCCACGCGACCGTAGGCCTCCATCGCCCCGCCGGAAAATTTCCGAGCTCCGCCCCACCATCGCCACCTTGTAGCGGCTCGAACCACCGCCGGAAAAGAGGTCGCCGGAAACTTCGCCGGAGACCCGCCGGAAAGCTGCCGGAATTTCTACCGGAATTCCTCACCGCCAAAAGAAAAATTTAAGATGCCGAAAAAGCCCCTCGGAATCCGCACCCCAGAGTGGAGCAACGCCGATTACACCGTAATCGGAGGTAAAGCACTTGAACTCGACCAATTCTCTCTGGAATTGGTTGACATGCTCAAACACCAAGGGCTTTTAGATACTTACCTCGCCATCAAAGGGGACACATACCCCGAATTGGTGAAAGAATTCTACCAACACCTTGTGGCCACCAAACGGGGTGACAAAGTAGAAATTACCACCAAGGTCCGTGGCAAGGAAATTATGCTTTCTGAAGGCCGGTTGGCCAAGCTCTTGAAATTGACCACCACGGGTGTGTCTGACTATGACCGAAAGGGGTGGATTGATACCCAAACTACGGGATACAAGGACTACCTTGGGTACTTACTCGGGAAAGAGGACGGGTTCACCTCGGCCACTCGACCAAATCGAAAGTGGCTATCGGCGGAGCAAAAGATATTGGTTATGATTGTAACCGATAGCCCCTTGCCCACCAATAACAAGAGCAAGGATGTGGGGAGCTTGGAGTGCACCTTTGCGTATCTCCTAAAACATAAAATCAAGTTCAACCTGCCGGCACTCATGCTAAAGCACATAGAGTTCTGCAAGACAAACAACCGGCTTAGCCTACCCTACGGGATGATCCTAAGTTGGATCATGGAGAAAAAGGGGGTAGACCTAAGCCACACCGAGGTCAAAACCGCCAACGGCATGGTTTTCAATGCCCAAAACCTCCGCCGCAACGACATCTACTACACCGAGGGAGGACACTATCTCACCCTCGAAGAAATTTGCCAAAAACCCGAGGAGGAACGTAGGGAATTGGTTGATCGATTGGACATCTCCAACAAAAAGCTCAAGCGAGCCATGCAAGATTGCGGAGGTACGGAGGGAAATGAGGGACAAGAGGAGGAAGACGGACCTAACCCGTCAGTGCACCCACAGCCAGGAGGGAACCCGAGGGGACAAAACGAGGGTTCGGTCAACGAACGCATACTCGCTCAGCTCGAACGGCAGAATCAAATCATGGAAGAAGGGTTCTCATCCTTGATTCGCACCACATGCGCACTCGATCAAAGGGTAGTAGCGATCGAGGCCGCCTTGGGCACTCGCGGTGCATCCAGTTCCAGCGCCGGAAACCGAGGTACAACCGAAAAATTCTCTATCACAACACCATCAAAAGTTCAGCCTACCCCAAGCCAAGACAAACGTAAGGCCGCAACCCTAATCAGGAGGCCGAGCTACGAGGTGTCTAGGGGTGAAAGGATAGACTATAACACCCCGAAGCCCCCTTGTAAGGGGGGGAGAGTGTAACACCCCGTGTTACGGCCCCTAAAACCATTTAATTAATTAATCAATAGCCCAAGAGAAAGAATAAATCATAATGATTAATTAGGGAAAAAGGCCCACCATAGTCCATGGGCCCTCATATATAAACCCAACCCCTAAACCCAATCCTTAGTTCCAAAAGGAATAGAATTAGCGAGCCTATAATATTAGTTCCTAATTAGGACTCCTAAATATATAAATAGGGGACTTAGGAGGCACCTAGAACTTCCCACAAAAATAACGCCCCACCACCCCAAAAGAGCTCCAAGAATCCCCTTAGGAGAAATCAAGAAAGCAAGGAAGCTTAAAGAAAGATCCTTCATAGCCAAGGAATTAATTAAGGCTAAGAGGTAACCCATGTCTCAACAAAACCTATTTTCATAGCTATGATTCCCCCTTAGGGTTTCCCCCATATTATTGTGTATTGGCGAGATATGATGATTATTATTGATGTTTGATGTGATGATCCCATGAGAGATCTTGATAATCTTAATATTGGGAGATTCTTGATGATTATGGAATTCTTGATGATTATATGGAGTTCTTGATGGTTATGTGTCGTTCTTGATAATTGTGTGATGCTCTTGATGTTTATGTGTTATTCTTACCGAATCTTGCAATTAGAAGACGAACCGTATTCTTGTTGATATAAAAGTGATTGGAACCCTAGGTTGTATCGTATAATCTTATTCTTGGATTATCGGGTGGGGAAATCGCAAGTTTGGGTGTTGATTATATTTAGAAAATCATGATAGGTTATGTGCCGTTCGTTTCTTGTATTTGATTCGTTAATTGTCTACGTGTTGTCGTTAATTGCGTTGAAAAGTGTCTAAGCATGGTTTCGGGTTCCACAACGGTTCCCGGGGCGAAAAGTGATGAAAAGAGTCAGTGGGGGGTAGGTGGGGGGTAGGGGACCCGCCACCTACCCATGGCCGTAAAACACCGCCCGGCAGCGGGTGGCCGGCGGGCGGGCAACTGCCCGCCAGCGACCCGCTGCCCGGAACAGTAGAATCCGGCGGGCAGCCGGCGGGTGGCCCCCACCCACCGGCTACCCGCTGGAAAATTGTCCCACCCGGGACCCCGGCTTCCCCGTTTGATGTTCCCCGTTACCCGTGGTGTCCCAACGGACTCCGTTTATCGTGCCTATGTCTAGTTTGATGTTTCGGGTACCGTTTGTAGGTTTATGAGTCTATTATATTGCATGCTAGTGGAATTGGTATCCCGTTGACCTAGGTGGAAGAAGTATGAACCCCTTAGGACTATTCTTAGTAAGTGATGGATCACGCATAGGTTTTGTTATACGTTTTCTCCCCCTTCCTAATGTGTAATGTGGGTTGCATGTGCTTGCTATGTGTTATGTGTGTGTTACCCCAATTCGGTTGCGATCGGATTGGTTATCCTGAGCTGCGGTTCAGAAGCTGGCTGCGGTCCACCGTTTAGTTGCGATCAAACGTTTCTATACGAGCTGCGGTTCGTCCTTTTTCCTAGCTGCGGTCAGATGACATTCTCTTGGGCTGCGGTCCACTGTTTGGTTGCGATCAAACACTATGATGAGCTGCGGTTCATCGGTCGGTTGCGATCGACCCCTCCGTGTTGCGATACGGGGCAGGGTTCTGCGGGGCCGTGTCAGAGCTATATGCGCTGACCCTCATGTATGGGCATGCGATTGGTCCTGTGGCGCCAACAAAGTGTGTTATGTGCTGTGACATGGACTAGTTGTGATTACGAGTGTCTTGGGGGATGTGACTATGGGATTTATATTGGGGATTGTTCATGTTGGGTTATGATCATTGTTTATGCTTTGCTTTATCTGCCTTATCTGTTGTGAACTGCATATGCTCGTTATAACTGTTGCTTGTGTCTGGCCTTACCTGTCGAGTCATTCCCGGTTTTAAGCTAGAGTTCGTAGGATATATCTTCATGCTCAAAATGGTTTTCGTATATCTCTATATGTATTGTATTTCAACGCGTTGGAGTGGGTTACCAGCATCTGTCGCTGAACAGATATATTTGGCTTTCAGGCACAGAGGACTAGAGCACTGGAGCGCGCTAAAACTGGAGCGTAGAAGTAGAGTAGTTTCCCTTTCGGCCTGCGTGCCATATTATGCATTGTGTTTCAATGGATATTAGTTAGACAGCCTGTGCACCTGGGTTCTCTAGCCCAAGTGTGGCATAGCACCCCATACACTTATGATATACTTTGGGATGTAATGAGATATTACCTTTATTATATAAGCTTAAAATGTCTTGAAAATCTGGGGTGTTACAATGGGGAACATTCCAGCGGGTAGCCGGTGGGTGGGGGGCCACCCGCCGGCTGCCCGCCAGATTCACTATTCCGGGCAGCGGGTCGCCGGCGGGCAACTGCCCGCTGCCGGGATCACCCTTCCGGCCGTGGGTAGGTGGCGGGTCCCCTACCCCCCACTGACCCTTATCACACAATTTCGCCCCGGGAACCATTGTGGAACCCGAAACCATGCTTAGACACTTTACAACGCAATCAACGACAACACGTAGACAATTAACGGATCAAATACGAGAAACGAACGGCGCATAACCTATCATGCTTTTCTAAACATAATCAACACCCAAACATGCGATTACCCCACCCGATAATCCAAGAATAATATCATACGATACAACCTAGGGTTCTAATCACTTTTATATCAACAAGAATACGATTCGCCTTCTAATTGCAAGATTCGGTAAGCATAACACATAAGCATCAAGGGCATCACGCAATTATCAAGAACAACACATAATCATCAAGAACTCCATATAATCATCAAGAACATCATAATTATCAAGAATCTCCCAATATCAAGATTATCAAGATCCCCCATGGGATCATCACATTAATCATCAATAATAATCATCACAAGTCATTAATACACAATAATATGGGGAAACCCTAAGGGGGAATCATAACTATGAAAATAGGTTTTGTTGAGACATGGGTTACCTCTTAGCCTTAATTAATTCCTTGGCTATGAAGGGTCTTTCTTTAAGCTTTCTTGCTTTCTTGATTTCTTCTAGGGGGATTCTTGGAGCTCTTTGGGGTGGTGAGTCGTTTATTGTGGTGGTGAAAGATCTAGGTGCCTCCTATATCCCTATTTATATATTTAAGACTCCTAATTAGGGTCTGAATGGTATGGGTTTACTAATTCTATTCCTTATAGGACTAAGGGCTTATTTTAGGGATAAGGGTCCATGGTCCATAGTGGACCATATTAATTATTTAAAGGGAATCCTAATCGTAGTCTGAAGAGTAAAAGGCCTACTTCCTTTATTCCTAATAGATAACTAGGTCTAGGATTCCTAATTAGAATCTGAATAGTAAAGGGTTTACTTTCTTTATTCCTAATAGGCTTAAGACTCTAATTTAGGCAAGGGTCCACGGTTCATGGTGGACCTTATTAATTAATTAAAGGAAACCTAACCGCATTAAATCATATTTAATTAATATTAACGGGATTAATTAAATAATTAATCCGGGATTGAAGGCCGTAACACGGGGTGTTACAGTACGTTTCTCGTATTTGAACCGTTAATTGTCTACGTGTTGATCGTTAATTGGGTTGTAAAGTGTCTAAGCATGGTTTCGGGTTCCACAATGGTTCCCGGGGAGTTTTGTGTATAAAGAGTCAGTGGGGGGTAGGTGGGGGGTAGGGGACTCCGCCACCTACCCGCGGCCAGAAGGGACATCTCCGGCAGCGGGCAGCTGGCGGGCGGGGAGCTGCCCGCCGGCGACCCGCTGCCCGGAACAGTGCTTACCGGCGGGTGGCCCCCCACCCACCGGCTACCCGCTGGAAATCTCCCCCATTCGGGACCCCGGCTTCCCCATTTGATGTTTCCCCGATCCCCGTGGTGTCCCAACGGACTCCGTTCATCGTGTCGTGTCTAGTTTGATGTTTCGGGTACCGTTCGTAGGTTTATGAGTCTTATATATTGCATGCTAGTTGAATTGGTATCCCGTTGACCTAGGTGGAAGAAGTATGAACCCCTTAGGACCATTCTTAGTATGTGAAGGATCACGCATAGGTTTTGTTATACGCTTTCTCCCCTTCCCAATGTGTTAATGTGGGTTGCATTTGCTTGCTATGTGCTATGTGTGCATGACACCCCAATTCGGTTGCGATCGGATTGGTTATTCCTGAGCTGCGGTTCAGAAGCTGGCTGCGGTCAGATTTACACTCTTGGGCTGCGGTCCACCGTTTGGTTGCGATCAAACGTTTCTACATGAGCTGCGGTTCATATTTCCTAGCTGCGGTCAGATGACATTCTCTTGGGCTGCGGTCCACTGTTTGGTTGTGATCAAACATCATGATGAGCTGCGGTTAATCGGTCGGTTGCGATAGACCCCTCCGTGTTGCGATATGGGGCAGGGTGCTGCGGGGCCGTGTCAGAGCTATATGCGCTGACCCTCATGTATGGGCATGCGATTGGTCCTGTGGCGCCAACAAAGTGTGCTATGTGGTGAGATATGGATGAGTTGTGATTATGAGTATCTTGGGGGATGTGACTATGGGATTTATGCTGGGGATTGTTTATGTTGGGTTATGATTATTAATTGTGCTAAGCTTTATCTGTCTTGCCTGTTGTGGATTGTATACGCTTGTTATAACTGTTGCTTGTGTCTAGCCTTATCTGTCGAGTCATTCCCAGTTTTAAAAGCTAGAGTTCGTAAGATATATCTTCATGTTCAAAATGGTTTTCGTATATGTATATATATCTCTATATGTAATGTATTTCAACGCGTTGCAGTGGGTTACCAGCATCTCTCGCTGAACAGATATATTTGGCTTTCAGGCACAGAAGAATAAGTCACTGGAGCGCGCTAGAAATTGGAGCATAGAAGTAGATAGTTTCCCTTTCGGCCTGCGTGCCATGCTTATGCATTTACATTATCAAGGATATTAGTTAGTTAGCCTGTGCATCTGAGTTCTCTGGCTCAGGTGTGGCATAGCACCCCGTACTCTTGTATTACGTTTTGGGATTTAATGAGATTCCACCTTTATTTTATAAGTTTTAAATGTCTTGAAATTTCGGGGTGTTACAGGCTTGATCTTCAATAGAGGTTTCTATCAACATGCATCAACATATGGAGGAGAAAGGGTTTTTACTTTCAGGATCACATTTTTATTGTGATCTCTGGATAAACTTCAGAGTTCTTTCTTTAATTTTTCCTAGGATTTTGTGATTACATAGAAATGAAAGGCCCTATTTATAGCTGTAGGATAGAGAGTTTTGATAAGCTCAAACTCTTTTGGTATTATCTAATTAACAAATTAGATAATATCAATATTATCCAAAATATTTTAAATATATTCAAATATACTAATATTGATAAATAATCAATATTTATCAAAATTTAAGTGTCTACAAATGCCCCCTCGAGACTTGCTTGTACACCACTTGAGAGCATATAACACTCGAAAGTATGTAGTGCAAGAAAGTCTCGACACTACAACTTAAATATATAAGGCCGTTTCAACTCGTGCCAAGGAGCCTTGAAAGATATGAAGCCGTTTAAACTCGTGCCAAGGAGTCTGAATATAAGGCCGTTTAAACTCGTGCCAAGGAGTATCATTTAGCTTCCTCCGTTTCAAATTTCATACAGGGTTTACCCCATATCGGTTGAAAGTGCCTATGAAGAGATGAGAGGCAGAGTTGTCCCACTAGGCGTGCCAAAATCTGTAAACACAAAAAATATCGAAATTGTATATATTCACAAAATATGTTTAAAGTGTATGTATAATTCAATATGCAGGTACACAATCTCTGTCTAGTCCTCTGATTCTTCACTAACGTTATCTACTGAAGTGCCTCCGGGATTCAAGTAGCGTAGCCTCTGGGATTCAATTGGCGCGTGCTTCCGGGATTCAAATGGCGTAGCTTCCGGGGTTCAAGTGGCGTGATCTTCAACAGGAAACGTCAAGCTTCGAAGTAATCAACTAAAAAGGCTTCAAGTTGCTTCAAGATCTTTAAAGCCTGCAAAAAATGCCTTCAATGCCTTTAATTCTTCAAGATCTTCAATGCCTTCAAAAGAGCTCTCAAATCTTCAAGCCTTCAAGTCTTCAAACGTTCTTCAATGCCTTCAAGCTCTCAAGCCCTCAAATTGTTTTCAACGTATTTGAGGTGTGATTTAAAGAATGAAATTGAGGCTCTATTTACAGTGAAGTTTTAACTAAAATCCCTCAACAAACTCCACTAATTTTTATTAAATTAAATTAATTAATTATCTACTAAAATGAACCTTGCCAAAATCAAGTCTAGGTTCATTATTCTATCATCTAATTCAAATTCAAATTAAATTATAATTATCTAATTCAAATATAATAAAATCATATTATATTTAAATTATAATTATAATTATAATTCAATTATGAATGGGCTTGGACCAATTAATTAATTAATTAATTAATTCAATAGCCCAAATCAAGTTTACTTAGACTAATTAAATTAATTTAATTATCATAGCTCAATTAATTAAATTACACTAATAGTCAATACTGTAATTGGGCTCGATAATGATTTAATCGGTCCACTTGTCAACTTCAAATTTTCTGTGTCTACAACTGCATCCCCTTGGGCGCCAACCGATATGGGGCCTTTGAGATGGGTGCGGTCCCGGGTACAAGATCCACCGAAAACTCCACCTCCCATGGTGGAGGCATTCCCGGGATTTCTTCGGGAAAGACGTCAAGAAATTCACACACCACTGGTATAGTTTGTGCCTTGCTCTCTTTGGCCTCCAAGTTCTCGACGGTGCAAAGAAAAACTTCATGACCCTTCTCCACGTACTTTTTCATCCTGATCATAGATACCATCTTGATTTCAAGTTCCATCGCGATGCCTCGGTATGATACTCTCTTCCCGCTTGGTCCTCTTAACACGACCTTCTGCTCTCCACAGAGAATTTGAGCTTTATGCTGGCCCAACCAATCCATCCCTAGGACCACGTCCACTCCGTACAAGCCGAACTGAATTAGGTTGCAAAAGAATTCCTCTTCGTTGATGACGATCTTGACATTCTCGAACAAACGATTACACGACTTGATTTCCCCCGAGGCCACCTTCACGCTGAACTTCACTTATATACCATCGGTCAAACCCAACTTTCCAACCAGCTAAGAAGATACGAACGAATTAGACGCCCCAGAGTCGAACAGGACCAGAGTCGGGATCGATTGCACCAAAAAGGTCCCGGTCACGACGTCGCTGTCTTCGGCCCGAGCTTCACTCAACGCGAGGATCCTTCCTTGAGGAAATTCCCCTTTCGAGCTCTGAACTTCCAAGCTCCCAAACGGTTGTTGTCTCCGAGGTGGCGGTGCTGCAGCCTCGCTGGGGCTAATCTGAGTGGAAACACCACTCCTGATCCAATGCTCGACGACGCTAGGGGTGTTGTGAACCCCCCACCAATCTAGGTTTCTTAACCACATCGCTGGCATCGTCCAGCGCCCGAGCACGGTGACGAGGCGGAGCCATGGCGAGATTCTACAGAAATAACACGGTTATGGCAAGACACAGAGAAACTGCGCACCCTTACCTGGCGCTAAAGCCAAGAACGCCAAAACTAAACAAGAACAACAAGATAAACACAACAGACGATAAACAAACTCACAGCTCAGCACGCGTCCTAAGGATCTTAAGTCCTAACACTTAGGCACTTAAAGGTCAACTTATGGTCTTAAATCACACTTAACTTCTTAAAGTCCAACTCTTAACATCCTAGGCTCAAACCAAGGCTCTGATACCAACTGTAACACCCCCGATTTTACCAACTTTTTAAAACATAAATTCAGACGATAAACAACTAATCATTAAGGCAATCAACTGCGGAAGCTAATTAAAATCGAAAAGATGTTATGCCACACACATAAACCCTGGGTGCACAGGCTAAAACTAACAAAATCATCAAGCAGCATAAATCTAGGCACACAGGTCACTAGTCTAGGCACACAGGCCACTAATCTAGGCACACAGGCCAACAAAAGATAAACGTCTAAACATGGGAGCTACTCTATCTAGCGTCCACATCTAGCGCGCTCGGCAACTACTCAAAACCTGTAAAACATGGGGATAACACCCGGTCAGCGAATATTGCTGGTAACCCATCAATACGCGTTAAATAACGTAGTATAGATAGATATAATTAAAGTCATTTGAAACTGAGGAATACCATATATATCATTTTAAAACCAAGGAAGGAAGTCAACATCAAAGACCATCACACTCTCAATAAGAACGAGGATCATCAACCTCACAACAATAACAAGA
>NW_017619528.1:2675573-2683073 GCF_001879475.1 Ipomoea nil
TAATAATAATAATAATAATAATAATAATAATAATAATAATAATAATAATAATAATAATAATAAATAATAATAATAATAATAATAATAATAATAATAATAATAATAATAATAATACTCACAGAGACCATACTCAACAACAAAGGATTACAATCCAACACCAAATGATTGTCAACACAAGTTGCCAACCCCAATAAGAAGGAACGAACCACACATACTAGCATATCAACATCAAACTAGCATGTTCGGGGCTTATCAAATGGGTAAACCAAATTAATTCCAAAGAACATTCAAGACTCACATTAGCCCAACGAATCACGAAGTTGGACGCTTAGCACGATTCAAGACACCAGATCCTACATGGAATCCTAACACACCGTTCTAGACATACGAAACATCAATAAGACTCACAATTAGCCCAATAAATCAACAACGGGAGGTCAAAACATCAATACCAGGAAGAAAGAATCACGGGGAACAAATCCCCGCATAATCCACAAGTGCTCCCCGCGGGTGGGGCCACGGGTAGACCCCACCCATGGGCCTGCCCGCGGGGTACAACCCACCAATCACACGTTCCCCGCAGGTGGGGCACTGGGTAGGCCACTGCCCGCGGGGTACATTCCTGTACACCAAAATCTAGTCCCTCGACTATCAAATTTCAGGGTTTTTAGAAATGGATTAGCAAAGAAAGTTTGGATTAATTCTTCAATTAATCCTTGATTAGTGTTTAGATTTACGGGGTGTCACACTCTCACCATTCTGAATGTTTAACAGCCTGTGTGTAACAATTAAGTGGGATCGGAAGGATGCATCTCATGGGTCCAAACCGTGGATTTGATCATTTTCCCACGAGGACGCCCACGTGGACGTTTGACGGGCTGGACGTCCTCAACAGGCAGCTATCGGTCCGACGAGGCAGATGGTCCGGCGACAGTAGTGGGCGGCGGTGGAGAGGAGTCCGAATCACTACCGGTGGTGATGGGTGGGACGGCCACAGGACCAATCGGCGACGAAATCGCAGTGGGATGAAGAACTGACTCAGCCCATTGACAGAATTTCTCAGGTGGAGATGGCTGCACAGTATTTTTAGTATCAAAAGGATAAACTGTTTCATCAAATCTTACATGCATGCCCACATGAATCTTGTTAATATATAAGTCCATGCATCTATACCCCCGAAAAGACTCAGGATAACCTATCAAAACACATGGGGTGGACCGGAACGAGAATTTATGACGATTATATGGTTTGAGATATGGGTAACACAAACACCCAAAGACACGAAGAAAATAATATGAGGGATTCAAATTATGCACTTTAAAGTGTGGACTGAGATTATTTAATACAACAGAAGGCATTTTGTTAATTAAATAAACTGCAGTTTCAAATGCAAAATCCCAGAACTTATATGAGAGAGAGGCACGGGCTAGAAGAGCCAGACCTATTTCAACAATGTGTCTGTGTTTTTGTTCGACACGACCATTTTGTTCATGAGTGTACGCACAGGATTGTCGATGAAGGATACCTAACTCTGTAAAGGAATGATGCAATTTTTGTATTCAACTCCTAGATTTGATTGAACGACTTTAATTTTTGTGTTAAAAAATCGTTCAACCATTGTACAAAATTTATCAAAGATGGCATACATATCAAATTTTAATTTCATGGTAAAATACCAAGTTTAACGAGTATAATCATCCACAAAAATAACAAAAAACCGATAGCCATCAATTGACAAAAGGAGAGCTGGACCCCGAATATCTGTGTATATCAAATCAAGGACACTAGAATTGGATGTCTCAACACGTGCCAATGTGAATCGAGAGGATTTACCCATTTGACATGCATTACACAAGCTAGAATTACATCAAATAGAATTATTTGACCCACTAACCGGATACGACTGAAGAATACGAAGTAAAACACGATGATGTGGATGTCCTAAACGATCATGCCACACTGACGGAGAGGTGCGAGCTGTAAGAAAAATTGAGGGAGATGGTGTTGCAATTGGGAGTTTGTAGAGACCCCCATGACTATTGCCTTTAAGTAGAATTTCCTTGGTGTTGATATCTTTCACAACAAAAAAGACGGGTGAAACTCAAAAAACACTTTATTATCTATCGCAAATTTCGGAATAGATAATAAAGAAGTAGAGACACTGGGAACATGAAGGATATTAGACAATTGGAAGGAACGAGATGGGGTATTAAAAGAAGCACGAACTACACGACTAATAGAGAGCGCCTTACCATCACCCACACGCAATGTGTCATTACCTGTGTATTCCTCAGATGTAGATAGGGCTGCAATATCTGGAGTAACATGATTGGTGGCCCCTGAATCAGGAATCCATGTCTGGGAGTCATTAGGATGCGACTCGGTATTCTGATACATCAAATTTTCTTGTGGAGGAGGATCATATCGATTGTAGCATTTGATAGCCGAGTGTCCCGTACGACCACATAGTTGACAAACAATTGCTGAACCAGCACTGTTGCCACGCCCGGGATGGCCGCCACCTCTGCCAGAATGCGTTCGGCAACCGCCTCCTCCACGCTGTGTGTCGGAATTCTGCCCTCGGCCACCTTGGTTGCCGCCGCGTCCTCCGCGGCGATGGTTACCGCTGCCACATTGTGCAAAAAACGCCGTCGGTGCACCGGTTGCACCGCCTCGAATAAACTCCTGGGCACCAAGCAAATCAGCCAACTTACCTAGGGTTACAATACCACGAACCGAGAGAGATGCGGTGAGATTTTGAAATTCCGACCGTAAACCACGAAACACATAGAGATTCATCTCGTCAAGTATGTATGTATGTATGTATATATGTATGTATGTATGTATGTATGCATGCATGCATGCATGCATGTATGTATGTATGGACATTTCAGTATTCATTTAGGTTTTTTGTTTTTGGTTTTGATTCGGTTTCGGTTTCTTCAGTATAAAAAAAAATGAAACCATTCGATTTAACATTTTAGTTAGATTTCGGTTTGGTATAAAAAAGTTTAGTTTCGGTACAGAATTCCTTCGGTTCAGTTTAGGAACCTCAATTCCCAACATACATGTCCTAGTGTTCTAGCGCAAATAAATAAATAAATATTTATTTATTTATTTATTTATATTTACTAATAATTTAGGCTTGAAAATCCATTCTGCATTTCTTAAGTTCAATCAAGCTCATTTAATGAGATTATAACATCTTTAAAAAAACTTTGGAGAACCGAGATGGACCAAGATATATTACGTTTATAATTTATTTATATAGTCTGGAAACTTTTTTGTTCAAATGCAAATTAGCCAGCAAAATCAAAAGTAACTGAAATAATAGGAAAATGAAATCACACAAATGAATAGCACATGACCATAACCCAAAAGAACAGTGTTCCACTCTCATATGTAATATTTTCACTTCGACTGTCATAAAATGGTCCTACAGATTGACTTCATACATCAATTCACAGGCTCAACAATAAAGTCACATTTCATAGACATACAACAAAAATTGAGTTCCAATTTTATTGAATGCATTAATTATGTTGAACGTCTAAATTTAACTCATGGGAAAGGCTCATATACATATGCACGTGTATAAACTTAGGAGATGGCAGCAGGTGAGGCTTGTTCGATTGCAGATTTACAAGCGAGGAAAGAGTGTTGGAGCGAACGAGCGTTATTCGTCGAAGGAATTTAGTAATTAGGGATTTGGATTTATTGATTTATTATTATTATTATTATTATTATTATTATCATTATTACAATTACTATTATTATTATTATCATTATCATTATTACAATTATTATTATTATTATTATTATTATTATTATTATTATTATATTTTTATTAAAAACAAACAAACAAACAAACGGTATTCGATCGGTTTGATTCGGGTTTTTTACCGAATCATTCGTTTTAAGCGGTTTGATCTTTTACCAAATCGTTCGGTTTACAAGAATCCATTACCATTCGGTTAGTCGGTATATTACCGAACCGAATCGATTTGAAAAAATCGAACCCAATTGCTCACACACACACATAACCGACCGATAACCGAAAATCAATAACCGCTGAATAACCAAAATCAACCGAAAATCGAATTTTTCGGTTGGTTCGATTATCGGGCGGTTAAGAAATTTTTTGTTCACCCCTACCGAGTATAAAATTAAAAGTATGGCTTCGGTAAAAATTACATTTCGATTAATGGTTAATGATTTATAAAAATGTTGGTTATAGTTTAATTCGGTCCGGTTAACCAAATAAACCAATTAGTTAACCAATATATATGTGTGTGTGCGCACACACGTACATACGTATGTTTGTATAGAGTTCAAATGAGAACATAAACCTGAAAGGTAATGATAATGATTAAAACTCTAAGTACAATAATAATATTGTTTATCACGATTAATGGTTAATGATTTATAAAAATGTTGATTATAGTTTAATTCGGTCCAGTTAATCAAATAAACCAATCAGTTAACCAATATATATGTGTGTGTGCGCACACACATACATACGTATGTTTGTATAGAGTTCAAATGAGAACATAATCCTGAAAGGTAATGATAATGATTAAAACTCTAAGTACAATAATAATATTGTTTATCAAAATGATGGGAACATTGAAGAACAACGAGAAATTCATAGACTGGAATCTGCTGAAATTCCATCCAGGTCTACTCAATTTACTTGAGGCCACAAAGCATGTTTAGTGCTCCTATATGCATGAATGTCAACAACACTATTTTATTTATTTAAAACATTCCTTAAACATAGATTTATCCAAAGTTATTCAAATTTTAAAGTTTTTCATAAGATATCCATCTTTTAAACATGACAAAACATTGAACTGGTGTGATTGATGGAGCAAGGTGGCCCGATCCCTATCACAAAATATGAACCGAGAGTTATACATACATAAACAAATATATCGTTCGTGAGCTATTAAACAAAAAATACGGAGTAAATTATCACCTTGATTTTGGCATATGTCATGTTGTTGGAGAAGGTCCTTGTATAACTACATGACAATTGAATATATGTTTATAGTTATCTAATTTTCTTATACTCTATAAATCAAAAATGTATGGTGTACTTTTATAACATACCCAACAATTTGATTGTTCACAAACCACGGCCGCCAATCATCAATGATGGAATAATTCAATGATTTTGTCCATGCTTCAGCGGAAAGTGAGGGTATAAACAAATCGCGATCTCCACTGAAATATGTAAAAACATTTATTTTTGATTAAATTAGTAAAATTCAATCCATAAAATAAATACTTAGTTGTAAATATCCTAAACATATCCAGCCTGCAAATGCTGATTATACTAGTGAGATTTCATTTTAAATTTTAATTTCTTACATGACAAGCAAAACAATCGAACCATAATAATTGAATTAATTGCATCATTTTTAAATAAGTATTAAATAAATATTCTCATTTAGAAATAATTAATAACACACTACACTACATTATTGCTCCATATGAGTCTTAAACTCCCATTTTGATGTTAGAAAATCTCTCTTAGGGTGCATTTAAAAAAGTAGTTAAAAAAATTATCCTTGGGGAAAAAATTATTGTGAAAGGTAATGATGCTTTAATTTGGTGAGAAATATACAATTAGAATTGAACCATGTGTTCCATCTCAACTAAAACCTAAGCTGATAGTTGGATGCTAAACTCATGTATGACCTTTGGCATGAGGTTGGCGCATACTCATTCTTTTAACCAACCACGGGGCTCAAACTCATGACCACCCATTTGGGAGAGCCACTTCATGCCACTAGACCACAAGGTCTCTCTCATACAATCTTAACTACTAGTATATTTTTTTTGTTTGAGTATTACTGATTCTGTTACATTGTAGTATCTGTTCAAATAACTACTAAATTTTTAAATAAGTAAATTATACTCTTTTTTTTTTTTTTTTGCGTACTTGTATATGAGAGATCTGAATCCCTTGGTGCTAAGGTTTGCATGATATGCAATGCTGTCCCTCACATTATTGTTATATGGCAAATTTGCTCGGCATTGCTCCCAATTATCAATACTTCCCTGTGTCCAAAATTGAAGGGAACATGTTTAGTTATATATAGTTTGACAGGAATTTTTCAACTTATATAGGGTAAAATCTTAAAGTGCTTTTAGAATTTGTTTTTACATAGTATTTATGTGTTATTATTGTCACATTACAAACTTTTAGTGTCATTGTTACTAAGTCACAGACTAACCACATCATCTTTGCAATAGTAAGAAATGAACACATAAGCTAAAATTTTAACATAACAATTTTAACCATTCCAATGGACTTTCTATCAACATAACCATCATATTTAAACATTTTTTAAAAATTAATATTAACATTAAATGCTGGTCATAAAAAATTAAATTAATTAAAAAAAATGCTTTCATATGGTTATTGTCCGGATTTACAATTAAACAATATTCTATATAAAATTACTTTTAATTTCCCTTATATCTTAAGTTTATATCAAGACCACTAATTTACTGTTAATATTATTTTAAACAGTTTAATGAAAATTTAGAAATAGAAAATTAACAAGTTGATAATGTGGTAGAATTTTAAAATTTTACTCCAGTAATTTATTGTGTAAGTAGAATTGAAGCATGTGCTCCATATCAACTAAAAATATAAGCTGATAGTGGATTACACATTTATGTTTATATATTATATATATGCTCAACATGTCGGCAAATTATATTATGCACCGCGCGTCTTTTTTTTTAAATGAAAATAAACAGTGTTTGTTTCCGCCGTTTCGCATCCTTTTGCAAAAAGTAACTCTGTTATTCAGTGTCATTTTGTATACAATGCAATTTCAGTTCAACACAACTACAGTTTCATTTCGATATAACTATAGTTTCATTCGATATTTATAGACTCAAATATGTGAAAATGTTATTTAATTTTATTTTATATACACTATAGTTTCATTAAAACACAACTACATGATCATTTTGATATAATTACAGCTTCATTGTACAATATATACTCAAATATGTGAAATGTTATTCAGTTTCATTTTATATACACTGCAGTTTCATTTCACTATAACTACAGTATCATTTTGATATAACTGCAGTGTCGGTTTAGATATACTATAGTGTCAGTTGTTGTTTAATACACCAAACAAGCGGACTCCGTTAACTCTAACGGCGGGCCGTTTCTTTACTTAAAGAAATGGCGCCGTTTTTTACCGCGGTGCACATGCACCGCGGTCTATAATATAACGACTGCAACATGTCCGGCCCCCTCATGTGTGTGGGCCGATTACTTTTTGATGAGCTCAGGTGACACAAAGATTCGAAATCATAACCATTGACATGAGTTGACTCTGATACCAAATTGAAGCATGTGTTCAATCTCAACTAAAAACTTAAGCTAATAGTTGAATTACGCATTTATATTTATATATTATTATATGCTCACTGGAATAGATTGACAATTCCTATCAGTAACATTTTAAA
>NW_017619528.1:2685573-2885573 GCF_001879475.1 Ipomoea nil
CTTATTAGTAGCTTAAAATAAACTATAAGCTCCTAAATAAGCTCTGTCAAATAGAGCCTAAGTCTCAATCAAAGTTATATCCCTCATTTATGATCATGTTTTTAATGCTAATCATTTTGTACATTGTACTATTAGAGTTGTACTATATAATTTTTTGAACAAAAATATCTCTGCCGTTATAATTTCTGTTATCTTTTCCATTATTGTTATCATAAACATATATCCACCAAATAATTTCTTATATTCTTTAATGATAATAATATTTGTAGACATTATATATTGAATTATTATAATAAATAAATTTAATTTCATATAGATTTTAATTAGTAGAGATTTGTTAGTTATTTTAAAAAATATAAATATTGGGCATACACGTAAGTGGCACTCTGATGTCGATGATCTTACCTTACACAATAAATAACGGTTATAGATTTTTGCATTGACTCCATTGAACCTCTTAATAGGAACAAAAGCTTTTCCAGATAATAAGTCTTCAAGTCCATTGTTAATAAGACAAACAGAGTCCAAAATATATGCCGGATTATTCACAAAAGTCAACTGCACAATAGAATCCATGCTCCATTAGAACAACAAACGTAAAATATATAGAAAAATTTAATATCCATCCATTGAAAAACTGCCGAAAATATTTGTTTAAGTACTACTATCTATGTTACAATGTAGTATATGTTTATAACTATTCAACAAAACTTATTTGGGGATCAAACCCGTGACCTCCCATTTAGAAGAGTCAATTTCTGTCACTAGACTGCAATGTCATTGGCATTTAATTAAGTAATTAATTGGACATGTTTCACTTTATATTTTGAGAATTTGATATCTTTGCTATATATATATATATATATATATATATATATATATATATATATATATATATATATATATGGGCTTCTCGTGCGGTTGTGCGGGTGGACGACGCAATTTAAGTACACAACACAAGCACATTAAGCACACAAACAAAACATTTTAAGAACACAAACTCACGCACTTTAAGCACAAACCTCACGCACCATAAGCACAAGACTCACGCAGCTTAAGCACAAGATTCACGCACCTTAAGTAGAAAATTCACACACCTTAAACACAAAACTCATGCACATTAAGTTTCAACAACTACTCACATTCAGTACACACCCACGTACCTTAAGCACAAAACTCACGCTCCTTGAGCACAAGACTCACGCACCTTAAGTACAAAACTCACACACATTACTTACCGCACAACCGCACAGGAGACACTTAACCGAACTAGAACTTAATTCTATATATATAGACACACACATAAATCAATTGAAAACTTGTCTTATCATAAAGTAATCTTGAATGAATTGGTTCTTCCATTTGGGTTGATTAACAGCAAACTACTAATAATAATAATAATAATAATAATAATAATAATAATAATAATAATAATAATAAAAATAATAAAAATAATAATAATAATAATAATAATAATAATAATAATAATAATAATAATAATAATAATAATAATAATAATAAGTTAGAGCAAAAAGAAAAAATCATGGTGATATTCGTAATTAATATAAAATTTTGTTATACACTGGGACAACTGGACAAGTTTGAGAGTGCCTTTGATAATAAATAAAAATGCACTCAAGATCTAAAACTAAGTGTATTTAACTTGTTACATGTAAAGTGCATAGATGATTTGGTAGATTGTGAGAGCACTATTAGTTATCAACCTATTCACTCTAAACTATTATAGAAGACACATTCAAAATTTGTAAAAGTTATAAAAATACTATTTGACACCCTATGTATATTTCCGTTCACACACACACACACACGCACACACACACACACACACACACACACACACACACACACACACACACACACACACACACACATATATATATATATATATATATATATATATATATATATATATATATATATATATATATATATATATTACACACGTGATATAGAAAATGTAATTAAAATGATTGCTGACCATTACGAATCGCAGGATATCCAACTGACATTTGGTAAAGAAAGGCTTTTTGTCGGGATTCGTTATACAATCGTCGTATGACTGCTCGTGAATGTAATTAAGCCATTAGAATGAGATTAAGTAATAAACTTCACATTAAATTAACACATGAAACTAATATGGTGAAGAATAATTACCTTACGAGCAAACTCTTCTGAAATAAGACCATATCCGAGAGCAAATTGGTAAGTATAATCGTGCTCAGAAAAATGTGTCACCCCATTACCGACAAGGTAACCCTAATGCAACGGAACTTGCAAGACGTGTTAACATATATGTGTATAATATATATATATATATATATATATATATATAGTGTTGGGTTAGGGGAGGGGGGGGGGGGGGGGGGTACAAATGAAATAGCTAGATTTGTACTTCAAATTTTTACCGACCTTAAAATTAATGGCAGGCTTTAACCTTGCATCATTACCTACACATTAACAAATAAAATTTCAATTTTTAGTAATAGTTCATTATATTAAACATTTTTGTAATGAGTGGCGCATGCCATGTGGATTTCAAACCCAAAAAACGTTTTGCTAGCTTGTTTTTTGGTCTAACCAAGTTTACCTAACCAGGGTAATATATAATTTTTTTTTTATGTCGGGTGAAATAACAAAAGTGACAAAACACTCCTTCATGGATGCTCAAACAAAAGATCTCTAGTTAAAATAGAAATTCACGTCATCTCATCCACACTTTTTGAGTCTTGATAATCAATTAATTTATCTTTATTTTTAATATATGGATCGCAACAGCTTTAAGAATTATACGAGTATGTATTGCTTAATGAAGTCTTTACCATTTGATATTGCTTGAGCAAGCATTGGAATAAGGGTACCAGAATATGAGTCCCCGCCGACATATAATGAATTGGATTGATATTCAGGATAATCTATTAACCACTATAAAAACAATTTAGTATTAGTAAAATAATACAATTTTCACAAAATGTGTGCACATGTCGTATCACAATGAGAATATAACTATATAAGTGCTTACCTTGCGAATAAATTCAGCTCCATGATAACTTGCTTCTAAGGTATTTGAAGTATAATTTTTTGCACTCTTAGCATACGAAAATCCAGTTCCCACGGGTAAGTCTAGGTACACAAAACTTGCAACCTACTTATTTAATGCACTTCAAATATTAGCCAACTAAAATTGAGTTTTAACTTTTATTACTAGTTGTTTTATAAAATCACAAAGTACCTTCGTCCATGAGTAAGGATTCAAAGAAAATGTAGGCGGGACTGAAATATTCTTCGGTAAATCCATTATCAATGGTCCTGCACATACATTTAATTTAGCGTACAAAGTTTTTTCCTTGATACGATATTTGTTCTTTATTTGGATTACTATATGATCGTTTTAAATGGGTCGGCCCCATCATAAAACCGTGTTGTTAATAGATAATGGGTATGAAAGATATATCGGATTGATAGTGCCCAATACGCTTAAAATAATATAAACGTGTTGCAATTGTACTAAATAATCAAAATGGAAAAATTTGGTTTAAGGGACTCAAGTACCAAGCCCAACTACAAGGATGGACTACTACTGTTAACTAACAGACTGCAAAAAACAACTGACATACTGCGTAGTTGATGGTGGTCTGAAACGAACGCCACACCCGCCTTTTATACTACTCTTAGGACCACATGTTGTAGACAAGTGTGTGAACCACAATGCTCGCCCTCCCACGACCAACCATACGTGCATCCCACCAGGTATCATGCTTTCCCACAAAACATCTCCTTGCACACCATATTGCATAGCACATTTGGGGTCCCACCAACTACCCAAAGACCTAGCACATACCCCCACGTAGCCACCTCACCACCTCACCACCCGACAAGTAGTTCGCCCAAGCAATCGGCCTTGGACATGTACCCCTGCCACCTCACTACAAGGCTAGCGATTGATCTGCCATCTCTGGCGAGCTGTTCGCTGGGCAAACCGGTGGTCCGCCTCAACTGGCCGAACTAAGTCGATGCCCTCTGGCTGTCGATGGGAGTTAATACCCAAAATGGTCCCTCGACTATGTCATAATTACCAATTTGGTCTTCAACTACCATTCTTACCCAATTAAGTCCTCAACTATGTAACTTTTACTCAATTAAGTCCTCAACTATACAATTCTTACCCAATTTAGTCCTCAACTATACAATTCTTACCCAATTTAGTCATCTGTATTAATTTGACTGTTTGTTGACTGGTAAAAGTCGGGATAAAATTATAATTTTACAAGATTTCTCCTTCCTCTCCATTTAGCAGCGCCAAACCATGCAGCAATACACTCCGATCAGATTTCGATCGTCAAAAAATCGTTGGAAATCAAATTCATGGGCTATCTGATGCATAACCACTACTTCGATACTGACAGGTTTAGAACCCAACCGGAGCTTATTGCTACATGGTTTGACGCTGCTAAATGAGGAGGAAGGAGAAAATTTGTAAAATTACAACTTTATTTCCACTTTTGACAGTCAACAAACAGTCAAATTGACAAAGGACTAAATTGGATAAAAATTGTATAGTTGAGGACTTAATTGGGTAAGAATGATAGTCGAGGACCAAATTGGTAATTACGACATGGTCGAGGGACTATTTTGGGTATTAACTCCTGTCGATGGAGAGCTAAGATGACCTGGCGAGCTCAGGGACAGAAAGGCCTAAGGGTAGTGGACTTGGCAGCGGTCTGTTCAATCAATACGAGGTCGGTTACTCACCACACGAGCCTATATTTGACACCGAGGTCGTCGGCTAGTGCCTCACGGCCCAAGCAAACCGTTCCACTCCACCACTTGTTTTTCCGGATTGTGCTCCACAATGGGCAAATTATTGTATGGACCATGGTCCATACAATGTTATGTGAACCATAACAAAAAGTACATTTTTAATATACTAAATGTACATTATTTTTGTACTAAATGTACATTATACAATATAATGTACACTCAGAACAAAAATAATATACATCTCCCGAATACAATGTACATTATTTTTATATTGAATGTATATTATTTTTGTACTGAATATACATTATTTTACAATAGACAAAATATGGTTCACACAACTTGTGTGGACCATTGTCCATACAATAATGATTGCCACAATGTGTTGCCAAACGCGTCCGTAGAGCCTTTCCAATACTTTGCACAACGACTCCATGTACCTTACGCCCGCAAATTATGCCATGGAATCGTGTTCACCGAGAATGGTGAACACAAGGCAAAACGATGTCGTTTTTAGGCAACAAAAAAAATATTTCGCGGATGTGGAGTTAACGGCGCGCGTTTGATCAAATTATGAATTTTCTGTTATGAGATTATGAATTTTATGAAAATTCATAATCTCATAACAGAAAATTCATAATCGCATAACAAAAAATTCATAATCTCACAACTGAAAATTCATAATCTCATAACAGAAAATTCATAATCTTATAACAGAAAATTCATAATCTCATGGTTCCAAAATGTGTAGGCATGGTTCCAAAGTGAATGTGCAGGCATGGATTCATAATTTATGAATGTCCGTGATTTCGGACGGGAATATGTAGGCATGGTTCCAAAGTGAATGTGCAGACATGAATTCATAATTTATGAATGTCCGAAATTATGAATGTAATGAAAATTCATAATCTCATAACAGAAAATTCATAATCGCATAACAGAAAATTCATAATCTCACAACTGAAAATTCATAATCTCATAACAGAAAATTCATAATCTTATAACAGAAAATTCATAATCTCATGGTTCCAAAGTGAATGTGTAGGCATGGTTCCAAAGTGAATGTGCAGGCATGGATTCATAATTTATGAATGTCCGTGATTTCGGACGGGAATGTGTAGGCATGGTTCCAAAGTGAATGTGCAGGCATGAATTCATAATTTATGAATGTCCGAAATCTTTGTTCACCTCAAATTAAAGTGTAACCGCAAAATGTGAAAATAAAGAAGAAAATTCACGCAATTAATTAAGAAAAAAAAAAAAACAGTGTACTAACACCGTTGGAACCGTGTTCACCATGAATGGTGAACACGGTTCTATGGCATAACGTCCCCCTTACGCCTTACCACACTTTACTCGTCAAACTTTATTCATCAACCTAATTTAGGCCCAAAAAATAATGGTATTCGGATTGGACTTCCATTTAGAAGGTTGTGAGTTCAAGCTTCAGTGGAGGCGTTATTGGTTCTTTGTGTTTCAGTAGGTTGAGAAAGTATATGAACAGATACTACAATGTAATAGGGCCAGTAACATTTTAAAAAAAAAAAAAAAGCCCAAAAAATAATGTCATTGGACTCCGACTATTTCCAGATCTAATGCTTGAATCTCTCATCCCCAACCAAAGTGACATTGGAGCCAGGTCACATCGCCATCACTATCAATTATTCCGTTCATCCCAACGTATAGGCATTATTTATGTACTGATACTTGAGTCAAGTTCTTTTACAATTTTTTTTCCATAATAATTTTATAAGAGTGAATTCCATTTTTGGTTCTACTGTTATAAGGGTGTTTTCAATTTTAGTTCACCTTAATTTTTTTTGCCACTTTACAACTACTGTTATTGAATGTGTTCCACTTTTAGTCCACCGTTAATATTTTCATCAAGAGGCCATATAATCCAAGAGTATTTTGGTCTTTTTTATGTTTATCTCTTCTCTTTTAATCCAGACGCTTCGTCCTCCTCCCCCGATATTCGAATATGGCTCTTCGAACAACGAGAATGGGAAGGCAAAGCTACATCATTTCGTTCGTTCCAACATGGGCCGGCGAGGTTTCTTATGTTTTAGGTTTAATGTTCTAATTTCTTTAGTCAAACATAGTTTTGGACGAGAAGAAAGGTCAAAATACCCCTAAATTACACGGCCTCTTGATAGAAATACTAACGGTGGGACTAAAAGTGGAACACATTCAATAATAGTGGTTATAAAGTGACAAAAAAATTAAAGTGGACTAAAATTGGAAATGCCCCTATAACAGTAGGACCAAAAATGAAATTCACTCATTTTATAATATTCAATTTAATATTAGTGAATAAATGTAAAAAAGATATTTAATTTAAAAAATAATACATGTGGCGTTCATAAAAGAAAAAAAAAAGTGTATTAACTATTAAGGATATGACTTCAATCTAACATGAATAACATATAACTTACAAGTAAAAAAGGAGTTGATTAAATAATTTTTTAGAAGCTCATAAAGGGTTATAATAAAACTTTTTATAATGCCAAAGTGGAAGTGAATGTTTTTAAATAGTTTGGGGCTTATTTAGTCCATTTATATATTCATTTTGAGTTTCAAATTGAATAATACTTAATATCCAAACTAAATAAATATCACTTACCCAAGATAATATTCTAAATAATATATATTAAAAACTCACCGATTTCTTGAGTCATTGCAAAAAAAGAAGAGCAACCAGGGCCACCAGAGACCCAAACCACGATTGGATCATCACTAGGATTTGATTCTGACTTTACAAAGTAGTAAAAAAGTTGCACATCTTCAGATTCTCCAACACCAATATATCTAATCAAGCACAGCAAAGCACATTAGACTCGAAGTAATTATAAATGTTTGGAAAAAATATGATGAAGTCTATTTGGTAAAATCAAATTAAAGTTGTACCCGGTTTCAAGTTCAAATGGAAGAGGCCGTTCGTGTATAACCCTTGGGAGATACACCACTTTAGTGCCTGCTGCTGCCATTGCCACCAAAACCTGTGAAGAACAAAACCATAAAACGACGATGCTTCCTAGAAGCGAAGGAAGAGACCTGCAGCATCTTCGTCGCAACAGATTTGACGAAAACATTTTCGTTATATTTAATTATCAGAATAAAGAAAAAGGTGCGTTTTTGCTCGCTGCTAGGTTGCTGCTCACCGTAGCATTTTATATAGACAAACAAAAAATATAGGTTCGCACCTAATTACTATATATTTATTTATTAGTACGAAATAGTTTGCTTCTTCTGCTGGAATTAAAGGTTATGTGAAAACAATATTAAAAAGGGACAAAGGGTAGATCATCAGAAAGAGAACGATATACATGCATCTGTTAGGTTAGTTGCAAGTTGGAGTAAATGGTCACCACTGAAAGACGTAATCTACACATATATATAAGAACATGTTAAATTGTGAACTAAACTTTCTCGTGACGAACTAATATCATTTAAGATGATCAAGAGCTGAAAAATAATGAAGAAATATGGTGACATTTCTGTAATACGATTGTACTTTTTCAGAAAAAAAAATGCCAATCAATTTATTAACCGAAAAACCAATATGTACAAAGTCAATGGAAGTAGGGCTCTAGCCCAATATCAACAAGTGTCTAAGTAAAAAAAACATATTTTCACCAACACATAAACAAATTAAGCTTGAACTCCTAAGCTTAAAGTAAATTAAACATAGTCTAACAAGAAAAGGATCTTGCCCAAGCCGCAACCACCAAACAGCAAGCAACATAAGCAGAAGGCCACACACACTATCAAACGAGATAAGCCATCCAAAAATGCCCACGGTAGAGATATCAAAACGGGACAGATCAACTCATATGGGATAGCCCATCACGAGCCCAAATTGAAAGTGGGTTGGACTGGATTAGGCCAGCCGACCCATATGGGCTAGCCCGTCACAGGCCAAGGTTAGGATTTTTTGTAACCCAACTCATCAAAAAGTGGGTTGGTAGGGACCACTTGTTGATAATTAATTAGAGTTAATACCGTCCCCCGAGATTGGTGATTTTGCCACATATAGTCCTAAACTTTCAATTTAACTACCCGCGATCCTCCGACTTTCAAAATCTTACATTCTACGGTCCTGCCGTTAGTTTCTTCCGTTTGAGCCGTGTAAATGGAGCGTTATGCTGTGTCACCGTATGCACCATGCAAGATGCACACAGAATTGGATCCATAATTTCTATACTATAGATCCATAATTTCAATACTATAGATTCATAATTTTTATACTATAGATTCATAATTTCTATAGTGTAGATTCATAATTTCTAAACTGTAGATTCATAATTTCTATACTATAGATTCATAATTTCTATGTTATACATTAATATAGATTCCTAATCTCTAAACTGTATAGTTATCAAATTATGAACATATAGTTCAATGATTTGTGAATACAGAGTTCAACAATTGGGAATATGAACATTGAAACTTATGAACATAGAGTTTTGTAATTGTGAATATAGAGTTCAATAATTATGAATCTATAGTATAGAAATTATGGATCTAGAGTATAGAAATTATGGATCCAATTCCGTGTGCACCATGCATAGTGCACACGGATGCAAAAACGGCATCGTTTTACTTAAATAAAAAAAATCATTTTCGATTGCCGTTAGTTACGTAAATATATGTTCATAATTGAATAATTTCACATTCTGGATTTATAGTTATGAATTTATGGATGCGTAGTTATGCAATTCTGGATTTATAGTTATAAAGTTATGGAAGTGTAATTATGTATGCAATTCTGAATGTATAGTTATGAAGTTATAGTTTTACATTATGAATGTATAGTTATGAAGTTATGGATGTGTAGTTATGCAATTCTGAATGTATAGTTATGAAGTTATGGATGTGTAGTTATGCATGTAATTCTGAATGTATAATTATGAAGTTATGGATGTGTAGTTATGCCATTCTGGATTTATAGTTATGAAGTTATGGATGTGTAGTTATGAAATTCTGAATGTATAGTTATGAAGTTATGGATGTGTAGTTATGCAATTCTAGATTTATAGTTATGAAGTTATGGATGTGTACTTATGCAATTTTAGATGTATAGTTATGAAGTTATGGATGTGTAGTTATGCAATTCTGAAGTTATAGTTATGAAGTTATGGATGTGTAGTTATGCAATTCTGAATTTATAGTTATGAAGTTATGGATGTGTATCTAGATTTATAGTTATGAAGTTATGGATGTTTAGTTATGCAATTCTGAATGAGTTAATACCCAAAATCGTCCTCGACTATAGTGGTTTTTCTCAATTTCGTCCTAAACGACTTTGGTGACCTAATATCGTCCCAAACTTTTGTGTTTCGCTCAATTTAGTCCTAAACGACTTTAGGTTTTATGAGAAAATCACCATTTGTCTCTCAATTGTTTCCAACTATCAATGTAGTCCATAGTTCTTAATTGCAATTAATTTGATCATCGAATTGTTTAATAATTTTTTCAATTAAACCTTTAAGAGGGACCAAAATGGTGATTTCCTTATTTTTAAAATTTCGTCAACTTGATCATCAAAAGATTTAATTGACAAATTTTAAACAATTTGATGATCAATTTAAAATTCACATAAAAATCTTTAAAACTTTATGAAACTCATGATTAAATACACCCCTAGTTGAAATTGAAAACTAAAAACAATACTAACAGTTAAAAAATAATTGAGAAATTAAAATAGAGATATATCCTATATATAGAGAGAGAAGTTGTATACATTTGGTAAGCACGTGCTACTTTTTAAATTATTGATTTATTGAATTGGTTATATTAGGTTGACCACTTTCCATTGAAAGTATACTGACTCATTTCTGTTTCTTGCATGCTTAAAATTTGAAAACGTTGAAATTAAACCGCTTTTGTTTTCATATACTTGTTTTATTTTAGTGTCTACTATTCATTATTTTTTTTTGAGTTAATTCCAGCAATGGTCCTCCGACTATGTTGATTTTTCACAATTGGTCCTCGACTTTTAATTTAGACAATTTAAACACTTGACTTTCGAAACCTTTCCAATGTTGGTCCTTCTGTCAAATGAAAGTTAAGTAGACGTTAGTTGAGGGATAACATAGTCATTCCACACGACTATAATCCGATCGTCTTCCTCCCTTCGCGAAACCGGCGGCGTGGAAACGGAGCTCAAGCTCCCTCTTAGCGATGTCAATGTCTGCAAACCATGGAGGAGAACGACGATGTCAGCCGACTACGGATTAACAGAAAAATGGGTATTTTGATTTTAATCGCGACGTATATGGAGGAGAAGGATGTATTATACGCAAAGCATATTAAAAGACAATTTTAACCTTCATTTTAACGGATACTTAACAAGGTTTGGACGGAAGGACCAATATTGGAAACATTTTGATAGTCAGGTGTCTAAATTGTCCAAATTAAAAGTCAAGGACCAATTATGGAAAATCACGATAGTCAGCGGACCAATGCTGGAATTAACTCTTTATTTTTTTCTTTTGTGTAGAAGACAAATAAGCTCCTAAAATATTTAAGACAAGTTAATTGCATTTTAGAACTACATAAACTTTTAAAGTGACTTTCATGTAAGACTGTCTCACATATCTTACCCTGTGTGACAAGTGGGATTAATATGAAAATGTAATACTTAAACTTAAAAGTTTTGTACTAGTAAGGAATAAAGTGTTTGTTACTTATAAGTAACAAACACTTTATTTATAATTAGTACTGCATTTTTCAATATAAGTATTCAAATTTCATTTTGATCCGATCCGTTTCACGGATCCGTTAGACGGTCTCACACAAGTTTTTGCTAAACTTCTATATTAGCCCTTGAGCATTTAAAAAAAAAACTATCATTAGAACATTTTTACCTGTAAATTAGCTACTATTGCAAGTTATGTTGATGTGGCTTCGATGTGTAATTTTCTTTGTATATATAGATGCCACATTGAAGTCATCTCGACATAACTTCTAATGTAATTTTCTTTAATTTTAGGGAAAAGGGTCAAATAGACCCTTAAACTATAGGCAAAAGAGCAATTAGGCCCTTCAACTTTGAAAAGGTGCAATTAGGCCCTTCAACTTGTTATTTTGAGTCAAATAAACCCCATAGCAGGTTATTCACCTAGAATAATCGGTCAAAAAATTCCGGCGATATTTCCGACCATATTTCCGGCGACAACAAATTTATAAAAAAAAAAAAAAAACTTGCCGGAGAAGACAACTGTTCGGTTGTCTTCTCCGGTGGAGAAGGCGACCATATCAAGTCGCCTTCTCCATTGGAGAGGACGACCAGTCCGGTCGTCCTCTCCAATGGAGAAGGCGACCAGATCTGGCCGCCCTCTCCAGTGGAGAAGGAGACCAGTCCCAATGGTTAGCAAGCACCAATACACTGGTGTAACAAAAAGCTCGTCAAAAGAAACCAGTGAGTTCGTCAAGCGAAATGACAAACCTGAGTCATCAAACTCAAGAAACGAAAGAAGAAGAAAAGCCATGGTCATGAACGAAACGACTGAAAACATAGAGACCGAGAGCAGTTCCTCAAGCTCAAGTTCAGATAATGATAGCATTGAAGAAGAAAAGGGATTGCTGTGTCTGTTCGGTGAGGAAGAAGAAACAAATGAAACATGCCTCATGGCTCAAGATGATGAGGTAGACTCTCAATCCTCTTCTTTCCTTTCAATAGAAACTAGCTCAACTAGTGACCAAAATTCCAATGAATCAGTGTAACACCCCGTGTTACGGCCCCTAAAACCATTTAATCAATTAATCAGTAACCCAAGAGAAAGAATAAATTATAATTAATTAGGGAAAAAGGCCCACCATAGTCCATGGGCCCTCATGTATAAACCCAACCCCTAAACCCAATCCTTAGTTCCAAAAGGAATAGAATTAGCGAGCCTATAATATTAGTTCCTAATTAGGACTCCTAAATATATATATAGGGGACTTAAGAGGCACCTAGAACTCCCCACATGATTAACGCCCACCACCCCAAAAAGAGCTCCAAGAATTCCCTTAGGAGAAATCAAGAAAGCAAGGAAGCTTAAAGAAAGATCCTTCATAGCCAAGGAATTAATTAAGGCTAAGAGGTAACCCATGTCTCAACAAAACCTATTTTCATAGCTATGATTTCCCCTTAGGGTTTCCCCCGTATGATTGTGAATGGCGAATTACTATGATTATTATTGATGTTGATTTAATGATTCCATGGGGAATCTTGGTAATCTTGATATTGGGAGCTTCTTGATAATTGGGATGTTCTTGATGATTGATTGGGATTCTTGATGATGATGTGCTGTTCTTGATGATTATGTTGTTCTTGATGATTAATTGCTATCCTTGATGATATGTGTTGTTCCTACCGAATCTTGCAATTAGAAGACGAATCGTATTCTTGTGGATATAAAAGTGATTAGAACCCTAGGTTGTATCGTATGATCTTATTCTTGGATTATCGGGTGGGAAATCGCATGTTTGGGTGTTGATTACGATTAGAAAAGCATGTTAGGTTATGTGCCGTTCGTCTATCGTAATTGATCCGTTAATTGTCTATGTGTTGTCGTTAATTACGTTGAAAAGTGTCTAAGCATGGTTTCGGGTTCCACAACGGTTCCCGGGGCGAAAAGTGATGAAAAGAGTCAGTGGGGGGTAGGGGACCCACCACCTACCCGCGGCAATTCGGGCAGCTCCGGCAGCGGGCAGCCGGCGGGCGGGCAGTTGCCCGCCGGGCACCCGCTGCCCGGAACAGTGTCAGCCGGCGGGCAGCCGGCGGGTGGACCCCCACCCACCGGCTACCCACTGGAATTTCTCCCACCTCGGGACCCCGGCTTCCCCGTTTGATGTTTCCCCGATCCCCGTGGTGTCCCAACGGACCCCGTTTGTCGTGCCTATGTCTAGTTTGATGTTTCGGGTACCGTTCGTAGGTTTATGAGTCTGTTATATCGCATGCTAGATGAATTGGTATCCCGTTGACCTAGGTGAAGGAAGTATGAACCCCCTTAGGACTATTCTTAGTATGTGATGGATCACGCATAGGTTTGTTATACGCCTTATTCCCCTTCCCAATGTGTAACGTGGGTTGCATGTGCTTGCTATGTGTTATGTGTGTGTGCTACCCCAATTCGGTTGCAATCGGATTGGTTATCCTGAGCTGCGGTTCAGAAGCTGGCTGCGGTCAGATTGGTATTCCTGGCTGCGGTCAGATGACATTCTCTTGGGCTGCGGTCCACTGTTTGGTTGCGATCAAACGTTTCTATACGAGCTGCGGTTCGTCCTTTATCCTGGCTGCGGTAAGATGACACTCTCTTGGGCTGCGGTCCACTGTTTGGTTGCGATCAAACATTGTGATGAGCTGCGGTTCATCGGTCGGTTGCGATCGACCTCCCCGTGTTGCGATGCGGGGCATGGTGCTGCGGGGCTGTGTCAGAGCTATATGCGCTGACCCTCATGTATGGGCATGCGATCGGTCCTGTGGCGCCAACAATGTGCGTTATGTGTGTGATATGGACGAGTTGTGATTATGAGTGCCTTGGGATGTGACTATGGGATTTATATTGGGGATTGTTTATGATGGGTTGTGATTATTGTTTATGCTTTGCCTTATCTGCCTTATCTATTGTGAACTGCATATGCTCGTTATAACTATTGCTTGTGTCTGACCTTATCTGTCGAGTTATTCCCGGTTTTAAAAGCTAGAGTTCGTAGGATATATCTTCATGCTCACAATGATTTTCGTATATCTATACATATCTCTATATGTATTGTATTTCAACGCGTTGGAGTGGGTTACCAGCATCTCTCGCTGAACAGATATATTTGGCTTTCAGGCACAGAGGATTAGAGCACTGGAGCGCGCTAGAACTGGAGCGTAGAAGTAGTGTAGCTTCCCTTTCGGCCTGCGTGCCATGTTATGCATTTATATTTCGAAGAATAGTAGTTAGACAGCCTGTGCACCTGGGTTCTCTAGCCCGGGTGTGGCATAGCACCCCATACACTTATGTTACGCTTTGGGATTTAATGAGATATTACCTTTAATATCTAAGCTTTTAATTGTCTTGAAAATCTGGGGTGTTACAGTTGGTATCAGAGCCTAAGTTTGACCCTAGGAAAAGACTCTTAAGACTGGACTTTAGGACATTAGGCTTGAGCTCTAAGTACCTAGGAACATAGGACTCAGGAATCTTAGGACGCGCGGTAAGATTGTGAAACCTACACATAAGTTCCATACACGTTTCCCTTCCCCATTCTAAAACCCTTCCCCACTTATCACTTCACCAGAAGTGCGTCGAACTCTAACTTAACATTCTTATAAACACTGACCAGAAGGACAATAGCATGGCACCGAACAGAAGGCAATCAAGGACTCCGGTACCCGCCACCAACGACCCCTTTACCCAAACCCTACAGCAACTAACACAAGTCGCGCAGTCGTTAAGCGACGCGGCCCTTCGCAACGCCAGGCCCCTACCGCCTCCGGTGAATACAAACTCTGACGTCGCTCGACAAGTCTCGAATCACCGACCACCCACGTTCTTCGGAGAGGAGGACCCCGCAGTCCTGGAAGAATGGATTCGGACTCTTGACAAGATTCTAGGGGTAGTAGAATGCCCAGAGGAGCGTCGTGTAGAAATAGCCTCGTTCTACTTCGGACACGAGGCCGACCTCTGGTGGATCCACGAAGGACCCACCCACCGACAAGAACCAGGGTTCAACTGGGAAAGCCTCAAGGCACGATTACGTGAACGGTTCTACCCAACCCACATAAAAGCATCCATGTATGAAGAGTTCCTCCATCTAAAGCAAGGAACGGCCACCGTCGTGGAGTACCATAAACGATTCCTCGAACTGGCGCGCTTCGCACCCGAACTTGTCCCCACCGAGGTGACCAAGGTAGAAAGATTCGTATCGGGCCTCAACTTCGAAGCCCCGAAGGCGCTAGTAGTAAGTAGGCCCCGGACCCTCAACGAGGCTTACGTCAGTGCCGTGAACCTCTATCGGATCCAACTACTTCAACGCGGAGCTCAGGAACAAATGCGAAGAAGGAACACCGGGAGTGGGGCACCACCGATGAAAAGAACAAGGAACGACATCGGCACGAGATCAAACAACCCGACTAACCCAAGACCGCCCCTGGGAAGCAACGAAGCGAACCCAAGAAACTTCCCTTGCCCGAGATGCAACAAAAGTCACAGAGGCAAGGACTGCGCAGGCAACCCCTGGCGATGCTTCAACTGCGGGGAGGAAGGACACAAGGCCTTCCAATGCACTCGGCCCCAAAGACCGCGTCCCACCACCACGGGCCAACACGGGGGTACCGGTCACCAAGGGGGCTACGGCGCTCCCGGAAAAGTATTCGTCATGAGCCAAACGCAAGCCAACCTCGGAAACGAAGAAGGCCTAGAAGGGGAAAACCCAATCCCTGAAGACGAGGACCATACGGACCCCGCCGAAGAAAACCCCGAAAGCGAATTCTGTCTAGGTTAAGCCATCACCCCCTTGTAACCGCCCCCTGTATCGTATAGACCACTTATTTAGTTTAATTACTTCGGAAACATTATGTCTACTTAGCCTAGCTATTTAGAAAGTATTATGAATAAAGATTTCGTTGATCAAGATCCAACACAAGGTAAAGCACAAGTTATGTCATCAACTCAACCCTTTCCCCACTAAAGGACGAAATAAGGAAAAAGACAAAGGGAGACTACACCACCAAGCAATACCTAATGTCACTATTAAGAATTGAACTCTAGACCTCCCATTTACAAGTCCAAACCCTTAACCACTAGCCCATGTGTGTTTCTTGAAACCACAAGGGAACACCCTCTTAATAAACCCCTCCAAATCCCTAAAACCCATAAAATCCCCAAATCATAATCCCTCCTCCTTCTTCCCCAAATCACCCAACCTCTCTCTCTTCTCTCTCACGACCCCCCCCCCCCCTAAGACCTCGCCGGCCGACCACCACAAACGCACCACAACCCGCGACGCCGCCGCCAGCCGGACACCGTCGCCACCCGGCCACTCCCCGACGGCATCACACCACCGCGCTGCCGCCCAAACCGCCCCACCGGGGACCACCCGCGACGCCAGCCCACCAGCCGCCCGAGCCTCGCCCGCTGCCGCACGCCACGCGACGCCACCACCACGCCATCTCGTCTCCCACCGAGTCGCCACCTAAACCCCTTCCCACCGTCGCCGCCCTCGCCAGAAAAAGGGGCGTCGCCGGAAAAGGCTCGCCGGAGAACCTGCCGGAAAAATCGCCGCCGTCTCGCCGGAAAAAGATCACCGGAAAACGTCGCCATCAAACGAACGTCACAATGCCAAAGAAACCCCTCGGAATCCGTACCCCGGAATGGAGCAACGTCGATTACACCGTAATCGGAGGTAAAGCACTCGAACCCGAACAATTTTCTCCGGAATTGGTTGATATGCTTAAATACCAAGGCCTTTTAGATACTTACCTCGCCATCAAAGGGGACACATACCCCGAATTGGTGAAAGAATTCTACCAACACCTTGTGGCCACCAAACGGGGCGACAAAGTAGAAGTGACCACCAAGGTTCGTGGCAAGGAAATTGTGCTTTCCGAAGGCCGGTTGGCCAAGCTCTTGAAATTGACCACCACGGGTGTGTCTAACTATGACCGAAAGGGGTGGATTGATACCCAAACTACGGGATACAAGGACTATCTCTGGTACTTACTCGGGAAAGAGGACGGGTTCACCTCGGCCACTCGACCCAACCGAAAGTGGCTATCGGCGGAGCAAAAGATATTGGTTATGATTATAACCGATAGCCTCTTGCCCACCAATAACAAGAGCAAGGATGTGGGGAGCTTGGAGTGCACCTTTGCGTATCTCCTAAAACATAAAATCAAGTTCAACCTGCCGGCACTCATGCTAAAGCACATAGAGTTCTGCAAAACAAGCAACCGGCTTAGCCTACCTTACGGGATGATCCTAAGTTGGATCATGGAGAAAAAGGGGGTAGACCTAAGCCACACCGAAGTCAAGACCGCCAATGGCATGGTTTTCAATGCCCAAAACCTCCGCCGCAACGACATCTACTACATCGAAGGAGGGCACTATCTCACCCTCGAAGAAATTTGCCAAAAACCCGACGAGGAACGTAGGGAATTGGTTGATCGGTTGGACATCTCCAACAAAAAGCTCAAGCGGGCCATGCAAGATTGCGGAGGCACGGAAGAAAATGAAGGACAAGAGGAGGAAGACGGGCCTAACCCGTCAGTGCACCCACAGCCAGGAGGGAACCCGAGGGGACAAGACGAGGGTTCAGTCAACGAACGCATACTCGCACAGCTCGACCGACAGAATCAAATCATGGAAGAAGGGTTCTCATCCCTGATCCGCACCACACACGCACTCGACCAAAGGGTAGCAGTGATCGAGGCCGCCTTGGGCACTCGCGGTGCACCCAGTTCCAGTGCAGGAAACCGAGGTACAACCGAAAACTTCCCTATCACAACACCATCAGAAGTTCAGCCTACCCCAAGCCAAGACAAACGTAAGGCCGCAACCCTAAACAGGAGGCCAAGCTACGAGGTGTCTAGGGGTGAAAGGGTGGACTATAACACCGGGCTTCGGGGACGAAGCCCCTTGTAAGGAGGGAGAGTGTAACACCCCGTGTTACGGCCCCTAAAACCATTTAATCAATTAATCAGTAACCCAAGAGAAAGAATAAATTATAATTAATTAGGGAAAAAGGCCCACCATAGTCCATGGGCCCTCATGTATAAACCCAACCCCTAAACCCAATCCTTAGTTCCAAAAGGAATAGAATTAGCGAGCCTATAATATTAGTTCCTAATTAGGACTCCTAAATATATATATAGGGGACTTAAGAGGCACCTAGAACTCCCCACATGATTAACGCCCACCACCCCAAAAAGAGCTCCAAGAATTCCCTTAGGAGAAATCAAGAAAGCAAGGAAGCTTAAAGAAAGATCCTTCATAGCCAAGGAATTAATTAAGGCTAAGAGGTAACCCATGTCTCAACAAAACCTATTTTCATAGCTATGATTTCCCCTTAGGGTTTCCCCCGTATGATTGTGAATGGCGAATTACTATGATTATTATTGATGTTGATTTAATGATTCCATGGGGAATCTTGGTAATCTTGATATTGGGAGCTTCTTGATAATTGGGATGTTCTTGATGATTGATTGGGATTCTTGATGATGATGTGCTGTTCTTGATGATTATGTTGTTCTTGATGATTAATTGCTATCCTTGATGATATGTGTTGTTCCTACCGAATCTTGCAATTAGAAGACGAATCGTATTCTTGTGGATATAAAAGTGATTAGAACCCTAGGTTGTATCGTATGATCTTATTCTTGGATTATCGGGTGGGAAATCGCATGTTTGGGTGTTGATTACGATTAGAAAAGCATGTTAGGTTATGTGCCGTTCGTCTATCGTAATTGATCTGTTAATTGTCTATGTGTTGTCGTTAATTACTTTGAAAAGTGTCTAAGCATGGTTTTGGGTTCCACAACGGTTCCCGGGGCGAAAAGTGATGAAAAGAGTCAGTGGGGGGTAGGTGGGGGGGGGGGGGGGGTAGGGGACCCACCACCTACCCGCGGCAATTCGGGCAGCTCCGGCAGCGGGCAGCCGGCGGGCAGGCAGTTGCCCGCCGGGCACCCGCTGCCCAGAACAGTGTCAGCCGGCGGGTGGACCCCCACCCACCGGCTACCCGCTGGAATTTCTCCCACCTCGGGACCCCGGCTTCCCCGTTTGATGTTTCCCCGATCCCCGTGGTGTCCCAACGGACCCCGTTTGTCGTGCCTATGTATAGTTTGATGTTTCGGGTACCGTTCGTAGGTTTATGAGTCTGTTATATCGCATGCTAGATGAATTGGTATCCCGTTGACCTAGGTGAAGGAAGTATGAACCCCCTTAGGACTATTCTTAGTATGTGATGGATCACGCATACGTTTGTTATACGCCTTATTCCCCTTCCCAATGTGTAACGTGGGTTGCATGTGCTTGCTATGTGTTATGTGTGTGTGCTACCCCAATTCGGTTGCGATCGGATTGGTTATCCTGAGCTGCGGTTCAGAAGCTGGCTGCGGTCAGATTGGTATTCCTGGCTGCGGTCAGATGACATTCTCTTGGGCTGCGGTCCACCGTTTGGTTGCGATCAAACGTTTCTATACGAGCTGCGGTTCGTCCTTTATCCTGGCTGCGGTCAGATGACACTCTCTTGGGCTGCGGTCCACTGTTTGGTTGCGATCAAACATTATGATGAGCTGCGGTTCATCGGTCGGTTGCGATCGACCTCCCCGTGTTGCGATGCGGGGCATGGTGCTGCGGGGCTGTGTCAGAGCTATATGCGCTGACCCTCATGTATGGGCATGCGATCGGCCCTGTGGCGCCAACAATGTGCGTTATGTGTGTGATATGGACGAGTTGTGATTATGAGTGCCTTGGGATGTGACTATGGGATTTATATTGGGGATTGTTTATGATGGGTTGTGATTATTGTTTATGCTTTGCCTTATCTGCCTTATCTATTTTGAACTGCATATGCTCGTTATAACTATTGCTTGTGTCTGACCTTATTTGTCGAGTTATTCCCGGTTTTAAAAGCTAGAGTTCGTAGGATATATCTTCATGCTCACAATGGTTTTCGTATATCTATATATATCTTTATATGTATTGTATTTCAACGCGTTGGAGTGGGTTACCAGCATCTCTCGCTGAACAGATATATTTGGCTTTCAGGCACAGAGGATTAGAGCACTGGAGCGCGCTAGAACTGGAGCGTAGAAGTAGTGTAGCTTCCCTTTCGGCCTGCGTGCCATGTTATGCATTTATATTTCGAAGAATAGTAGTTAGACAGCCTGTGCACCTGGGTTCTCTAGCCCGGGTGTGGCATAGCACCCCATACACTTATGTTACGCTTTGGGATTTAATGAGATATTACCTTTAATATCTAAGCTTTTAATTGTCTTGAAAATCTGGGGTGTTACAATCAGTCAGTGAAATGATGAGGAAATTTACCATCATAAATAGCACATACTCTAAATTAAAAGAGGAGAACTCTCGACTACTAACTAGTCACAATGAGCTAAGGCGAGCTCGGATAGAGAACATAAAGCTAGCCATTGTAAAGGATCAGCTCGAAAAGCAAGTTCTATCTCTCAAAGAGTAGTGTACAGAAAGGGAGATACGGGAGCAACAATTGCGTGAGGTTCTTAATTCGTTCAATAATTCGTCCAATCTAATGGACCGAATGGTGAATGGATCAAAACCGCCTGGGGAAAGAATCGGAATTGGTTATGACCTCAGCTCCCGATTCACATGTCGTCTTGAACAAACCCACAAATGTCTACTCTCGTGAGAGTTTTGAATCTGCCTTTGTTCAAGGCCCCACCCAAGTGTCTGAGCCAATGACCAGGGTTAACAATGGTGACGTACCATAGTCAACAAGCCAACCGAAAGGAAAGGCTGTACAACGAACTGTGGATCCCAGGAATGAAAATTCCTTGAAAGGCAATCCTAGGCACAAAAATGTCAAAAGGAATGGACCAAGAGGTAATAGATCTAACCTATACCATCAAAGGGGTCAGCCTACGAGGAACTATCAATCAAGGGTAAGACCGAATATTAATCAGAGGTAGTATCGTTCTAAAAATATACTAAAGAATCCTCCACAAGGAAATTCGAACAATGAACGAATCAGGTCATTCAAGAGACCTATGTGTTGGTCCCCAAAGAGGTAAGGTGAAAGTCTAGAGGGGGGGGGGGGGGGGGCGGGGGGGTGAATAGACTTGCAAACTTTTTCGCACAGCACAACAATTGCTAAGCCAGAGATAAACCAAAACTGTTAACTAGATTGTTAGAGTATGGTGCACAGCGGAATTAAATAAAGATAAAGTGTGAGTGAGATTGTGTGAGTTATATCTCGTGTAGAGCAAGTAAAGAGCAGTAAGTAAAGAAAGCATTAAAGAACACAAGACAATTATAGTGGTTCAGAGGTGGGGTAATCCTCCTACTCCACTTGTTCTTCTCTCCAAGAGCAATTCACTATATCCACCACTTCTTGGTTCCAAGATACAATGAATTCCGTGATCTAGTGCTTTGATCACCAAGCCCGCACTAATCACGCACAGTGACACCACACTGCTGCTTCGGGTTTCACGTCGCCGTGCTACTATCCCAAGATTTCACGACTTCGCGTTACTTTCCCCCCGTCTTCCACACTCCGGTAGAAACGTATCCCGTGATCTAGTGCTTTGATCACAAAGCCCGCACTAATCACGCCCAGTGCCTCCGACACTGCTGCTTCGGATCTCACAGCTCCGTGTGACAATCCAAGATTTCACAACTCCGTGCTACTTTCCTCCCTTTTCTTGTTTTGCTCCAAAACAAGTGTTGTCTTGCTTCCAACTTCGAGACTCTGTAGTTGATCTTCAATGATGCACTTAGTCTCTTTGATGAAGATGAAACACTCTTTGAAAGATTTCTCTTGAACGCTCTGAGTGTTTTCTCTCTTTGAATGTATCAAGTAAAACACTTGATTTTTATGCACTGTTTAGCTCTGTTCAAGAACTCTCTGAATATTTCTCTTTAAGCTCTTAGAGTTCTTTTTCTTTTCTCTCACTTGAAGATTTCTTTTGGTATGCTCTGTACCAAATGTGATTTTTGCTCTTTGCTCTTTTTAGTTCTTTGCTCGTATGTTCCCCATCTTCAAGTCTTCATATCTTCATCCTTATATAGCTAGTAATGAGAATCTACCCGTTGGAAAGAGACGATCTCATTTTTGAATTCTTGTATCTTTTATCAGAGATCTTATCTTATCTTCTGGCAAAGTGTCAGAAGAGATAAGCTAGCCGTTGGTAGAGCTTCAATTTCATGCAAATGAGTTCCCAAACTTCATATGATATTCCTCTGGTTTTCTCACATTTCTTGGGAATATCTGGGTCTCAGTTTTGTGTAAAATGACTTCTCTGATAAGCTCTGAAGTGGTTCTTATTTTTACTGTAAGTTTTTCTGTGCCAATTTGAATTTCTCCATTGTAATTGGCACCCAATTGACTTTGACTTGTAATTGGCTCCCAATCTATTCCAGGTGCTTCAATTGCTTCCCAATTTGAATCATTATTCCTGGTGCTTCAATTCAATTGCTTCCCAACGTCACCCCATACTACAATTTCTTCCCAAATTTCATCTCAATTCAATTGCTTCCCAACGTCACCCCATACTACAATTGCTTCCCAATTTCCACATTTCCACTTGTAATTGGCTCCCAATCTATTCCAGGTGCTTCAATTGCTTCCCAATTTGAATCATTATTCCTGGTGCTTCAATTCAATTGCTTCCCAACGTCACCCCATACTACAATTGCTTCCCAAATTTCATCTCAATTCAATTGCTTTCCAACGTCACCCCATACTACAATTGCTTCCCAATTTCCACATTTCCACTTGTAATTGGCTCCCAATCTATTCCAGGTGCTTCAATTGCTTCCCAATTTGAATCATTATTCCTGGTGCTTCAATTCAATTGCTTCCCAATGTCAACCCATACTACAATTGCTTCCCAAATTTCATCTCAATTCAATTGCTTCCCAACGTCACCCCATACTACAATTGCTTCCCAATTTCCACATTTCCACTTGTAATTGACGCCCAAAGCCAATTTCCACATTTCCATTTGTAATTGACGCCCAAAGCCAATTTCCACATTTCCATTTGTAATTGACGCCCAAAGCCAAACTAGTGCCTAACTCCATCAGATTTAATCAATTTTGGCTTCTCAAATTTTACCTTGTAAAATTGTAGATGGTGAGATTCAAACTTTAGCCATTTCACATAATACATCAGGCATCTTCCACTTCGTTCATACAGCTTATTGGTTAATTCTCCAATCATCTTTGATGTACTCCTTCCTTTCCATAGATGCTTGATCTCCAAGTCAAATTCATGCAATCTTTCAATCTTAATTTTCTTCAACGAAAATTCTCTTGGGAATTCCTTTGAGTAGCATTGACGTGAAACTCATATTATTCATCTTCTTCTATTTGTCATTTTCTCCAGACAAATTCTTGATTTTTGGATTGATATCTTCTTCTTCTATTTTCATGCATCTTCCTCTTTTTTTTTCTCTTTTGCAACTTAAATAATTTCCCGATCATGGTCTAAGACTCTACTAGACCTATGAAATAAAATTGGGGGTTCTACAAATACATATTTGGCATATCAAAACCATTACACTTTATTCCTAACAATTTCCCCCCTTTTGATAATGCCAAAACCTATACTCAGTCATTGGCTTTAAGTCTTTGAAAAATAATCATTTTGCTCAATTTATTTGACAAAGCCAAGATGAGTTTAACAAATGGATTTCTAGACACAATCAAAAGAAACTTGTGAATTAATTTTTAGACAAGCTCCTAAACGCATCTTTAATTATTTTATTTTTGATCATCATTTTTTTTAATTTTTATGTGCGTTTTGACATTCCTTGTCTTTTTAATTCACGAAGGTCTAATTACAACAACAAATAAAATACTAAACTCAAAATAGACCATGGGAAATTATTATTGAGATATTTCGAAATATTTAGAGAAAAAAACGCAACAGAGGTTCGAAAATAGCGAAAATATCAGTTTAAGAGATTTTCCAGATTACCTTCTGGGTTTCTTCACACCAAAGTCTTTCTTCAAGATTTCCTTGACATGTTCTCTGAGCTTGAAGAAATCATCTTTGAACTTCGCATTCTGAAATCTCTTTGTAACTTGCCCGGCCATGTAATATCCAAAAGCTTCTTTAATATTGTTGCCTTGAAGAACTCCAGCTTCCCACCATAAAACACATTCTTCGAAGCTTCTTTCTTCTCCAAGATTCATGCCCATATTTCTAGTGAAATATCTTAGTTCATACCACATCTCGGTTCTTTTCCTTTTGCCTTCTTCTTCTTCTTTATTCTTGTCTGAGATCCATTGGGCTTGATCGGCTACAGGTAATTTCTTGATCATGCTTGATAGATTTTCCTTAGTCCATACTATTGTCTGAGTGGTGGGACCATTTGAGAATTCAAACCAGCCACGAGTTTCAGCAACTTTCGATGTACTCGTACCAAGATTAGGATTCGCGAACTGAGCAAAACCAATCTGAGATGGTCTTTGTGAGGATTGTCCGCGGTTTCGGCCTCGACCTTGGGTCGGTATTACTGGTTGTTGTTGCCTTCCAAGAATAAATTCTTGTTGTTGCAAAGCCAAGTGACTAAGAATTTCTTCCCCCCTTTTGGCGTTATCAACCAAAAATGCAAGGGTCTTACAGTCTTGGTCTTGGTTTGCTTTCACAGTTCCAACACAATTGTGTGTTTCAATAGAAGCAACTTGTACATTTTCCAGCTTGTTCGTTGCAACCGTGAGTTCAACTTCAAGTTTGTTGATTCGGCTTTCTTGATCTTGAATCTCCTTGACTTGTCGCAAGTGACGTTCGTTGTGAATCTTTTCAGCTGCTTCACGTTCCTTCTTCATGAGTTGGATCACTTCAAGTAAGCCTTTTGTCAATTCTCCTTTCAAGATCTTTTCAGCTTTGTCAATTTGAGTCTTCAAAATATTTTGATATTCCATTAATTCCTTCAGATTGACTCGTGTATCCGTGTGTTATTGATCCATCTTTTGATTTTGTTCAATCAACTTCTCTCCAATGGTTTGACAAACAACATCACCGGATTCGGCAACTTTGGCAAATAAGGATGTAAAAATGCCATCTTCTTGATCACTTGTCTGCAAAAAATTTTTAGGAGATCCGAATGGACTCCTTCTCGGATCTGTGATAACGGGTGTATCAACGAGTTGCATCCTTTCTTCTTCTTTAGGTGATTCGGCTTCTTGATTGAGATCACCAATCTCTTCTTCTAAGACTTCTGTTCTTGTGTAGTTGTCTGCAAATAAATCTTTATTTTCTAGAACCCGGGTCCATGATAGGCATGGTAGACTCAGTATTGTGTACTGGCAATACACTGGATAAATCCTCTGTGATTTGTTGTCTACTCTCAGTAGTAATTTCTATTGCAACTTCAACTAGTAGTTCTCTTCTTATTTCTTCTGACACTTCTCCTCTTAATTCTTCTCGTACTGACACTTCAACTTCATCAGATCCCACAAGTCGTTCATTGCACTCCAAATTCACATTAATTGTTGTGGGGGTCAAATCAGATATCAATAAAGAGGCATCATTAACCTTTACATGCATGTCTATATGACTATCAGTAGTCATGATTGGTACATCAATGAGTGCCGTTCCTTAAGTTCTTTCATCAAAAACTTCATTATCCATAAGAGATGTGTTACCTGGATAATGATGTGTATCATACATTGACCTTTGTAGAGCTAACTGAAGAGATATTTCATTCTGTCTTTCTTGTTCGGCTAGACGGTCTTGAACCGTATTTCCTCCTTTGATTAGTGCTTTTCCTTTTTGTCTGGTTGTCTTTTCATGTAGCTTCATATGATAGACTTCATTCAAATCCATGTTGAGTGCATCTAGCATCACGTTAGTTCCGCACCATTCCAATGAAAATTCTTCACTCCGTATCAAATCTGGGGTGATTTTTGACATGAAAGAGTGATATCTTTCAAGTTTCCATTCTTTCCAAGTTTTCGTCATTATTAATTCTCTCAAAAAATTCCGGATCATCTTGAGTGAGAGCTGAGTAAAAAACTATAGGTCCTGCACTTCCTTCGGCTGCAGATTGACTCGAGAGTCTTCGTTGTAGATCATTAGAAACTTGCACATCAACTCCTGCAAATTCCATTCTTGTTGTATCGTCAACACCTTCGGCCAACATGTTCGGTTCAGCATATTTGAGTGGAACAACAGTCATAGCTGTACTGATGGCTTCTTGATCTCTTCCTGACCGATTGCTTGATCCCATTTGATTACTTGAGGCTGAGATTGCTTTGCTGCTTCTCAATCATGAGCTTTGAGGTGTTTTTGAACTTGTGGAACTGCCACCTTCTTGTCCTTTTCTCTGGCTTGATCTTTTCCCAAAATTCGGGCTGAACTTTCTGTAAAGTACTCTGTAAATTCCAATATTCTTGTGCTTTCTCATTGGAATTGTCTTCTTTCTTAGTAGTTCTCCAATGATGAGACCATATCCAACATTTTGATAGAAGCGATCCACCACAGCGGGTTTGTTCATTGGTTTGGCAGCTAGCACAAATAAAACCATCTTCCTGTAGATAAATTTTGCCCATTTAAATTTTATTCCTTTCATAATGCCGTCCATTAGACATACTGTTGATGCAGTCAAATCTTCAGTACTTCCCAGTTTATGTTTAAGAATTTTATAGATCATGTCCACCAACATCTCATATTCAATCTTCAACACATTCTTGTGACCGGATACATCAGAAAAGATAGGAGCCGTAGAACCACGAATCTCGTTCCAAAAATTTTGAACACATAGATGTGAGATTCTGACATGAACTGAGATTCAGGAAAACTGAAGCACTTGTGTATATCATTCTCAGTTATTGAAACTTCTGATCCTCCAACTCGAGATTTGATCGAATCTTTTTCCACGACTGGATGTAGATAGAATTCGGCTACATCTTCTTCAAAAGTTCCAAAGTAGCTATAGGTGAAGAAATCAAACAGTCTGCAGTCCATCAGTGCTGGAAGAATTTTCTCGGCCGTATCTTTGTTGGTAGAACCCAGTTTGAAAAATTCGGGATTGAGTACCATTCCATTAGTCACTTGTTGCGAGAGGGCTAGAATATGATCGATTTGCTTTCTTCCAAATTGAGCCATGATGATCAGATCGGTTGATAGAAGAGGGACGATGTAATTGTAACACCCCGAAATTTTTTCAACTTTTAAGACTTATATAATAGAGGTAAATTCTCATTAATTCCCAAAAATATAGTATAAGAGTATGGGGTGCTATGCCACACCTGAGCTACAGAACTCAGGTGCACAGGCTAATTATCTAAAATCCTTAATAATGTCAATACATAAGCATGGCATGCAGGCCGAAAGGGAACTATCTACTCTACGCTTCCAATCTCTAGCGCGCTCCAGTGTCTACTCATCCGTGCCTGAAAGCCAAATATATCTGTTCAGCGAGAGATTATGGTAACCCACTCCAACGAGTTGAAATACAATATAGGTATATGTATAGATATAGATATAGGAAAGCCATTTTGAAGTAGGAAGATATATACTTAGGAGACTCTAGCTTTAAACCGGGAATAGACTCAGCAAGAAGGGACAAGCACATCAAACAATAATAACAGTTAAGTAGAAATAACATCATAAGGAATACGCATCTAAGGTCACAGAACACTTTTCAATTCAAACACATCATCATTCAATCATCATTCATATCACATAATCGTTGATGGCGCCACGGGACCAATCACATGCCCTGAACATGAGGGTTAATGCTTATAGCATTAACACGGCCCCGCAGCACCCTACCTCAGTACCGCGATACGAGGGGAGTTGATCGCAACCAACCCTTTGAGAACCGCTGACGAACTCAACGTCGGACCACGATCCGACACACCGCTGACGCACACAGTCGGTGGACCGCGATCCCCTTTACAAGGGGGGACTTACGACCGGATAGTTATGCTGTGCATTCGTATGCACCATGCATGGTGCATACGGATGCCAAAACGACGTCATTTTATTAAAAAATGCGCGTCTCCCCTTTAAAAAAAATTCAGGTTCGATTCCCAGCAACAACATTATATTGTTCATTTATTCTGGAATTTTAGTTCATAGATTATGGAATTATAGTTCATTGATTATGGAATTATAGTTCATCGATTATGGAATTGTAGTTCATCGATTCTGAAATTTTAGTTTATAGATTATGGAATTTTAGTTCATTCATTCTGGAATTTTTAGTTCATAGATTAGATTATGGAATTATAGTTCATCGATTATGGAATTATAGTTCATTGATTATGGAATTGTAGTTCATATGTTATTGTTGGGAATCGAACCTAATTTTTTTTTTTTAAAGGGAGACGCGCGTTTTATTAAAACGACGTCGTTTTTGCATCCGTATGCACCATGCATGGTGTATACAGATGCACAACATAATTTGCCCTTACGACCCTACACACCGTCGATGCGCACAGTCGGTGGACCACAGCGGATCAGGCCCGGCTTACCGCTGAGCTATACTCAGTCAGTGGGCGAAGATCCTCGGAGACTATGGCTCTACACACCGTTGTCCCATCATTCGGTGGATCGTAGCCAGCCGTAGCCCTACACACCGCCTGATTACTCAGGTCGGTGGACTACAGCCTTCCTCAGCTTATTGGCCCTACAAACTGTCCTGGCGCGTTCAGGTCCGGTGGGTCATAGCACCGAGGACCATATTTGGACCTGTAGTCCAAGAAGTGTATCAATTGGGCCTTAGCCACTTCTGAGCCTTAGCTCAGGAACAATCCATTGGCCTTCAGCCACTTCCGAACCTGCAGTCAGGGAACAATCCATTCGGTCTTCAACCGACTTCCGAACCTTAGTCCGGGAACCACCCAATTGGCCTATAGCCAAAATGGGGGATCATGCAACACATAACACGTAGGAGCACGTAATAGCATATTGGGAGGGGAAAGACATATAAATAAACTTACGTGTGATCATTCACATATTAAGAATAATTACTAAGGGCTCATACAACTTCCACCTAGGTCCACGGGTTACCAATTCAACTAGCATGCAATTCCTAAGACTCTTTTATCCTACGAACGGCACCCGAAACATCAAACTAGACTTAGGCACGACAAACGGGGTCCGTTGGGACACCACGGGGGATGGGGAACATCAAACGGGAAGCCGGGGACCCGGGGTGGGGTACGGACCAGCGGGTAGCCGGTGGGTGGGGGTCACCCGCCAGAAGGCACTATTCCGGGCAGCGGGTAGCCGGCTTCCCGGTGGCTGCCCGCTGTCGGGCAGTGCCCTTTGGGCAGCGGGTAGGTGGTGGGTTCCCCCACCCCCACCTACCCCCCACTGACTCCTTACTCATATACTCGTCCCGGGAACCTTCGTGGAACCCGAAACCATGCTTAGACACTTTTAAACGCAAATAACGACACCACGTAAGCAATTAATGGATCAAAAGCAAGAATCATGTAGGGCTTATCCTATTACGACTTCTAAATGTGAACAACACCCGAACATGCAAATTCCTACCCAAATATAAATCAAGAACATCACAATACAAATTCCCAATCCAATCTAGGGCTCTAATCCCACCCAAATCATCAAGAACATATTTTATCTTTAACATCAAGAAAATATCAAGATCCGTCAAGAATCATCATATCATTATCAAGAACTTCCTTTTAACGTCAAGATTATCAAGATTATCAAGAAAGCATATAAATCATCTCATCAATCATCAAGAACATAACATTATTATCATAAAAGAATTCAATCAAGACACAAGAATTTAGAGGGAGGCCAAGGAAGGGAATTATAGCGAAGAAAATAGGTTTGTTGAGACATGGGTTAGCTCTTAGCCTTAATTAATCATCCCTTGGCTATTAAGGTTCTTCCCTAAGATTTCCATCCGTTTTGATCTCTCTAGGCTTGGTGGTGGGGAGTCCCTTGGGAGTTCTTGTGTAGTGATATTTATTGTGGTGTGACTTCTAGGTGCCTCCTATGTCCTTATATATATATATTTAGGAGTCATAATTAGGGTCTGAATGGTATGGGTTTACTAATTCTATTCCTTATAGGATTAATGACTTGTTTTAGGGATAAGGGTCTATGGTCCATGGCGGACCGTATTAATTAATTAAAGAGAATCCTAATCATAATCTGAATAGTAAAGGTACACTTTCTTTATTTCTAATAGGCTTATGACCACTAGTTTAGGCAAGAGTCCACGATCCGCGGTGGACCACATTAATTAATTAAAGGGATTTATAATCAAATTAAATCCCTTTTAATTACTATTAATAGAATTAATTACATAGTTAATTCAGGATTAAGGGCCGTAACACGGGGTGTTACAGTAATTTTGAGAGAGAGTTCTATGATATTTTGGATGTCTGAAAGACTTTTATGAGAGATAAGTGAGGGGTTTATATGAGGAGAGTGATTCGAAGGGGTTTTTCGAATTTAAGAGAGAGAGATGAAACTTCTCAATTGTACCCTTTGGTTGAGGTGTGTCGAATGGGTGAGTTTAGGGTAGATGAGTCATCTGATAGATGGTGTTACGAGGAAAGAGAAAATATCACTATTAGCAGACAAGAGCATTTAATGCTCACACCTCTTTAGAAATACCCAATGCACGTAAGTTGTAGAGGGTGGAGATTTGAAGAGACACTTAGAGAGGATTTGGGTTCTGATCTCCTTGAGATTTGTTTATGGGGATCGATTGAGGGGAGGATTTTGCTGACAGGCGAGATGTGGGTGACGATTCGAGAGAGAGAGAGAGAGAGAGAGAGAGAGAGAGTCTGTTAGGGAAGGATTTTGATTTGGAGAGGATTATGGGGGGAGGTTTAGGTTGGGTGGAGGTTTAGAAAGGGTAGGAGTTTGTGGGTGGAGGTTTGATACCCAATTAAATTCCGATTTTCCTCCTTTATCTCCTGATTTCCTTCTCAAAAATGTGTACCACAAACACAATCATACTAAAATATCTCGTTAGTAGCAAAAATCAACCATAAATAATCAATCACACATAACAATATATTTAATCATCCATACGGAAATTTCTAATCAAATTAAACACATTTTGGAAATTAACAAAATTATCACACATATTCCAAATTTATATTTAGAAACCTCTTTACATAACTTGTATACAAATCAGATTCTAAAATATTTTAGAAACTAACAAATTTAACTTTCAGCTCAGATTTCTAAAAAAATTTATAGCAAATTATATCATATAAACACATATGTACGAAACACATATATTATGCAATAAACATATTAAATTAAATTTTTAGGCAAATTGTTCATGCAAATAGATTATTTAAAGAGTTAATACCATCTGAGGTCCTCCGAGTATAGTGGTTTTGCCACGTTTAGTCCTAAACTTTCAAATTGACCATCTATGGTCCTTCGACTTTCAAATTTAACCATTCGTGGTCCAAGTTAACCACATATGGTCCTTCAAGTTTCGAAATTTAACCAGTCGTGGTCCTCTTGAAAGGACCATGGTTGGTTAAAATTTAATAGTTGAAGGACCATGGGTGGTTAACTTGGACCACGAATGGTTAAATTTGAAAGTCGAAGGACCACAGATGGTCACTTTGAAAGTTTAGGACTAAACGTGGCAAAACCACTATACTCGGAGGACCTCAGATGGTATTAACTCTTATTTTAATTATACAAACATGAACAAAAATTCGCATACTAACTAACATATTGAATCATGCAATTTTAAACAAATAATCAAATAATCACGAATTGCATATTTTATTAAATTAATTTGCATGGCATATAAATTCACGTTAAATAACACATGCAAATACACAAAAAATTCCTAACACATATTGCAATTTTATCACACAAAATTTTGAATAAACATATGCATATAATCACATAAAATAATTAATTTTGAGCACGAGTATTAATTTAAATTGAGAGATTAAGTCCAGTGATACTTAGCTCATTTTGATCATTCCCAACTCGTGCCTTAAGGTAAAAAATCTCGTTTTGCATAACGGCTTCGTGAGAATATCAACAACTTGGTTTTCCGTAGGAATATATTCTGTAACACCCCTCCAAAAAAAGCTAAAACAACAGCCTTAACACATGCAGATAACACAACAAAACACTAGCACAACGGAAGATAAAAAGGTAACTGGATAAAAGCAAATCCAAAAAGGGGTGTTATGCCACGTTTACCAACAATGATAAACGCTACGGCGGTCAAATCTGCATTGTGTACACAAGTATCCCAAAATCCATAAGTCTATCACTACATCGGCTCACAGGCCAAAAACAAGGGAAAGCCACTAAACTACCAGGCACTAAACATCGCGCTCGTCTAAACATCACCTGAAAGATCACAAAGATAAACATGGGACGACGCCCGGTCAACGAATAATGCTGGTAACCCACCAATACATGTGAAATAACATACATAAGTAAGGTATAAATTGTAAAACCATTTTCGAAACGGAATACATATATATAAGTGTAAAAACCAAGAGTAATCGTCAACACAAGACTCAACACTCTCAATAAGAACACGGGAACACATCCCAAGACCACAAAGGATAACCACAACACAAAGGAAAAAGACAAGACCGATGGCAACACATGCCCTTGTGACTACACACGTCACAAGAAAGAGAACTCACAACAACGGCTACACAAGCCCTCGTGACATCACCCATCACGAGTTGATATGCCTTCATTATGCCCTGTTCCAACCTTATGGCTACCCCAACCTTATATCTTCTTCCAACCATTACCTCCAGGACCCTTGTACAACCAAGTCCAACCTTATTCCCCTGGGACCGTCGTCCCCCACCAACGATACCACCAATTCATAGTACACAAGGTACCGTACACACATGGCAACACATGTCTCGATAACACATGTTATCGCCCATAAAATGTGAACCTTACACAAAGGCCACAACTCCATAATCACGTCACGGCCACCACGAGGACCGCTGCAATACCTTGGTGACTAGTGTCCCATACCACTAATCGTGCAATCCAGGTAAAGTCACACACGCACCACAACTCAACAAGAGTCAAACAACGGATTACAATGAAGGTATGAAACATACTCAATCAAGGAACGGGTCACAGCCCAACAACATCAACGATGAATAACGCAAGTTATCATCAACCAAACGGAAGGTACAAACCACACACATGCTAGCATTTAGACAACAAACTAGCATGCTTATCAACGGGGAAACACAAGATAGTTCCAAGGAACACACAAGACACCTCACAGTCCAACGAAACACAATGTTGAACACTTAGCACGAATCAAGACACCGAAGTCCTACATGGATACCTACAGAGTCACTCAAATAGTTCCATAAAACAACAACGAAGACACTCAAATAGTTCCATAAAACAACAACGGGAAGTCAAAAGACCAAATACCGAGTCAAACGAATCACGGGGAACAAATCCCATCACAACACCAACCATGTACCCGCGGATGGACCCATGGGTAGTGCCCCACCCGTGGTTCCGCCCTCGGGAACACCTTCCCACAAGGCCATGTACCCGCGGGTAGGCCGGCGGGTGGTGCCCCGCCCGCCGTTCCGCCCGCGGGTACAATCCTGTACCACAACAAATCCCTTCGCGAATTTTCTTCTCCAAACACAAATTCAAGTCCAAAACATGCCAAATCTCACCCAATACAACAAAATGACTTGAACCATGAAAAATTCCAAGCAATGGCACAAAGGAACCCTAAACACAAGCTCTAGATATGCAATATCACAAGACAAATGCATAAACCCTCACATTTCATAGCAAAGCACAAGTACAATCCAAGAAATCACATATAGGTAAGCAAAATAGGTTTTGTAGAGCATGGGTTACCTCTTGTAGACCAAAAGACTTCACTTTACACTACAACAAGCTCCCCACAAGGCTTACTTTCCAAACCCACTTCAAGATTAAACCAAAAGATCATAAAGATCCTACCTTTAAGAAAAAGACAACTAAGATGAAACCAAAAACACAAGATGGACTTAGATCTTACCCTCCTAAATGCCCAAATAGGAGAAAGGTTGAATCATTGTAGCAAATCTTGGAATCTTGACAAGGTTCTCAACTTTGCTTGGAGAATAAGCTACTCACCTTTCTAGAGAGAAGGTAGAGCTAATTTCTAGGAAATGTAAGGAATGAAATGAAGAAGCCTTCTAGGTTAGGTTACAATACTAACACTTGGTGAAAAGTCAAGGATACCCTTACTAGCCTTTAGAAAGTGTAAGGAACAAGGGAACTCCCCTCAAAGCTCAAGGTACAACATAGCTTTGAAGTTGACTAGTCAAATACTAGTCCTCGAGTATTAAAAATCAGTATTTTAGGAATTAATTCTTCAAATAAAATAGGATTAATTACTCAATTAATCCATGAATTGAATGTAGATTTTTGGGGTGTCACATCCTCTCCCCCTTCAAAGAAGCTTCGTCCCCGAAGCTTGGGTACGACGAATTAAAAGCAAACGGTGAAAAGAAACAACTTTGTGACAAGAGGTTCAAGAACAAACTCTTTTGGTCAAAGACTCCAAAAGAACTCACAAGGATTCCAAAGCAAAGAAGTATTCCAAAGCAAGAAAGAAGGCATTTTAAATTCAAGGATTGGCAAGAGTTTATCAAACGGATAAATTGAGCTTCAAGAACTCTAGCCTCAACACAACCACCGACTTCTAGACAATAACCAAGAACTAGACAACTATCTCCAAACACCAACTATCAAGCTAGCTAAACAACAAGGCAACAAGCAAAAACAAGCAAGCACACAAAGCAAGCAACAACCTACCACCAAGCGTGATGTACTCACCATCATCCAACTGGAACAGATTACAACTCCGAAGATAGTTGGCATCCAACACCATCTTTCCCACGGCCTTCGGAAGGCAACCGTCCACACTAACACCCTTCCTAACCAAGATCCAACTCAACACCATCCCGTATGGTAAGCTCTTCCGATTGTGATCCTGGCAAAACACCATGTGTTGCCACATCAAAGCAGGCAAGTTGAACTTAACCATGTTCTTGAGGCAAAAGGCAAAGGTGCACTCCAACTTTCCCAACAAACTGCTTTTTGTTGTTATTAGGCAACAAACGATCCGATACCAACATAACCAAAATCCTTTACTCCGTAGACAACCACTTTTTCTCTGGCCTTGAGGCTTGAGTGAAACCACTCGTACGGCCCAACAGATAGCTCAAATAGTCCCGATACCCCATGGTATCCGTACTAATCCAAGAATGACCACTGTACTGAGCTACTCCGGTAGCAGACAAACTCAACAACTGAGCCAACCTCTTTTTAGATAACACAACCTTCACACCTCTCACCTTAGAGGTGATCTCAAACTAATCACCCTCCTTTGTCACAACCATGTGTCGATAGAATTCCTTTATCAAACTTGGGTAAGTCTCGGCCCATATGGCGAGAAACCCATCCAACAAACCTTGGAATCTAAGCATATCCAACAAGGAATTAGGAAAAGTTTCCGGATCAAAAGCTTTACCTTCAAGAACGAGGTAATGGGCATCCATCCATTCCGCTATCCTAGCCAAACTTGATCTTCTAGGTATGGCAAGAGATGACCCAAAGCTCAACAAACAAAGCCCACAACTTCTTCTTCACACTCACGCTGCCTCTCTCTCTCTCTCTCTCTCTCTCTCTCTCTCTCTCTCTCTCTCTCTCTCTCTCTCGCTCTCCCTCTCTCACGGCTGGTCACGGCGACGCGACGTACAGCAGTTCGGCGGCGGCGGCTCCGGCGAACAGCGACGGCGGTGGTTCGGCGGTGGCTCGACGACGGTGGGGCGTCGGGTAGGTGGTGGTGGCGGTGAAGCTACGGGTTGGGGTTGGGGTTTAGGTGATCTCACGGGTAGAAAAGAGAAGAAGAACAGAGAATGTGGGATTTTAGGGATTTGGGAGAAATTGGGGATAAAGATGATTTAATTTGGGGATTTTGGGTAAAGTGGGAATTTGTGGTTTAGATGGGATTAAAATTGGATAGGTTCCAAGAAAGACAATTGGCTTAAGTAGTTTAGAGGTTGGGTTGACAATGATTAGGCTTGGGTTTAAAACTCAACGGTTACAATTAATATTAGGCTTGGCTTTTAAGCTACACAAGGAAAGGTTTTTGGTATGAATTTTGCTATTTCCAAATTCAAAGAATACTTGGAAAATTTAGGGAGTTCACAAGGAATTGTTGTAAGAACAACCAAGTATAAAGATTGTAGAATTGGCCCAAATCTCAAAACATTACAAGGATCTCAAAACATTACAAGGATGGATTGCTAACTTCACAACGAAGCTTATATACCAAACTAAAGAAATCACTTAGCAAGAAGAGTTTACACTAAGCCCCAAAAGAATTGCTATCAAGGAAAAACATGTCAAGGATTGCCAAGCAAAAGACAACTACGAAACACAAGATAACACTCAAGACGACAATGAACACGATGATCTCGAAAAAACAAGGATAGGCTTGAGGAAAGGGGTTACCTGCCAACTCATCCTCCATCAAGCCCTCCGACTCAGCCTGTGAACGCGTCATCACAAAGACCCTTCCAGGTGGCCTAGCTCCGACTGCTCCGCGCCTCGAACTACCTCCCGATGCTCCTCCGGCTCCCGGGGGTGGCGACAACGCTCTCTGACCGGCTAGCTGAGGGCACTCCGCGACCTTGTGACCACGATCTCCACATCGGAAACACCGAAGCACTTGGCCATGACAATCTTGGCCTGCGTGCACCTTCCCACATCTTCGGCAAACAACCGACTTAGCTTGATTCCCTTGCTCCATCCGGTTAGATCCTTGAGATGAGGATGACACTGACTTGGCATGAAAACTCGGTCGGGGCATCTTGAAGGTGGAAGAACCTCCGCTCTCAACCCTCTTCCTAGCTAGCTCATACGATCCTTTATGAAGCTGCTGAACACGATACAGATTCGCGGCACTCAGATACGCATCCTTAAGGAAACTTGGCCTACTCACCGTCAACGCTTTTCGTGCCTCATAATTAAGACCGACAACGAATCTCTCAACCTTAGAAAGCTCCGTAGGTACAAGCATCTGAGCAAAGTGCACCAACTCCAAGAACTTCTTGTGGTACTCAACCACAGACAGGTATCCTTATTGCAGGTGAAGGAACTCATCAAACATGGCGGCTCACACATGCGTTGGGTAGAACCTCTCGCGCATCCTATCTTTAAGAGCGGACCAACCAAACTCAGGCTCTTCAAGGAACGTCGGACCTTCGTGGACCCACCACAAATCAGCTTCTTGGCAAAAGTAGAAAGTTGCCAGTTCTACTCTTCTCTCATCGGGACAACCTACAACCGCGAAGATCTTGTCGAACACCCTCATTCATTCTTCCAAAACCACCAGGTCTTCTTCACCGGCGAAGGTTGGCGGCCTATGTCCCGACACCAAGCGACCCATATCGCGGTGCCCAGCAGGTTGAGGAGGCGGCACAGCTTGGTTGTTGTTCAGCAAGGCTTCATTGAGCGTCTGCATCGTCTGCGTCAGCTGATCGAGATTCTGAGCGAGCTGCTCGCTCGTCGGGGTCTCCGGGGTGCGAGCTCGGGGACGAGGAGGCATCGCAAAATTCTACAACAACAACAAAATTACGAAAAGATAGCAAACAAGTAAAGAACAGAAAGCAACACACAGCTCACCGCGCAACCTAGAGTCCTAAGCCTAACACTTAGCTTCTAAAGGTCGCATAGAGGTCTCAAAACACACTTAACCACTTAGAAAGTCTAGACTTAACTCTTCCTAGGCTCAAAACCTAGGCTCTGATACCAATTGTAACACCCCTCTAAAACAAGCTAAAACAACAGCCTTAATGCATGCAGATAACACAACAAAACACTAACACAGCGGAAGATAAAAAGGTAACTGGATAAAAGCAAATCCAAACAGGGGTGTTATGCCACGTTTACCAATAATGATAAACGCTACTGCGGTCAAATCTGCATTGTGTACACAACTATCCTAAAATCCATAAGTCTATCACTACATCGGCTCACAGGCCAAAAACAAGGGAAAGGCACTAAACTACCAGGCACTAGACATCGCGCTCGTCTAAATATCACCTGAAAGATCACAACGATAAACATGGGACGACGCCCGGTCAGCGAATAATGCTAGTAACCAACCAATACATGTGAAATAACATACATAAGTAAGGTATAAATTGTAAAACCATTTTCGAAATGGAATACATATATATAAGTGTAAAAACCAAGAGTAATCGTCAACACAAGATAAACACTCTCAATAAGAACACGGGAACACATCCCAAGACCACAAAGGATAACCACAACACAAAGGATAAAGACAAGACCGATGGCAACACATGCCCTTGTGACTACACACGTCACAAGAAAGAGAACTCACAATAACGGCTACACAAGCCCTCGTGACATCAACCATCACGAGTTGATATGCCTTCCTTATGCCCTTTTCCAACCTTATGTCTACCCCCAACCATATATCTTCTTCCAACCATTACCTCCAGGACCCCTGTACAACCAAGTCCAACCTTATTCCCCTGGGACCATCGTCCCCCACCAACGAGACCACCAATTCATAGTACACAAGGTACCGTACACACACGACAACACATGCCCGGATAACACATGTTATCCCCCATAAAACGTGAACCTTACACAAAGGCCACAACTCCATAATCACGTCACGGCCACCACGAGGACCGCTGCAATACCTTGGTGACTAGTGTCCCATACCACTAATCATGCAATCTAGGTAAAGCCACACACGCACCACAACTCAACAGGAGTCAAACAACGGATCACAACGAAGGTATGAAACATACTCAATCAAGGAACGGGTCACAGCCCAACAACATCAACGATGAATAACACAAGTTATCATCAACCAAACGGAAGGTACAAACCACACACATGCTAGCATTTAGACAACAAACTAGCATGCTTATCAACGGGGAAACTCAAGATAGGTCCGAGGAACACATAAGACACCTCACGGTCCAACGAAACACAATGTTGAACACTTAGCACGAATCAAGACAGCGAAGTCCTACATGGATACCTACCATATAGTTTTAAACATACGAAACATCAAGAAGACACTCAAATAGTTCAAAAAAAGAACAACGGGAAGTCAAAAGACCAAATACCGAGTCAAACGAATCACGGGGAACAAATCCCATCACAACACCAACCATGTACCCGCGGGTGGACCCACGGGTAGTGCCCCACCCGTGGTTCCGCCCTCGGGAACACCTTCCCACAAGGCCATGTACCCGCGGGTAGGCCGGCGGGTGGAGCCCCGCCTGCCGTTCCGCCCGCGGGTACAATCCTGTACCACAACAAATCCCTTTGCGGATTTTCTTCTCCAAACACAAATTCAAGTCCAAAACATGCCAAATCTCACCGAATACAACAAAATGACTTGAACCATGGAAAATGCCAAGCAATGGCACAGAGGAACCCTAAACACAAGCTCTAGATATGCAATATCACAAGACAAATACATAAACCCTCACATTTCATAGCAAAGCAAAAGTACAATCCAAGATATCACATATTGGTAAGCAAAATAGGTTTTGTAGAGCATGGGTTACCTCTTGTAGACCAAAAGACTTCACTTTACACCACAACAAGCTCCCCACAAGGCTTACATTCCAAACCCACTTCAAGATTAAACCAAAAGATCATAAAGATCCCACCTTTAAGAAAAAGACAACTAAGATGAAACCAAAAACACAAGATGGACTTAGATCTTACCCTCCTAGATGCCCAAATAGGTGAAAGGTTGAATCATGGTAGAAAATCTTGGAATCTTGACAAGGGTCTCAACTTAGCTTGGAGAATAAGCTACTCACCTTTCTAGAGAGAAGGTAGAGCTAATTTCTAGGAAATGTAAGGAATGAAATGAAGAAGCCTTCTAGGTTAGGTTACAATACTAAGGGAACACCCCTCAAAGCTCAAGGTACAACATAGCTTTGAAGTTGACTAGTCAAATACTAGTCCTCAAGTAATAAAAATCATGATTTTAGGAATTAATTCTTCAAATAAAATAGGATTAATTACTCAATTAATCCATGGATTGAATGTGGATTTTTGGGGTGTCACATATTCGATCTTTAGATTTTTCTTTTCAACGTGATCCCTTAGGAAATGATGTCGAATGTCGATATGTTTGGTTCTTGAGTGAAGCACCGGATTGTGAGTGATAGCGATTGCACTAGTATTATCACAATAAATACTAACGTCATCAAAATTAACTCCGTAATCCTTAAATTGTTGCTTCATCCACAAAATTTGCGCACAACAACTTCCTGCAGCAATGTACTCGGCCTCGGCGGTACTAGTTGCGATGGAATTTTGCTTTTTGCTGAACCAAGAAACAAGCCGTCCCCCCAAGAACTTGCATGTCCCGAAAGAGTTTTTTCTGTCTATTTTGCAACCTGCAAAAATCGCATCTGAAAAACTTGTTAGAGTAAAATCTGTACCTTTTGGATACCACAATCCAACATTGATTGTGCCTTTCAAATATCGTATGATCTTCGTTGTTGCGGTGAGGTGACTTTCTTTTGGATTTGCTTGGAATTGTGCACATACTCCCACAGCATAAGAAATGTCCGGCCTGCTTGCAGTAAGATATAGAAGAGAACCAATCATTCCTCTATATTTTGTTTGATCGACATCCTTTCCATCTTCATCTTTGTCTAGCCTTAACGATTTACTCATTGGAATTTTGATCGATGATTTTCCATCAAGGCCAAACTTCTTTATCAAGTCGCGGGTGTACTTTTCTTGATTGATGAATATTCCTTCTTTCAGTTGTTTGACTGGTAAGCCCAAGAAGTAATTCAATTCACCCATCATGCTCATTTCGAATTTATTTTGCATAAGCTTCGAAAATTTCTTACACAAAGAATTGTTAGTGCTTCTAAAAATAATATCATCAACATAGATTTGCACTAATAAAATATGATCACCATCTTGAATTCTAAGTAGAGTTTTGTCAAGAAGGCCTTTGGTGAATCCATAGCTTATCAAGAACATTGCCAAAGTATCATACCAAGCTCTAGGTGCTTGTTTCAACCCATACAATGCCTTTTTAAGTTTGTAGACTTTATCACCTTCGCCTTTTAACTAAAAACCTGGCGGTTGTTCGACATAAACTTCTTCTTCGAGTAGACCATTCAAGAATGCGCTTTTCACGTCCATTTGATAAACGGTTAAATCTTTGTGTGCAGCGTAGGCTAGAAAAATTCTGATTGCTTTAAGTCTGGCTACCGGTGCAAAAGTTTCATCAAAATCTATTCCTTCTTCTTGAGAGTATCCTTTTGCAACGAGCCTTGCTTTATTCCTAACAATCACGCCTTCTTCGTTTGCTTTGTTCCGGAAGACCCATTTGGTTCCTACAACATTGTGGTTCGCCGGTCTTGGAACAAGTTCCCAAACATCGCTTCTTTTGAATTGATCGAGCTCTTCGTGCAAAGCATCTATCGAATTTGGATCATTAAGAGATTCGTCTACTTCTTTTGGTTCAATTTGAAATAGATAACACGTGAACAATACTTCCATGGTAGATGATCTTGTTTTCACGCCTTCATGAATATTCCCAATAATTAATTCTGGAGGGTGATTTTTGAGCCATCTTAAATCTGGTTCAAATGGGTGGATGGTACTGGGTGGATCCATTTGTTGTGTATTGGCAGTGTTGGTTCGAATTTCATCATTTAATTCTTCTTGAAATTGATTACCAACTTCACCAGTAACTTGATCACTCACTGGATCACCAACTTCAACCCGTACTGCATTTCCATTTTCACGTGCGGCTTCACCTCCAAAATTATTATTAAAAGAATTTCCAATTTCCTCTGGATGAGAGATGAGATTTTCTAGAGAATTAATTTCCTACTCATCCATTCCCTGCAAAACATCATCTATACACGTATCATTAGTATCACAAAAATCAATATGACACTTGTTACCATTTTGTTCGAATTCTTCGCCCAGAGCATCATTTTTGATCTGTGATTTTTCATCAAATACCACGAGTATGGATTCTTTAACCACCATTGTTCTTTTATTCAAAACTCTGAACACTTTGCTGGTAGCTGAATATCCTAGAAAAATTCCTTCATCTGCACGCTCATCAAAAGCTTTTAGATGCAATTTATCATTAATATGAATAAAACATTTGCATCCAAAAATGTGAAAATAACCAATATTTGGTTTTCTCCCTTTATATAGCTCATATGGCGTTTTCTTATACTGCTTATGGATCATGCTTCGATTTTACGTGTAGCAAGCAGTGTTGATAGCTTCCGCCCAATATCGTTTCAGGAGACCGGCTGCACTAATCATCACTCGTGCGGCTTCTTTGAGCGTCCGGTTTCTTCTTTCGGCAACACTGTTTTGTTGCGGCGTTCTTGCGGAAGATAATTGATGAGAAATTCCATGTGAATTGCAAAAAGCTTGTATAACTCCATTCACAAACTCGGTTCCACGATCCGTTCGTATTTTTTATATTTGCAATTCTTTCTCATTTTGGAGTTGCTTCAACAGCTTCGGTAGAACTTGCTCAACTTCATTTTTCTTTTTGAGAAACACGGTCCAAGTGTACCTGGAAAAATCATCAACAACAACGAGAGTATAGTTCTTACCACTAACACTTATTGGATCAACCGGTCCAAATAAGTCCATGTGTAGTAGCTAAGTGGTCTTGACGTTGACTCGTGTGTCTTTGATTTGAATGATGATTTGATTTGCTTTCCGCGTTGGCGTGCATCACACACTTGGTCCTTCTTGAAGATAATATCTGGCAAGCCTTCAACTAGATTCTTCTTTGCAAGTTGATTGATAGTCTTGAAGTTTAAGTGGTTGACCTTTCTGTGCCATTCCCAATTAGCTTCATTCGAATTTCTCGCCATTAAGCACACTGAATCTTTGCTTGTACTCCAATCAACAACATACATGTTCTTTCGTTTTTTTCCAGAGAGTACAACTCCATTTGTGAGCTCATTTTTGATTAGGCAATTTATCTTTAGAAAATTCTACAAGATAGCCTTTATCACAAAATTGACTAGTGCTCAACAAATTGAATTTTAAGGTTTCAACGAAAGAAACATCTTCAACCTTTAATCCATTTTTCTTGATCGTGCCAACTCCTTTTGTGATTCCATAATTTTGATTTCCTCCGAATATAACTTTTGGTCCATCAATTTCTTTGTAATTCACTAGATATGATTTATTTTTAGTCATGTGGCGTGAGCAACCACTATCGATGTACCAAACATCCTGCAAAAAATATTAATTAACTTTAGGTATCCATACTTGCTTGGGTCCTTTACTATTAGTGATTATAGGTAACCAAACCCACCTAGATCTTATTGAATTAAGATGAGGTGGTTTGTAACCGTTTGAAACACGATAATCATAACTCACATTAGAAAACATTTTTGGCGCCGGATTTTGAAAAACATTTTTATATTTTGGCACCTGGGAAGAGGACTGTTGTAACACCCCAGATTTTCAGGATATTTAAAACTTATAAAATAAAAGTGAAATCTCATTAGATCCCAAAACATAACACAAGAGTATGGGGTGCTATGCCACACCTGAACTAGAGAACTCAGGTGCATAGGCTAACTAACTAATATCCTCAAATAGTATCAATACTAAATCATGACACGCAGGCCGAAAGGGAAAACTATCTAAGCTACGCCCAAGCTTCTAGCGCACTCCAGTGATCTACTCGTCTGTGCCTGAAAGCCAAATATATCTGTTCAGCGAGAGATGCTGGTAACCCACTCCAACGCGTTGAAATACAATACGTATAGAGATATATATAGATATACGAAAACCATTTTAAAGCATGAAGATATATCCTATGAGACTCTAGCTTTTAAAACCGGGAATGACTCGACAGATAAGGCTAAACACAAGCAACAGTTATAACAGGCGTATACAATCCACAACAGGCAAGACAGATAAAGCTGAGCACAATTAATAATCATAACCCAACATAAACAATCCCTAGCATAAATCCCTTAGTCACATCCCCCAATATACTCATAAACACAACTCCTCCATATCTCATCACATAGCACACTTTGTTGGCGCCACAGGACCAATCGCATGCCCATACATGAGGGTCAGCGCATATAGCTCTGACACGGCCCCGCAGCACCCTGCCCCGTCTCACATTACGGAGGAGCCGATCTCAACCGACTGATGGACCTTTGTCCTACATAATATTTATATACCTGACCGGTCTTTACCAGCCTGGTTAACAGTTGGGATGGTTCTCAGCCCATTCAACTGCCCGTATAATGGACCTTTGTCCTATATAATATTTGTATACCTGACCGGTCTCTACCAGCCTGGTTAACAGCCGGTATGGTTCTCAGCCCATCCGACTGCCCGTATAGTGGAACTTAGTCCTATATAGTATTTATATACCTGACCGGTCTCTACCAGCCCGGTTAACAGCCAGTATGGTTCTCAGCCCACCCGACTGCCCGTATAGCCCGATTGATCTTAACCAACTCGGGGTTACATGCACACATAACACATAGCAAGTACATGCAACCCACATTAACACATTGGGAAGGGGGAGAAAACGTATAACAAAACCTATGCGTGATCCATCACATACTAAGAATAGTCCTAATGGGTTCATGCTTCTTGCACCTAGGTCAACGGGATACCAATTCAACTAGCATGCAATATAATAGACTCATAAACCTACGAACGGTACCCGAAATATCAAACTAGACATAGGCACGATAAACGGAGTCCGTTGGGACAACACGGGGGACGGGGAAACATCAAACGGGGAAGCCGGGAACCCAAGATGGGGAAAATTCCAGCGGGTAGCCGGTGGGTGGGGGCCACCAGCCGGCTGCCCGCCGGATTTACTATTCCGGGCAGCGGGTCGCCGGCGGGTAGCTGCCCGCCCGCCGGCTGCCCGCTGCCGGGATCACTATTCCGGCCGTGGGTAGGTGGCGGGTCCCCTACCCCCCCACCTACCCCCCACTGACTCTTCTCACACAAATTCGCCCCGGGAACCATTGTGGAACCCGAAACCATGCTTAGACACTTTGCAACGCAATCAACGACAACACGTAGACAATTAACGGATCAAATACGAGAAACGAACGACACATAACCTATCATGCTTTTCTAGACATAATCAAAACCCAAACATGCGATTTCCCCACCCCACAATCCAAGAATCATAACATACGATACAACCTAGGGTTCTAATCACTTTTATATCAACAAGGATATGATTCGTCTTCTAATTGCAAGATTCGGTAAGAATAACACATAACCATCAAGAGCATCACACAATTATCAAGAACAACACATAATCATCAAGAACTCCATATAATCATCAAGAACTCCATAATTATCAAGAATCTCCCAATATCAAGATTATCAAGATCCCTCATGGGATCATCACATCAAACATCAATAATCATCATCATATCTCGCCAATCACAATAATATGGGGGAAACCCTAAGGGGGAATCATAGCTATGAAAATAGGTTTTGTTGAGACATGGGTTACCTCTTAGCCTTAATTAATTCCTTGGCTATGAAGGATCTTTCTTTAAGCTTTCTTGATTTCTTGATTTCTCCTAAGGGGATTCTTGGAACTCTTTGGGTGGTGAGAGATTATTGTGGTTGGGATTCTAGGTGCCTCCTAAGTTCCCTATTTATATATTTAAGACTCCTAATTAGGGCCTGAATGGTATGCGTTTACTAATTCTATTCCTTATAGGGATAGGGTATATTTTAGGGATAATGGTCCACAGTCCATAGTGGATCATATTAATTAAAGAGGATCCTAATCATAATCTGAATAGTAAAAGGCCTACTTCCATTATTCCTAACAGGCTTAAGACTCTTATTCGGGCAAGGGTCCACGGTTCATGGTGGACCTTACTAATTAATTAAAGGTGAACCTAACATAGTTAAATCATATTTTATTATTATTAACGGGATTAATTAAATAATTAATCCGGGATTGAAGGCCGTAACACGGGGTGTTACACTCTCTCCCCCTTACGAGAAGCTTCGTCCCCGAAGCTTGGAAATCATTGCAGGGTTAACGAGTCAAGAGTAGAACCGTGGTCCTATAGAGAAGGTATTCCACGGGGAAATTGTATACTTGTACGCCTATGCGTGTTGGGTTTTTGGGGACGATTAGGTTTACAGGGCCAAGAGAGTGGGTTTCAAACTTGAGGGCACGGTGAATTCAGGAATTAGGATCAAGTTTTCAAGGTTGCAACTTAGGTTGTGAGGTTGTCACTTGTATGGAATCGTTAAAACATGGGATTAAGTATGGGGTCTGAAGGGTAGAAAGGGTTTTGAAATAAGGAGGGGGCCGATTTTCCGAGGGAGGGAAAGGAATTTGGCTAGGATGGGTTAAGGTTTCTCGATCCCAAGTGAATAATCTGGTTAGATGCTTTGATTACGATGCGTCAACGAGTTGATGATCCTCCTTCCTTGGTGTTGGTACTTGCTCGACTTTAAGATCCTTGTTAAACCTTGGTTCCCAGGCTAAGGTTTCATCCTTCTCTTCTTTCTTGAGGGAATTTCCCGTGGTGATTCAACACTTACTTCTTTAATGCGCCCAAGGTCTTTGACCAAGTTGAGTCAAACAAGCCAATCTCTTAGGGCGCACTTCCCAAATACTTCCCAAAGTCTCTTGGGAGTCGATGGACTTTGGGCTGAATTTCTTTTCTTATTGAATTTCATCTTCTCTTTAGTGGATGAAATTCTTAGTAAGACTTCATGTCTTACCCGAGGTTCGGCATTGTTGTGCCCTTTTTGTGTTATTTTTAATGCTGAAGGTGTCCTTGCGTGCCCTTTTTCTTTTTTTTTTTTTAAGCGCAGTCGGTTACCAAATCTCGTTGTGGGATGACTCGGCGACTTTACGAGTCACCTTATTTCCTTGTGGGTCCTTAATGACCCTTGAAGTCTTGGCGCGAATGTGCTCTTCACCCTTTTGCTTAGCACTATGGACTACGTAGTTCTTGATTCCATACAACTTGTAAGGAGTCCTCTGATTTGCTCGAACGATGTTCATGGTTTGGAGGAGTCCCGGTCCACCCTTAGCATTTTGACTTTTAAGGTTTTCGTGGGTTCTTAGCATGAGTTCCCAACTCTCCTCCTTGGTTTGCACAATCCTTTACGCCAAACATCCCTAGTCGGTTGTGTCGTAGGACCCAACTTCAATTACTTGTGCATTGTAATTGATTGTGATTTCCCGATGGTGTCTCGTGCGTCAAGGTATTTTACGTAGGACACTATGTTTGGGTGGTCCATGGTTCCTTACCCAAGACTCATATTCATAAATCGAGGCACACAAGTGCGCCACAAATCAATAAAATGAGGGGTTAAGAAATCAGCACATTGTACCAGTGGGCGCGAGGTGGGCGGTCGTCCGCCTGCCAAGCTCCTGCCAAGGACCCGCCAAGGTCCCGTCAAGGACCTGTTGGGGACCCGCGGGAAAGTGACTAGGAAGAGTCAATTCCTTCGGGAAAGACCCCAAAAATGCACAGATTCATGTCCTGACAAGTCCCATGACCTTGTGCACAATAAAAGGGACTTGGATACATAGGATGACCCATCGTACAATGTTTATTGATTCTTAAGCACGAGTTCTAGAGGTAGATATACATATATATATATATATATCTATGTTTTCTTGGTCTGGGTTAAGGGGTGTAAGAAGTGCAAGGGCTAGGTTTCAAAGTCGAGGGGCGGATAGGGTCGATGTCTCCAAGGTCGTAATACAGGAAGGAAGGTTGCTACCTTGTACGGGTTTGTTTGTAATGAGGGATCAAGAGCGAGGTTTGGAGTGGTAGGACGGATTCTTTAACGAAATGGTACTTGATTGGCAAGGGGAGGGAAAGGGGCTAAGGACTCTTGGCTTCGAGTGATTATGCCTGTTTGGGGCTTCGTTTGATTCTAAGATTTTCGTTTGATCTTCTCTTCCCGTGTCGAAGTCCCCTTCGTCTCTATGGCTTCAAGGGGAATTCTCGTGATGGTTTCCGTGTACGTTCCCATCGGATGTCCAGAAGTCTGGACCCAGTCAGTTAGTGGGTCAAATCCCTAGGTCTTGACTCCTGATCCTTGCCGAGGGTTCTTAAGGGTCAAGGGGGGTTTTCGGGTTAGTCTTTCTTGTTCTATTGGGTTTCATCCCTTCCTTGGTGGATGAAATTCTTAGCAAGGCTTTATGTCCTCCTTGAGGTTCGGGCTGTTGCACCTATTTGACGATGTTTTCTGTAGCGAGGGCCCCTGACACATTGAACGTATTTGTTTGCCCGCTCTTGTCAACGCTTGGCGTTCTTCGGTGGCGTACGTACCGGCTATGGTTTCTCGTAAAGCCTTCACGGTTTTCGTGCAAGGGTGGGATGATACGTATTCGTAACTTCCACCTACTTCGCCGATTCCTATCTAACAACTTATTTTAATATTGAATCGATGAATGTTGGTTCTTCACGCCCCTGGGCAGGGTAAGGGCTTTATGCTGCTCTACGGTTTTTAACAGGGTTTCCAAACGGAGTGGGGATATGAACTTAGAGTAAGGGCGATGATTCCAATACTCATAACAATTTAGGATTTCCGAGGGTTTGGGTTAGGCACAACAAAGGGTGAGCAAGGTCATGACGGTTGTGAATTTTCTCTTAAGGTAATTAAGGATTCGGGGTGGGAGTTTTCAACAAATAGGGGTATCAAGTTGCTGGGGTTTCAGGGCGGATGATATTTTAAACTGGGGTGGTGGGGTCGCAAGGTGTCGTGATATACTTACCTTGCGCCCAAGGATTCGACTAATGGTGTCGTTCATTCGCTACTTTAATCGGTGTCCTAGTTCTCATTCCTATTTGTTGTAGCCGCAACCCGGGTTTGCCGAGATAAAGCAACTTGTCGGAAGGTGCATGCCATTTGTCGGAATCAGGGGTTATCGTGGTTAACCCTGGGTCGGTGAGTATTGCAGTCCGTTCCTTTTAGCAGTCCTGACGTCTTGATGCAACGTCTTTTCACCGCCTCTTCCAAATCTTCCTTTTCTTTGGTTATGGTCCTTGTCAAGTCTGGTGTGGTAAGCGAAGGGGGAGGTTCCTTTAAGTTAGAGAGGGATGAAGTGAGGGGAGGTTATGTGTAGGTTTCACAATCTCACTGCGCGTCCTAAGATTCCTGAATCCTATGTTCCTAAGTACCTAGAGTTCAAGCCTAGTGTCCTAAAGTCCGGTCTTAAGAGTCTTATCCTAGGGTCAAACTTAGGCTCTGATACCAACTGTAACACCCCAGATTTTCAAGACTTTTTAAAACTTATAATAAAGGTAGAATCTTATTAAATCCCAAGATATAATACAAGCGTTCGGGGTGCTATGCCACACCTGGGCTAGAGAACCCAAGTGCACAGGCTAACTAACTAATATCCTCAAAGTGTGATTACATAAACGTGGAACGCAGGCCGAAAGGGAGACTATCTACTTCTACACTCCAAGTTCTAGCGCGCTCCAGTGACTTAATCTTCTGCCTGAAAGCCAAATATATCTGTTCAGCGAGAGATGCTGGTAACCCACTCCAACGCATGGAAATACAATACATATAGAGATATATATAGATATACGAAAACCATTTTGAGCATGAAGATATATCCTACGAACTCTAGTTTTAAAACCGGGAATGACTCGACAGATAAGGCCAGACACAAGCAACAGTTATAACAAGCATATGCAGTTCACAACAGATAAGGCAGATAAGGCAAAGCATAAACAATAATCACAACCCAACATAAACAGTCCCCAACATAAAACCCATAGTCACAACCTTCAAGACACTCACTAATCACAACTCATCCACATCACAACACATAACACACTTTGTTGGCGCCACAGGACCAATCGCATGCCCATACATGAGGGTCAGCGCATATAGCTCTGACACGGCCCCGCAGCACCCTGCCCCGTATCGCAACACGGAGGGGTCGATCGCAACCGACCGATGAACCGCAGCTCATCATAGTGTTTGATCGCAACCAAACAGTGGACCGCAGCCCAAGAGAATGTCATCTGACCGCAGCCAGGAAACAGGACGAACCGCAGCTCGTATAGAAATGTTTGATCGCAACCAAATGGTGGACCGCAGCCCAAGAGTATCAATCTGACCACAGCCAGCTTCTGAACCGCAGCTCAGGATAACCAATCCGATCGCAACTGAATTGGGGTAACACACACACATAACACATAGCAAGCACATGCAACCCACATTACACATTGGGAAGGGGAGAAAACGTATAACAAAACCTATGCGTAACCCATCACATACTAGGAATAGTCCTAAGGGGTTCATACTTCTACCACCTAGGTCAACGGGATACCAATTCAACTAGCATGCAATATAATAGACTCGTAAACCTACGAACGGCACCCGAAATGTCAAACTAGACATAGGCACGATGAACGGAGTTCGTTGGGACACCACGGGGATCGGGGAAACATCAAACGGGGAAGCCGGGATCCCGAATTGGGGAAATTTCCAGCGGGTAGCCGGTGGGTGGGGGGCCACCCGTCGGCTGCCCGCCGGAATTACTGTTCCGGGCAGCGGGTCGCCGGCGGCCAGCTGCCCGCCCGCCGGCTACCCGCCCGCCGGCTACCCGCTGCCGGGCGGTGTTTCACGGCCGTGGGTAGGTGGCGGGTCCCCTACCCCCCCACCTACCCCCCACTGACTCTTTTCATCACTTTTGCGCCCCGGGAACCATTGTGGAACCCGAAACCATGCTTAGACACTTTACAACGCAGTTAATGACAACACATAGACAATTAACGGATCAAATACGAGAAACGAACGGCACATAACCTATCATGCTTTTCTAGACATAATCAACACCCAAACATGCGATTTCCCCACCCCACAATCCAAGAATCATAACATACGATACAACCTAGGGTTCTAATCACTTTTATATCACCAAGGATACGATCCGTCTTCTAATTGCAAGATTCGGTAAGAATAACACATAACCATCAAGAGCATCACACAATTATCAAGAACAACACATAATCATCAAGAACTCCATATAATCATCAAGAACTCCATAATTATCAAGAATCTCCCAATATCAAGATTATCAAGATCCCTCATGGGATCATCACATCAAACATCAATAATCATCATCATATCTCGCCAATCACAATAATATGGGGGAAACCCTAAGGGGGAATCATAGCTATGAAAATAGGTTTTGTTGAGACATGGGTTACCTCTTAGCCTTAATTAATTCCTTGGCTATGAAGGATCTTTCTTTAAGCTTTCTTGATTTCGTGATTTCTCCTACGGGGATTCTTGGAACTCTTTGGGTGGTGAGAGATTATTGTGGTGGGGATTCTAGGTGTCTCCTAAGTTCCCTATTTATATATTTAAGACTCCTAGTTAGGGCCTGAATGGTATGCGTTTACTAATTCTATTCCTTATAGGGCTAGGGTTTGTTTTAGGGATAATGGTCCACGGTCCATAGTGGACCGTATTAATTAAAGAGGATCCTAATCATAATCTGAATAGTAAAAGGCCTACTTCCATTATTCCTAACAGGCTTAAAACTCTTATTCGGGCAAGGGTCCACGGTTCATGGTGGACCTTTCTAATTAATTAAAGGTGAACCTAACATAATTAAATTATATTTAATTATTATTAACGGGATTAATTAAATAATTAATCCGGGATTGAAGGCCGTAACACGGGGTGTTACACCTATAATATTAAGTTCCTAGCTAGGACTCCTAAATATATAAATAGGGGACTCAAGAGGCACCTAGTACCCCCCACCACAATAAACGTTCCACCACCCCAAAGAGCTCCAAGAATTCCCTGAGAAGAAATCAAGAAAGCAAGAAAGCTTAAAGAAAGACCCTTCATAGCCAAGGAATTAATTAAGGCTAAGAGGTAACCCATGTCTCAACAAAACCTATTTTCGTAGCTATGATTTCCCCCGTAGGATTTCCCCATATTATTGTGTATTAATGACTTGTGATGATTATGATTGATGATTGATGTGATGATCCCATGGGGGATATTGATAATCTTGATATTGGGAGATTCTTGATAATTATGATGTTCTTGATGATTATATGACGTTCTCGATGATTATATGATATTATTGATGATTGTAGGATGTTCTTGAGGTTTATATGATATTCTTACCGAATCTTGATATTGGTAGATGAATTGTATCCTTGTTGATTTAAAAACGATTAGAACCCTAGGTTGTATCGTATGATGTTATTCTTGGGTTATCGGGTGGGGTAATCGCATGTTTGGGTGTTGATTATGTTTAGAAAAGCATGATAGGTTATGTGCCGTTCGTTTCTCGTATGTGATCCGTTAATTGTCTACGTGTTGTCGTTGATTGCGTTGCAAAGTGTCTAAGCATGGTTTCGGGTTCCACAATGGTTCCCGGGGTGAATTTGTGTGATAAGAGTCAGTGGGGGGTAGGTGCGGGGGTAGGGGACCCGCCACCTACCCACGGCCGGAATAGTGATCCCTGCAGCGGGCAGCCGGCGGGCGGGCAGCTACCCGCCGGCGACCCGCTGCCCGGAATAGTAAATCCGGCGGGCAGTCGGCGGGTGGCCCCTACCCACCGGCTACCCACTAGAATTTTCCACATCTTGGGTTCCCGGCTTCCCCGTTTGATGTTTCCCCGTCCCCCGTGGTGTCCCAACGGACTCCGTTAATCGTGCCTATGTCTAGTTTGATATTTCGGGTACCGTTCGTAGGTTTATGAGTCTATTATATTGCATGCTAGTTGAATTGGTATCCCGTTGACCTAGGTGGAAGAAGCATGAACCCCTTAGGACTATTCTTAGTATGTGATGAATCACGCATAGGTTTTGTTATACGTTTTCTCCCCCTTCCAATGTGTTAATGTGGGTTGCATGTACTTGCTATGTGTTATGTGTGCATGTAACCCTGAGTTGGTTAAGATCAATCGGGCTATACGGGCAGTCGGGTGGGCTGAGAACCATACCGGCTGTTAACCAGGCTGGTAGAGACCGGTCAGGTATATAAATATTATATAGGACTAAGTTCCACTATACGGGCAGTCGGATGGGCTGAGAACCATACCGGCTGTTAACCAGGCTGGTAGAGACCGGTCAGGTATATAAATATTATATAGGACAAAGGTCCACTATACGGGCAGTTGAATGGGCTGAGAACCATCCCCACTGTTATCCAGGCTGGTAAAGACCGGTCAGATATATAAATATTATGTAGGACAAAGGTCCATCAGTCGGTTGCGATCGGCTCCTCCGTAATGTGAGACGGGGCAGGGTGCTGCGGGGCCGTGTCAGAGCTATATGCGCTGACCCTCATGTATGGGCATGCGATTGGTCCTGTGGCGCCAACAAAGTGTGTTATGTGATGAGATATGGAGGAGTTGTGTTTATGAGTATATTGGGGGATGTGACTAAGGGGTTTATGCTGGGGATTGTTTATGTTGGGTTACGATTATTAATTATGCTCAGCTTTATCTGTCTTGCCTGTTGTGGATTGTATACGCCTGTTATAACTGTTGCTTGTGTCTAGCGTTATCTGTCGAGTCATTCCCGGTTTTAAAAGCTAGAGTCTCATAGGATATATCTTCATGCTTTAAAATGGTTTTCGTATATCTATATATATCTCTATACGTATTGTATTTCAACGCGTTGGAGTGGGTTACTAGCATCTCTCGCTGAACAGATATATTTGGCTTTCAGGCACAGAAGATTAAGTCACTGGAGTGCACTAGAGCTTGGAACATAGAAGTAGTTAGTTTCCCTTTCGGCCTGCGTGCCATGTTTATACGTTCATACCATTGAGACATTAGTTAGTTAGCCTGTGCACCTGAGTTCTCTAGCTCAGGTGTGGCATAGCACCCCGTACACTCGTACTCTGTTTGGGATTTAATGAGATTTCACCTTTATTTTATAAGTTTTAAATATCTTGAATATCTGGGGTGTTACAGTTGGTATCAGAGCCTAAGTTTGACCCTAGGATAAGACTCTTAAGACCGGACTTTAGGACATTAGGCTTGAACTCTAGGTATTAAGGAACATAGGATTCAGGAATCTTAGGACGCGCGGTGAGATTGTGAAACCTACACATAACCTCCCCTCACTTTATCCCTCTCTAAAAGAACTCCCCCTACGCTTACCACACCAAGGTAAGGGTGCAGCACACTGACTCACCATTACAATAAATATTGACCCTGAAAACCAGCAGCATGGCGCCAATAAGAAGACAGTCAAGGATCCCACACTCCTCGAAGAATGAATCCGAACCTTCAACAAAATCCTCGGGTTAGGAGAATGCCCAGAGGAACGCCACACGAGGTTGATCTTTGATAGGTCCACAAAGAACTTATGGGCAACAACCGAGGGTTCAACTAAGAGTACCTAGGGGCACGGCTACAAGGACGACTCCACCCCGCACCTGCCATACTCATTGTAACACCCCAGATTTTCAAGACATTTAAAACTTATAATAAAGGTAGAATCTTATTAAATCCCAAGATATAAATACAAGCGTTCGGGGTGCTATGCCACACCTGGGCTAGAGAACCCAAGTGCACAGGCTAACTAACTAATATCCTCAAAGCGTAAATACGTAAACGGGGCACGCAGGCCAAAAGGGAAACTATCTATTTCTAAGTTCTAGCGCAATCCAGTGACTTAATCTTCTGTGCCTGAAAGCCAAATATATCTGTTCAGCGAGAGATGCTGGTAACCCACTCCAACGCGTTGAAATACAATACATATGGAGATATATATAGATATACGAAAACCATTTTGAGCATGAAGATATATCCTACGAACTCTAGCTTTAAAACCGGGAATGACTCGACAGATAAGGCCAGACACAAGCAACAGTTATAACGAGCCTATGCAGTTCACAACAGATAAGGCAGATAAGGCAAAGCATAAACAATGATCATAACCCAACATGAACAATCCCCAATATAAATCCCATAGTCACATCCCCCAAGACACTCGTAATCACAACTCGTCCATGTCACAACACATAACACACTTTGTTAGAGCCACAGGACCAATCGCATGCCCATACATGAGGGTCAGCGCATATAGCTCTAACACGGCCCCGCAGCACCCTGCCCCGTATCACAACACGGAGGGGTCGATCGCAACCGACCGATGAACCGTAGCTCATCATAGTGTTTGATCGCAACCAAACAGTGGACTGCAGCCCAAGAGAATGTCATCTGACCGCAGCCAGGAAAAAGGACGAACCGCAGCACGTATAGAAACGTTTGATCGCAACCAATCGGTGGACCGCAGCCCAAGAGTATCAATCTGACCGCAGCTTAGGATAACCAATCCGATCGCAACCGAATTGGGGTAGCACACACACATAACACATAGCAAGCACATGGAACCCATATTACACATTGGGAAGGGGGAGAAAGCGCATAACAAAACCTATGCGTGATCCATCACATATTAAGAATGGTCCTAAGGGGTTCATACTCCTTCCAACTAGGTCAACGGGATACCAATTCAACTAGCATGCAATATAATAGACTCATAAACCTACGAACGGTACCCGAAACATCAAACTAGACATAGGCACGATAAACGGAGTTCGTTGGGACACCACGGGGAACGGGGGAACATCAAACGGGGAAGCCGGGATCCCAAGGTGGGATAATTTCCAGCGGGTAGCCGGTGGGTGGGGGGCCAACCGCCGGCTGCCCGCCGGTCTTTACTGTTCCGGGCAGCGGGTCGCCGGCGGGCAGCTGCCCGCCCGCCGGCTACCCGCTGCCGGGCGGTGTTTCACGGCCGTGGGTAGGTGGCGGGTCCCCTACCCCCCACTGACTCTTTTCACACACTTTATGCCCCGGGAACCGTTGTGGAACCCGAAACCATGCTTAGACACTTTACGACGAAATTAACGACAACACGTAGCCAATTAACGAATCAAATACAAGAAACGAACGACACATAACCTATCATGATTTTCTAAATATACTCAACACCCAAACATGCGATTTCCCCACCCGATAATCCAAGAATAAGATCATACGATACAACCTAGGGTTTTAATCACTTTTATATCAACAAGAATACGGTTCATCTTCTAATTGCAAGATTCGGTAAGAATAACACATAAGCATCAAGAACATCACACAATTATCAGGAACAACATATAATCATCAAGAACTCCATATAATTATCAAGAACACCATAATTATCAAGAATCTCCCTATATCAAGATCGTCAAGATCCCCCATGGGATCATCACATCAATTACCAATAATAATCATCATAACTCGCCAATATACAATAATATGGGGAAACCCTAAGGGGGAATTATAACTATGAAAATAGGTTTTGTTGAGACATGGGTTACCTCTTAGCCTTAATTAATTCCTTGGCTATGAAGGATCTTTCTTTAAGCTTTCTTGATTTCTTGATTTCTCCTAAGGGGATTCTTGGAACTCTTTGGGTGGTGAGAGATTATTGTGGTGGGGATTCTAGGTGCCTCCTAAGTTCCCTATTTATATATTTAAGACTCCTAGTTAGGGCCTGAATGGTATGGGTTTACTAATTCTATTCCTTATAGGGCTAGGGCTTGTTTTAGGGATAAGGGTCCATGGTCCATAGTGGACGATATTAATTAAAGAGGATCCTAATCATAATCTGAATAGTAAAAGGCCTACTTCCTTTATTCCTAACAGGCTTAAGATTCTTATTCGGGCAAGGATCCATGGTTCATGGTGGACCTTACTAATTAATTAAAGGTAAACCTAACATAATTAAATCATATTTAATTATTATTAACGGGATTAATTAAATAATTAATCCGGGATTGAAGGCCGTAACACGGGTGTTACACTCTCCCCCCCTTACGAGAAGCTTCGTCCCCGAAGCTTGGAAATCATTGCAGGGTTAACGAGTCAAGAGAAGAACCGTGGTCCTATAGAGAAGGTATTCCACGGGGAAATTGTATACTTGCACGCCTATGTGTGTTGGGTTTTTGGGAACGATTAGGTTTACAGGGCTAAGAGAGTGGGTTTTAAACTTGAGGACACGGTGAAATCAGGAATTAGGATCAAGTTTTCGAGGTTGCAACTTAGGTTGTGAGGTTGCCACTTGTATGGAATCGTTAAAACATGGGATTAAGAATGGGGTCTGAAGGGTAGAAAGGGTTTTGAAATAAGGAAGGGGCCGATTTTCCGAGGGAGGGAAAGGAATTCGGCTAGGATGGGTTAAGGTTTCTCGATCCCAAGTGAATAATCTGGTTAGATGCTTTGATCACGATGCGCCGACGAGCTGATGATCCTCCTTCCTTGGTGTTAGCGCTTGCTTGACTTTAAGATCCTTGTTAGACCTTGCTTCCCAGGCTAAGGTTTCATCCTTCTCTTCTTTCTTGAGGGAATTTCCCGTGGTGATTCAACACTTACTTCTTTAATGCGCCCAAGGTCTTGACCGAGTTGGGTCAACCAAGCCAATCTCTTAGGGCGCACTTCCCAAATTCTTCCCAAAGTCTCTTGGGAGTCGATGGACTTTGGGTTGAATTTCTCTTCTTATTGAATTTCATCTCCTCTTTAGTGGATGAAATTCTTAGTAAGACTTCATGTCTTACCCGAGGTTCGGCATTGTTGTGCCTTGTTTGTGTTATTTTTAATGATGAAGGTGTCCTTGCGTGACCTTTTTCTTTTAAAGCGCAGTCGGTTACCAAATCTCGTTGTGGGATGACTCGATGACTTTACGAGTCACCTCATTTCCTTGTGGGTCCTTAATGACCCTTGAAGTCTTGGCGCGAATGTGTTCTTCACCCTTTTGCTTAGCACCATGGGCTACGTAGTTCTTGATTCCATACAACTTGTAAGGAGTCTTCTGATTTGCTCGAACGATGTCCATGGTTTGGAGGAGTCCCGGTCCCACCTTAGCATTTTGACTTTTAAGGTTTTCGTGGGTTCTTAGTACGAGTTCCCAACTCGCCTCCTTGGTTTGCGCAATCCTTTACGCCAAACATCCCTAGTCGGTTGTATCGTAGGATCCGATTTCAATTACTCGTGCAATGTAATTGATTGTGATTTCCCGATGGTGTCTCGTGCGTCAAGGTCTTTTACGTAGGACACTATGTTTGGGTGGTCCATGGTTCCTTACCCAAGACTCACATTCCTCAATCGAGGCACACAAGTGCGCCACAAATCAATAAAATGAGGGGTTAAGAAATCAGCACATTGTACCAGTGGGCGCGAGGTGGGCGGTCGTCCGCCTGCCAAGCTCCTGCCAAGGACCCGCCAAGGTCCCGTCAAGGACCCGTTGGGGACCCGCGGGAAAGTGACTAGGAATAGTCAATTCCTTCGGGAAAGACCCCAAAAATGCACGGATTCATGTCCTGACAAGTCCCATGCCCTTGTGCACAATAAAAGGAACTTGGATACATAGGATGACCCATCGTACAATGTCCATTGATCCTTAACCACGAGTTCTAGAGGTAGATATACATACATATATATATATCTATGTTTTCTTGGTCTGGGTTTAAAGGGGTGTAAGAAGTGCAAGGGCTAGGTTTCAAAGTCGAGGGGCGGATAGGGTCGATGTCTCAAGGTCGTAATACAGGAAGGAAGGTAGCCACCTTGTACGGGTTTGTCTGTAATGAGGGATCAAGAGCGAGGTTTGGAGTGATAGGACGGATTCTTTAACGAAATGGTACTTGATTGGCAAGGGGAGGGAAAGGGGCTAAGGACTCTTGGCTTCGAGTGATTACGCCTGTTTGGGGCTTGGTTGTGGCGTGCAGTCGAACTGGTGATCCCTTTTCCTTGGCTTTGTTTGATTCTAAGATTTTCGTTTGATCTTCTCTTCCCGTGTCGAAGTCCCCTTCGTCTCTATGGCTTCCAGGGGAATTCTCGTGATGATTTCCGTGCACGTTCCCCTCGGATGTCCAGAAGTCTGGACCCAGTCGGTTTAGTGGGTCAAACCCGTAGGTCTTGACTCCTAATCCTTGCCGAGGGTTCTTAAGGGTAAGGGGTTTTCGGGTTAGTCTTTCTTGTCCTATTGGGTTTCATCCCTTCCTTGGTGGATGAAATTCTTAGCAAGGCTTTATGTCCTCATTGAGGTTCGGCCTGTTGCACCTATTTGACGATGTTTTCTGTAGCGAGGGCCCCTAACACATTGAACGTATTTGTTTGCCCGCTCTTGTCAACGCATGGCGTTCTTCGGTGGCGTACGTACAGGCTATGGTTTCTCGTGAAGCCTTCACGGTTTTCGTGTAAGGGTGGGGTGATACGTATTCGTAACCTCCACCTACTTCGCCGATTCCTATCTAACAACTTATTTTAATATTGAATCAATGAATGTCGGTTCTTCACGCCCCTGGGCAGGGTAAGGGCCTTATGCTGCTCTACGGTTTTTAACAGGGTTTCCAAACGGAGTGGGGATATGAACTTAGAGTAAGGGCAATAACAATTTAGGGTTTCCGAGGGTTTGGGTTAAGCGCAACAAAGGGTGAGCAAGGTCATGACGGTTGCGAATTTGCTCTTAAGGTAATTAAGGATTCAGGTGGGAGTTTTCAACAAATAGGGGTACCAAGATGCTGGGGTTTCCGGACGGATGATATTTGGTCAGGGTCCTTGTCAAGTCTTTTGACGGGAGTTAGGACGAGGCGATTTATCGGGTAAGTGTACATTACCCAGTTGTGGAAGTAAACTTATCTATTCGCACCCTTACCTGGTGTGGTAAGCGTAGGGGGAGGTTCCTTTAAGTTAGAGAGGGATGAAGTGAGGGGAGGTTATGTGTAGGTTTCACAATCTCACTGCGCGTCCTAAGATTCCTGGATCCTATGTTCCTAAGTACCTAGAGTTCAAGCCTAGTGTCCTAAAGTCCGGTCTTAAGAGTCTTATCCTAGGGTCAAACTTAAACTCTGATACCAACTGTAACACCCCAGATTTTCAAGACATTTAAAACTTATAATAAAGGTAGAATCTTATTAAATCCCAAGATATAAATACAAGCGTTCGGGGTGCTATGCCACACCTGGGCTAGAGAACCCAAGTGCACAGGCTAACTAACTAATATCCTCAAAGCGTAAATACGTAAACGTGGCACGCAGGCCAAAAGGGAAACTATCTACTTCTAAGTTCTAGCGTACTCCAGTGACTTAATCTTCTGTGCCTGAAAGCCAAATATATCTGTTCAGCGAGAGATGCTGGTAACCCACTCCAACGCGTTGAAATACAATACATATAGAGATATATATAGATATACGAAAACCATTTTTAGCATGAAGATATATCCTACGAACTCTAGCTTTAAAACCGGGAATGACTCGACAGATAAGGCCAGACACAAGCAACAGTTATAACGAGCATATGCAGTTCACAACAGATAAGGCAGATAAGGCAAAGCATAAACAATGATCATAACCCAACATGAACAATCCCCAATATAAATCCCATAGTCACATCCCCCAAGACACTCGTAATCACAACTCGTCCATGTCACAACACATAACACACTTTGTTGGCGCCACAGGACCAATCGCATGCCCATACATGAGGGTCAGCGCATATAGCTTTGACACGCCCCCGCAGCACCCTGCCCCGTATCGCAACACGGAGGGGTCGATCGCAACCGACCGATGAACCGCAGCTCATCATAGTGTTTGATCGCAACCAAACAGTGGACCGCAGCCCAAGAGAATGTCATCTGACCGCAGCCACGAAAAAGGACGAACCGCAGCTCGTATAGAAACGTTTGATCGCAACCAAACGGTGGACCGCAGCCCAAGAGTATCAATCTGACCGCAGCCAGCTTCTGAACCGCAGCTCAGGATAACCAATCCGATCGCAACCGAATTGGGGTAACACACACACATAACACATAGCAAGCATATGCAACCCATATTACACATTGGGAAGGGGGAGAAAGCGCATAACAAAACCTATGCGTGATCCATCACATACTAAGAATGGTCCTAAGGGGTTCATACTCCTTCCACCTAGGTCAACGGGATACCAATTCAACTAGCATGCAATATAATAGACTCATAAACCTACGAACGGTACCTGAAACATCAAACTAGACATAGGCACGATAAACGGAGTTCGTTGGGACACCACGGGGAACGGGGGAACATCAAACGGGGAAGCCGGGATCCCAAGGTGGGATAATTTCCAGCGGGTAGCCGGTGGGTGGGGGGCCACCCGCCGGCTGCCCGCCGGTCTTTACTGTTCCGGGCAGCGGGTCGCCGGCGGGCAGCTGCCCGCCCGCCGGCTACCCGCTGCCGGGTGGTGTTTCACGGCCGTGGGTAGGTGGCGGGTCCCCTACCCCCCACTGACTCTTTTCACACACTTTATGCCCCGGGAACCATTGTGGAACCCGAAACCATGCTTAGACACTTTACGACGAAATTAACGACAACGCGTAGTCAATTAACGAATCAAATACAAGAAACGAACGACACATAACCTATCATGCTTTTTTAAATATAATCAACACCCAAACATGCGATTTCCCCACCCGATAATCCAAGAATAAGATCATACGATACAACCTAGGGTTTTAATCACTTTTATATCAACAAGAATACGGTTCGTCTTCTAATTGCAAGATTCGGTAAGAATAACACATAAGCATCAAGAACATCACATAGTTATCAGGAACAACATATAATCATCAAGAACTCCATATAATTATCAAGAACACTATAATTATCAAGAATCTCCCAATATCAAGATCGTCAAGATCCCCCATGGGATCATCACATCAATTACCAATAATAATCATCATAACTCGCCAATATACAATAATATGGGGAAACCCTAAGGGGGAATTATAACTATGAAAATAGGTTTTGTGGAGACATGGGTTACCTCTTAGCCTTAATTAATTCCTTGGCTATGAAGGATCTTTCTTTAAGCTTTCTTGATTTCTTGATTTCTCCTAAGGGGATTCTTGGAACTCTTTGGGTGGTGAGAGATTATTGTGGTGGGGATTCTAGGTGCCTCCTAAGTTCCCTTTTTATATATTTAAGACTCCTAGTTAGGGCCCGAATGGTATGGGTTTAATAATTCTATTCCTTATAGGGCTAGGGCTTGTTTTAGGGATAAGGGTCCATGGTCCATAGTGGACCATATTAATTAAAGAGGATCCTAATCATAATCTGAATAGTAAAAGGCCTACTTCCTTTATTCCTAACAGGCTTAAGATTCTTATTCGGGCAAGGGTCCATGGTTCATGGTGGACCTTAATAATTAATTAAAGGTAAACCTAACATAATTAAATCATATTTAATTATTATTAACGGGATTAATTAAATAATTTATCCGGGATTGAAGGCCGTAACACGGGGTGTTAGACTCCTGGACCTCATGAACCGAGTATTCCGACCCCACCTGGATGACTTCGTCATTGCATTCATTGACGACATCCTAGGCTACTCCCGAAACAAGGAAGGACATGAAATGCACCTCCGCATAACCTTACAAATTCTAAGAGAGCACCAGCTATACGCTAAGTTCTCCAAATGCGAATTCTGGAAAGACAGCGTGACCTTCCTGGGCCATGTATTAACCAAAGAAGGAATTAAGGTGGACCCCACCAAAGCCCAGGCCGTTAAGGAATGGTCCACACCGAACTCACTTTCAGAGGTCCGAAGCTTCCTGGGCTTGGCTGGCTACTACAGGAGGTTTGTACCCGACTTTACCAAGATAGCCCAACCTCTCATTAAACTCATGAAAAAGGAGACCCCTTTCCGATGGGACGACAACTGCGTCGTAGCCTTTCAGGAATTGAAGGATAAGTTAACCACGGCACCCGTACTAGCCATCCCCTCCGGGGTGGAAGGGTTCGAGGTCTTTGGTGACGCATCCAAAATGGGGTTGGGGTGCGTGCTAATGCAAAAAGGCAAGGTAATAGCATACGCATCTAGGCAACTCAAAACCCACGAAGAAAATACCCAACCCACGACCTCGAGCTAGCCGCCATCGTATTCGCACTGAAAATTTGGAGGCATTACCTATACGGAGTGTAATGCAAGATTTACATAGACGCATGGAAAGTATCATACAACTAGAGCCTCCCGGCAATAAGGGCCATACCTTGGAACAAGGACCGTGATGGTTTTAAGGCACCATAAGAAGTACATGTAACTCACAAAATAGCCAAAACACCATGCGACGTCAAAGGGCAGTCAATCAAATGCATTCCAAGGAAGAAAAATGCATCACCAAGCACTTGGTCACCAAAGGATTGAACAAAGAACGAGCGACAAGCCGAACTCCAAGAAAAACCAAGAAGGCTTGTCATCAATCAAGCAAGGAAAAGACAAAGTTGGCTTATAAACCAACTTCTCGGTAAAGGTGATGAGGTTGCTAATTGGAAACCGGACCCGACCTACTGAACGGAAAGAACATGCGAGAGTCTTAACTCATTTATAACTCGTACTTAAGGATCAATAAAACTATACGATGGGTCATCCTATGTATTCAAGTACCTTTTTATTGTGCACATGGGCATGGGGCTTGTCGGGACTTGAATCGGCGCATTCTTGGGATTTTTCCCAAAGAAATTCACTCTTCCTAGTCACCTTCCCGCGGGTCCCCAACGGGACCTTGATGGGACCCTAACGGGTCCTGGACGGGACCTTGGCGGGACCTTGACGGGTCCCTGACAGGAGCTTGGCAGGCGGACGACCGCCCACCTCGCGCCCACTGGTACAATGTGCTGATTTCTTAACCCCTCGTTTTATTGATTCGTGGCGCACTTGTGTGCCTCGATTGATGAAAGCGAGTCTTGGGTAAGGAACCATGGGTCGCCCAAACATGGTGTCATCGGTAAAAGACCTTGACACGCAAGACACCGTCGAAAAAGCACAACCAATTGCATTACACGTGGAGTTGAAGTTGGATACTACGATGCAACCAACTAGGGATGATTGGCATAGAGGATTGTGTAGACCAAGGAGATGAGTTGGGAACTCGTGCTAAGGACTCACAAAGGCCTTAAAAGTCAAAATGCTGTGGATGGATCGGGACTCCTCCAAACCATGGATATCGTTCAAGCAAATCAGAGGACTCCTTACAAGTTGTATGGAATCAAGAACGACGTAGCCCGTGGTGCTAGGCAAAAAGTAAAGAGCACATTTGTGCCAAGATCTCAAGGGTCATTAAGGACCCACAAGGAAATGAGATGACTCGTAAACTCACCGAGTCATTCCACAACGAGATTAGGTAACCAACTGCGCTTCAAGAAGAAAAAGAGCATGCAAGGACACCTTCATCATTAAATGTAACACAAAAAGGCACAACTAGTCGAACCTCGGGGAAGACATGAAGTCTTACTAAGAATTTCATTCACTAAAGAGGAGATGAAATTCAATATGAAGGGAAAGTCAACCCAAAGTTTACCGAATCCCAAGAAACTTTGGGAAGAATTTGGGAAGTGCGCCCTAAGAGATTGGCTTGGTTGACCAAACTTGGTCAAGACCTTGGATGCATTAAAGAAGTAAGTGTTAAATCATCACGGGAGATTCCCTCAAGATAGGGGAGAAGGATGAAACCTTAGCCTGGGAAGCAAGGTCTAACAAGGATCTTAAAGTCAAGCAAGTGCCAACACCAAGGAAGAAGGATCATCAGTTCGTCAATACGTCTTGATCAAAGCATCAAACCAGAATAGTCACTTGAAGATTGAGAACCCTTAACCCATCCAAGCCGAATTCCCTTCCCTCCCTCGGAAAATCGGCCCCCCTCCTTATTTCAAAACCCTTTCTACCCTTCAACCACACTCTTGATCCCCTGTTTTAACGATTCCATACAAGGTGGCAACCTCACACCCTAAGTTGCAACCTTGAAAACTTTGATCCTAATTCCTAAATTCACTTTGTCCTCAGGTTTGAAACCCACTCTCTTAGCCCTTTAAACCTAATCGTTCCCAAAAACCCAGCACACATAAACATACAATTATACAGTTTCCCCGTAGAATGCTTTCGCTATAGGTCCACCGTACTACTTTGGACTCGTTACCCCCGCAATGATTTCCAAGCTTCGGGGACGAAGCTTCTCGTAAGGGGGGGAGAGTGTAACACCCCGTGTTACGGCCTTCAATCCCGGATTAATTATTTAATTAATCCCGTTAATAATAATTAAATATGATTTAATTCGGTTAGGTTTCCTTTAATTAATTGATAAGGTCCACCATGAACCGTGGACCCTTGCCTAAATTAGAATCTTAAGTCTATTAGGAATAAAGAAAGTAAACCCTTTACTATTCAGATTCTAATTAGGAATCCTAGACCTGGTTATCTATTAGGAATAAGGGAAGTAGGCCTTTTACTATTCAGACTACGATTAGGATTCCCTTTAATTAATTAATATGGTCCACCATGGACCATGGACCCTTATCCCTAAACCCAACCCTTAATCCCGAAAGAAATAGAATTAGCAAGCCTATAATATTAAGTTCCTAACTAGGACTCCTAAATATATAAATAAGGGACTCAAGAGGCACCTAGAACCCCCCACCACAATAAACGTTCCACCACCCCCAAGAGCTCCAAGAATTCCCTTAGAAGAAATCAAGAAAGCAAGAAAGCTTAAAGAAAGACCCTTCATAGCCAAGGAATTAATTAAGGCTAAGAGGTAACCCATGTCTCAACAAAACCTATTTTCGTAGCTATGATTTCCCCCATAGGATTTCCCCATATTATTGTGTATTAATGACTTGTGATGATTATGATTGATGATAGATGTGATGATCCCATGGGGGATATTGATAATCTTGATATTGGGAGATTCTTGATAATTATGATGTTCTTGATGATTATATGACGTTCTCGATGATTATATGATATTCTTGATGATTGTAGGATGTTCTTGAGGTTTATATGATATTCTTACCGAATCTTGATATTGGTAGATGAATTGTATCCTTGTTGATTTAAAAACGATTAGAACCCTAGGTTGTACCGTATTATGTTATTCTTGGGTTATCGGGTGGGGTAATCGCATGTTTGGGTGTTGATTATGTTTAGAAAAGCATGATAGGTTATGTGCCGTTCGTTTCTCGTATGTGATCCGTTAATTGTCTACGTGTTGTCGTTGATTGCGTTGCAAAGTGTCTAAGCATGGTTTCGGGTTCCACAATGGTTCCCGGGGTGAATTTGTGTGATAAGAGTCAGTGGGGGGTAGGTGGGGGGGGGGTAGGGGACCCGCCACCTACCCACGGCCGAAATAGTGATCCCGGCAACGGGCAGCCGGCGGGCGGGCAGCTACCCACCGGCGACCTGCTGCCCGGAATAGTAAATCCGGTGGGTGGCCCCCACCCACCGGCTACCCGCTGGAATTTTCCCCATCTTGGGTTCCCGGCTTCCCCGTTTGATGTTTCCCCGTCCCCCGTGGTGTCCCAACGGACTCCGTTAATCGCGCCTATGTCTAGTTTGATATTTCGGGTACCGTTCGTAGGTTTATGAGTCTATTATATTGCATGCTAGTTGAATTGGTATCCCGTTGACCTAGGTGGAAGAAGCATGAACCCCTTAGGACTATTCTTAGTATGTGATGAATCACGCATAGGTTTTGTTATACGTTTTCTCCCCCTTCCCAATGTGTTAATGTGGGTTGCATGTACTTGCTATGTGTTATGTGTGCATGTAACCCCGAGTTGGTTAAGATCAATCGGGCTATACGGGCAGTCGGGTGGGCTGAGAACCATACCGGCTGTTAACCAGGCTGGTAGAAACCGGTCAGGTATATAAATATTATATAGGACTAAGTTCCACTATACGGGCAATCGGATGGGCTGAGAACCATACCGGCTGTTAACCAGGCTGGTAGAGACCGGTCAGGTATATAAATATTATATAGGACAAAGGTCCACTATACGGGCAGTTGAATGGGCTGAGAACCATCCCAACTGTTAACCAGGCTGGTAAAGACCGGTCAGGTATATAAATATTATGTAGGACAAAGTTCCATCAGTCGGTTGTGATCAGCTCCTCCGTAATGTGAGACGGGGCAGGGTGCTGCGGGGCCGTGTCAGAGCTATATGCGCTGACCCTCATGTATGGGCATGCGATTGGTCCTGTGGCGCCAACAAAGTGTGTTATGTGATGAGATATGGAGGAGTTGTGTTTATGAGTATATTGGGGGATGTGACTAAGGGGTTTATGCTGGGGATTGTTTATGTTGGGTTATGATTATTAATTATGCTCAGCTTTATCTGTCTTGCCTGTTGTGGATTGTATACGCCTGTTATAACTGTTGCTTGTGTCTAGCGTTATCTGTCGAGTCATTCCCGGTTTTAAAAGCTAGAGTCTCATAGGATATATCTTCATGCTTTAAAATGGTTTTCGTATATCTATATATATCTCTATACGTATTGTATTTCAACGCGTTGGAGTGGGTTACCAGCATCTCTCGCTGAACAGATATATTTGGCTTTTAGGCACAGAAGATTAAGTCACTGGAGTGCGCTAGAGCTTGGAACATAGAAGTAGTTAGTTTCCCTTTCGGCCTGCGTGCCATGTTTATACGTTCATATCATTGAGACATTAGTTAGTTAGCCTGTGCACCTGAGTTCTCTAGCTCAGGTGTGGCATAGCACCCCGTACACTCGTACTCTGTTTGGGATTTAATGAGATTTCACCTTTATTTTATAAGTTTTAAATATCTTGAAAATCTGGGGTGTTACACGTAATCTTCCTAGTCCACTTTTCTCCTTTCGCGTCTAGGAGAAATTCACTATTTTCCACACACAGTTACAATAGTGAATAAGCGCTACACAAGCACTTCTTCCGGATGTCTTGCACACAGCTACACCCAACTCCGAGTGTCTCGCACACAGCTACACTCAACTCCGAGTATTTCGCACACAGCTATACTCAACGCCAACTAAGTGTCTTGCACACAGCTACACTTAGCAACTACGAGTGTTTTGCACACAGCTACACTCACTAGAGTATTTTGCACACAGCTATACTCTTTCTATAATTACAAATACAAAGGTAATTGTATCTCTCTCCAAATAGGTTTGAGACTATTCAGACTAAGTCTCTAAGAATATTTGAGCACTTGCACTTTTGAATTTTCGTGTGTATTGCACTTCTATCTTGTGTCTATCTTGTACACCTCTGCTCCACACACTTTGTCTTCAAGTCTTCATGGCTTTTTATAGGCAATCAAATATATCCGTTGGAGTGGGATAATTTGATATTTGAAATTTGAATCTTCATAGCCTGATATTGTTGACAATAGTAGGTCTTCAATTTTGATTTGATTGTCAACTTGCCTGACAAAATAATATCTTATCTCCAATTGATTTGTTCAAAATATTATTTTGTTGTCATATTGAATATCCAACGTATCTTTGAAATAAATTCATCTGATAGAATTTATTTCTAGGATAAGATTTTGTATTCATGTCTTCATAAATATTTTTCCGTTCTGATCAAATGTCTTTTAGGCAATTTTGGATTCTTGTGGCATGTGGGTAGACTTGGAATAAATTCCTTCGAATTGATTCAATTTCTGATCATCTTGCTTCTTTGCCACATTGTGCTCCTTTGACTTTGAACATCATGCTCCTTGACTTGAACATTGTGCTTTTCTGATTTGGTCACATTGTGCTCGATTGTGCTCCTGTAGAACATTGTGCTCCTTAGCACACATTGTGCTTGTCAGCACACATCGTGCTCTTTTTAATACATTGTGCTCTTTTGATAGCATTGTGCTCCTTGGTAGCATTGTGCTTGTCCGAAAATTTGACTAGTAAAAAATAAATCCTTGGGAGGAATCGATCTCGGGTGTGATCATTTTAAGTAAGGACTTCTACCATTTCGCTGTTAGGCTCATCCGATCATTCTTTGCAACATCATTTCTTTATGCTTCTTTCTCGGATGAATACTCGTAGGACCAAAATAAATTTCCCAAATTAATTTTGTTCTTCCTATGGTAGATTCCTTTTGATTCGCTATTCTGATTTATGATGCTTGTACTCAAAGACCTAGAAACAAAGGGGATCTAAAGTACATTTGGCTCATCAAAACTTACAAAAAAAATATTCCTATCAATTTTCCCCCTTTTTGATGACGCCAAAACCTATACTCAGTCATTTGGCTTGTCTTTTAAAAACAGTTATTTTTCAAAAGATTTTATTAGCTTAGACATAGCCAAGATGAGTTTAACATTTGATTTTGACTCTAAGAAAGGTATTTTTAGCAACTAAAATTCGTATTCGCATTTTTGGATTTTAATAATAATGAATTTTTGCATTTTTCCAATTTATGCGATTTGATACAATCTAAGCTAAAAATGTTACCTTTCAAGACAAATAAAATAACAATAAATAACAAGGAAAACTTAATAGCATCATAATCAGATAATTCGAATCATTCCAACTTGTTCCAAAATGTTCATGGGTTCATGTTCCCGTGGACCATACAAAATAAATGTGACAATCATACAAATCATCTAATGACTTTGTTTCTCTTCTCTTTAAGCACATGATTTATATGATTTTGAACATCAATGAAATTGTCACTAATGGCATAATTGTTGCATACCTGCCCAACTGAATAATAGTTGAATGCTTCAATGATGTTGTTCCCGGGCAGTATACCTTCTTCATACCATATGATGCATTCTTCTAGGCTTCTTCCATTTTGTAGCTCGGCATCATTGACTTTGATATAGTCCTTTAGAACCATGATCATCAAAGCTCTAGCATAGCTTTGGATTCTTCTGAAATTCTCGTTTGAAACCCACAAATTTTGATCACTTGGACCACTCTTCATCATACCCTTTGGTAGATCATTCAAAGTCACCAACTTTGGCATTTCAACTCTACCATCTCTTGGTGTGGATTCCAAATAGAGAGCTGCACGGTTATACTAATTGATTTGCTCAACATTTCCACCTGCACAAACAATGTCACGAAAAGAACGGTTAGTGGTATTTGCGCTGCTTGATCCTCCTGGACTGCCAGCTTCACCACCACCGAACCAATATTCTAAACCTCCTCTTCTAGCAACATTTCTGCCAGCAGATCTGCCTCCTCCACCTCTACTACTGCTTGTGCCAACATTTCGGGTGGCCATGGCAGTCATCATCATCTCAAGCATGCCATTTGGCAGTCATCATCATCTCAAGCATGCCTTCCAAATGACTGAATCTCTCTTCCCCCTTTTTGGCGTAATCAAGGAGTGTATGAACAGATTCTCGAAGAGATAAAATAGATTCGAAAATATTTTCATATGATCCCCGAAGGCAGCCCACTTTGGTGTTGACAGAGATGAGATCCGTGTGGACATCACTAATCTGCTTCTCATGTTGATGAACAACATTGAGGATTCCTTGGCTTTGACTCACGTCAATTGCTTCATTTGCCTTTCCAGAATTCTTGAGGATTTGAGAGAGTTGGATGTAGAACTCATTGAGTTGCCCCTTGACATTTGCATTCAATCCTCCAACTTGTCTCTCAAGTGCTTGGTGGGTGTCGATCAAATGTTGTTGACTCCTCCGATTTTCATCAAAAGATGTTTCAAATTTTCCACCTTGAGTATTGACAACATGATCCACGTGAGTGTAGATGCCTTGAAACATGCTTTCCATTCGGTCAACAAGGCTTAGTACAACTTTCTCCAGATTTTCCAATTTTTCCTTTAAGGTTGTGCCATCAATGTCTTGCTCTTCTCAGGTTGTGGGAACACACCTTGCTCCTTCTTGAGCAGAATTGACTTCAAGCATGTGAGATTGTGCTTGATTTTCCATTTGATATCCTTCTCTTTCCGGTGTGTGTAACACGTTCGTGTTACCTGGTCCACTTTCTGCATGAATGGATTGAATTTCCTCCGTGTGTTGGCTAGCTTGCATGGCATTTTGATCTTGACTTATTTCAGTGAAATTCAAAACACTCACATCATATAAACCACTATCCATTAAATGTGCACCACATGTGACATTTTCTTCTTCTACATTCCTTGTGACAAATTCATCAATATCAACTAGGAAGTCATCTTCGGTAGGCATATCTCCTTGGACTGTGACATTAACAGTAGCTTCGGCCAACTTAGCTTTCAATTTATTCACAAATATTCCATTCACCGTAGACATCAAAGTTGCATGGCCAACATCAAAATTACCAATCCAATTCAAGGAAAATAATTCTTCTTCTTGCATACTCGTTCCTTTTGTCATCAAATCATGGTAGGACTCTTCGGTATTCACTCACCAACACCAAATCAAGTCCATCAACTTGATGAATCTCCTCATTCAACATTGTTTCCAGATCGGCAATTTGGGAAAAAGGATTTATGAAACTTTGGCTTGTATTGGGATTGTGACTTATGGTTGGATTTTGGCTTGAGGTAGGATTTTCATGGGATTGAGTTGAGGGTTGAGAGGATAAACCAAGAATTTCTACAACTGGCCTTTTCCTAGCAGGAATGCCTCTCGGTTTCCTTTTTCTCTTGGAGTTCAAATCAGTTGATTCTTCATGATCTTTAAATAGTATCCGGTTACTTCCAAAAGGCTTTCTTGATCTCATTGGTAACCCTTTCATTTTTATAATTTCTCCAATAAGCAAACCGAACCCTAGGATACGGTTGAACTTCCCATTCCTAATTTTTGCACCTTTCACAAAATGTGCAATCCGGCTTAAAATAAGCTTACTCCAGTCACCCCTAACTCCATTCATCACAGCATGCAAATATCCAAATCTCACGGGTGATATATCGTCCATACTATTCAATTTGCACAACACACATTTATAGAGAATTCTAACTAGCATCTCATACTCATGCTTCAAGCCAGATTTTTGACCGGAAAGATTTGGTTCGAGAGAAGCATTCTCATTCCGAATTTCTGTCCAAATTTCCGTGTGATCATATGTGTGAACATCTAAGTCCAACAATGGTTGTTCTGGACTAGATATAGGCAGTCCAAAGGTTGTGTGCAACTCATGTTCATTAATGGTGATGAGAGTTCCATTCACGGTGGACTCAATGGTCCATCCAACAACCTTGGCATTCATATAAAAATCTGCTACATCTTCATCATAAAATCCTGAGTATGGATAAGAACATAACCTCATGAGATTACTTTGTTGAAGTGCATGGATGATTCTTTGTGCAAGATGAGAGTTCTCGGCTTCTTTTAGAAATCCTTGAGGGTCAAAACTTCCTCCGGCTTTGATTCCAACAGCTAGCTTCGAGTGGTTGAGTTGTGTAGAGTGTTCTTCATTCGGTTGAGAGCTTGAATCTCCAATGGTAGCCATAATGTGCTTGGTATTTTTAGAGATTGAGGGATTGAAGATTTTGAAAGAGATGAAGATTGAGTGTTTCGGCTATGGAAGGTGAAAAGATTTTGAGAGTTTTGAGTGTAATAGTGGCTCTTCCAACCGGTTGGGTGGAAGGGAGGTGTCTTTACACAAATATCCTCACAACTTAAATGTTGACTTTTAATAAGTGAGGGGTATTTTTGATATTCCAATAGCTTCCAACCTTTGACCTAACTGATAGTTAGTTTAGGTTATATATACTCCATCCAATTTGTCTGCTGATGTGGCGCCAAAAATTTAGATACTCGGACTGATTTTACCTGAAATAAAATTCATAGAGCACTAAATCTATTCCGAAAATAATATGTGCATGTATATATATATACACGTTTTTATGTAGTTGGAGGAAAGAGAAATCCATTCTTTCTAGACCATTTATTAGGCACAACTACCATAAAAAGGTGTTCTTATTTAAGGCTACTTATCATCACACCATCTTGTCACTCTTAAATGGTAAGATGGTGTAGATCTAAATGATTTTTATTTATGCATATATGTATGTAGATACACGGTTGAAATAGAGATACATGCAATTGATATAGATAGACTTTAAATGTAAAGATGTGACAACTTTTGCATGTGTGACACATAGGCACGAAAGAGATTTAAATAAATCAGATAGTAACGAATTTTTCAAAAGAAAAAAAATTTGAGCTTTTAATTTAAATAGAGTTTAGAAACTTAGCTCAATTCAATCATGCCCATCTCGTGTCATAATTTTGAAAATCTTGAATCACACAGAGGTTTTGTGAGAATATCAGCTATTTGATTCTTGGTCGGGATGTATTCAATTGATAATTCCTTCTTTTCGACATGATCCCAGATAAAATGATGTCTCACATCAATGTGTTTTGTTCTTGAATGTAACACGGGATTGTGTGTTATAGCTATGGCACTTGTATTGTCACACAATATGTTGACATTTTCACAATTCACGCCATAATCTTTCAGTTGCTGTTTCATCCAAAGAATTTGCGCGCAACAACTCCCAACAGCTATATATTCAGCTTCGGCTGTACTTGTGGCTATGGAGTTTTGCTTTTTGCTAAACCATGATACCAATCTTCCCCCCTAAGAACTGGCATGTCCCTGAGGTACTTTTTCGATCGATTTTACATCCTGCAAAATCTACATCTGAGAAACCAGTTAGTGTAAAATTACCTTCTTTGGGATACCATAATCCCACATTGACTATTCCTTTTAGGTATCGGATGATTTTCTTGGTAGCAAGAAAATGACTTTCTTTTGGTTTTGACTGGAACCTGGCACATACTCCCACTGGTTAAGATATATCTGGTCGGCTTGCAGTGAGGTATAGTAATGATCCAATCATTCCTCGATATTTTGTTTCGTCAACGTCCTTGCCTTCATCATCTTTATCCAATCTTAAAGATGTGCTCATCGGGATCTTGATTGAGGATTTTCCATCTTGACCGAATTTCTTTATAAGATCTTTCGTGTATTTGGCCTGATTGATGAATATTCCTTCATTGAGTTGCTTTACTTGTAAACCAAGAAAGTAGTTCAACTCTCCCATCATGCTCATCTCGAACTTATTCTGCATTAGCTTGGAAAGTTTCTCACATAAAGTTTTATTAGTACTACCAAATATAATATCATCAACATAAATTTGTACCAATAAAATGTGATCATTTTCTTGAATTCTAAACAAGGTTTTATCAACAAGGCCTTTTGTAAAACCACAGTTAATTAGGAACGTTGATAGAGTGTTATACCAAGCTCTCGGTGCTTGTTTTAACCCATATAACGCCTTCTTTAATCTGTAGACCTTATTAATATCACCTTTTACCTCGAAACCAGGAGGTTGTTCAACGTAGACTTCCTCTTCAAGTAAGCCGTTCAAAAATGCACTTTTCACGTCCATTTGATAGATAGTGAAATTCTTGTATGCGGCATATGCTAGAAATATTCTGATGGCTTCCAGTCTTGCAACGGGTGCAAACGATTCATCGAAATCTATGCCTTCTTCTTGTGAATATCCTTTTGCCACTAAACATGCTTTATTTCGTTTGACAATTCCATCATCATTTGCCTTGTTCCGAAAGACCCATTTTGTTCCAATTACATTGTAATTTTCAGGTCTTGGAACTAATTCCCATACGTACTTCTTTTAAATTGATCGAGCTCTTCTTGCATTGCATTAATCCAATCTGGATCACTTAGAGCTTCTTTAATGCTTGTGTGCTCCACCTGAGAAAGAAAACAAGAAATAAAGTATGTATATTTGAGGACCTTGTTTTTACTCCTTCTCGTGGATCTCCAATCACTAGCTCTGGAGGGTGATTTTTGAGCCATCTCAAGTCAGGTTGTAGGTTGCATGGGCTTTCTACGTTTCCTTGCTCAGTAGGTAAGTTGGAGGTAGATATATTTTGCTCATCAGATTGATCTCCAACTTGTGTTTCAACTTGAGAATTTTGACTTTCCACGTGGGGATCTTCATTGACTTCCACGTGTCCTTCACTATTGCAATCAATGTCCAATTGCTCCATACCCTGTATAATTTGATCTTTGAAAGATATGTCAGTATCATTCAATGACTTTTCAACTTGACAACTTTCCTGATCATTTTTGTTGCTCTGGGTTTTCTTCTTATGAGCTTCATCAAATGTGACATGAATTGATTCTTCTACCACCATTGATTTCTTGTTCAATACTCTGAATGCTTTGCTGGTAGATGAATATCCTAAAAATATTCCTTCATCTGCACGCTCATCAAAAGTCTTTAGATATGTTTTACCATTATTAAGAATAAAAGATTTGATGCCAAAAGTATGAAAATAATTAAGTTTAGGTTTTCTCCCTTTCCATAATTCGTACGGAGTCTTATTGTAAGACTTGTGTATCAAGCTTCGATTTTGCGTATAGCAAGCGGTGTTGATTGCTTTAGCCCAATATCTTTTAGGTAGCTCGGCTGACGTAATCATCACTCGTGTGGCTTCTTTTAACGTTCTATTTCTTCTTTCGGCTACACCATTTTGTTGCGGTGTATGTGCGGCAGATAATTGATGTAAAATTCCTTGAGAATTGCAGTAGGCTTTAATTACTTGATTTACGAACTCTGTTCCTCGATCAGTTCGGATTTTTGCAATTTTCAAGTCTTTCTCGTTTTGTAGCAGCTTGAGTAGTTCTGGCAGCTTTTGCTCGACTTCGTTTTTCTTTTTGAGAAATATCGTCCATGTGTACCTGGAAAAATCATCAACAACAACTAGTGTATATTTCTTATCACTTAGACTTGCAGGGTCTATCGGACCGAATAGATCCATGTGTAGTAGACTCAGCGGTCTTGTTGTAGATTCTTGAACTTTTGATTTGAAAGATGACTTGATTTGCTTTCCTCTTTGGCAAGCATCACATATTTGATCTTTCTTGTAGATAATGTCGGGTAAGCCTTCAACGAGTTTGTTTCTTGCTAGCTTGTTGATTGTCTTGAAGTTTAAATGATTCAACTTCTTGTGTCATTCCCAACTTGTTGCGTGTGAGTTGTTTGCTAGTAGACACACTGATTCTTTTGTTGTGTTCCAATCCGCAACATACATATTTTTCTTCCTTATTCCTTCGAGCACAACTTCTCCCGAGGAATTATTCTTCACTTGGCACTTGTCTTTGAAGAACTCTACTAAATATCCTTTGTCACAAAATTGACTTGTACTCAACAAGTTGAATTTTAGACCTTCAACAAAGGATACATCTTCGATTTTCAGACCATTTCGAAAAATTGTACCAATTCCTTTTGTTATGCCGTATCGTTCATTTCCACCGAATACGACTTTTGGTCCTTCGATATTTTTAAGATTCACAAGACTAGATTTATTTCCAGTCATGTGTCTAGAACATCCACTATCGAAGTACCAAACTTCCTGCAAACAAATTAAACATTTTTAGGTACCCAACTTGATTTGGGTCCTTGAGTGTTAGTCATTTTTGGTACCCAAATCCACCTTGTACTCACTGATCTAAGTTTAGGTGGTTGGTAACCATTAAACATATTATAATCATATTTAATTTTTGAAAACATTTTTTGTACCGGTTTTTGAAAATTTACTCGATTTTTTGGCACGTGGGAAGAAGATTGTTTGGGCCTAGGATAGGCATTAAATCTGGACTTAGTCCATGGTTTAATATAACCAACCCAATCTTGTTTTGAGGGATAAAATCTCCCTGCCTCAATTCTTGGATTCCTTCCCATTTTCCTATGAGGGCTTTGTGCACTAGACTGATTGGTGTATTTCCATTTAGGAACAAACTTTTGCCTTTTTATGTACTGTTTAGGTGAAATAATATTTCTTTGGGGTTTTGGCCTAACAGTATTAATTTTGACATTCGTTTGATAACCAACTCCTTGTCTCACTGTGCTTTCTTGACCTTTTACAAATTTTACTACTTGGACTTTATTACTTAAAGTAGTAGTAGAATTGGCCAAGTTCTTGGAGGCTTGACAACACGATGGATCATAACCAAGTCCGGTTTTATCACTTGAGGATTCTTGCATATTTACCATTTTGTCCATTATTTTGGATGAATGTGTAAATGTTGCTATAACCTCTCTAAGGTTGTGTTCTCTCACTTCCCTTGATTTACACTCTTCTTGAAGACAAGTAATTTTATCTTTCAAGTCTTTCACTTCAAGTAGAGCATTTTGCAATTTCTCATTTATTTGATCTTTTTCGAGAATCAAAAGACAATTGCGCTCTTTGAGTTGAGAGTGAGTGTCTATTACGGTTTGACATTCTTCCATTAAGTGAAAGAAGGACTCTCTAGAAAATGAAGAATTGGCAGAATTATAAGAGTAAGATGTTTCCTCATTTTCTTCATTTCCATTTGCCATAAGACACATGTCCTCGTAGGGTGAGTTGTTGGAGATTCTCATGCAAAACATTGCATTGTCATCCTTTGAGGTGTCACTTTCATAACTTGAAGATTCTTCTGACTCACTTATTTCAAGTGCGTCACTTATAAGTGCTTTTCTTCTCTCCTTTGTGAACCTTTTATCTTTGGGCTTGAATTCTTCCTGCTGAGAGTTAGAAACATTTGTATATTGATTTTTACTTACCTTGGGGTGTGGACAACTTGCTGCAAAGTGTCCAGGCTTTCTACAGTTGTAGCATAAATTCGAATCTTCTTCAACAACTTCTTTCTTCGAATTCTTTGTTGTATTCCACGATTTCCCTTGTGGATTTTTCTTGTAGTTGCTTCTCTTCATGAATTTCCTGAATTTCTTGACAAAGAGAGCAAATTGATCATTAGGCAATAATTCAACATTTTGTACTGACCATGAGGTTGATGGTTGCTCAGCTATAAGTGCATTGTTCTTTTCTTCATGATCTTCCTCTAGTCTTGATTTCATCTCAAATTCATAAGCTTTTAGATCACTAAAGAGCTTATCGGTCGATAGGGTTTTTAGATCCCTATGATCTCTCATGGCCGTGACTCTCATGTCCCATGTAGATGGTAGACCACGTAGAATTTTGAGTGAGATTTCTTTTTGATTAATATCTTTTCCAAGATCATTAATCTCTCCTAAGATTTTGGCAAATCTTGTTTCCATGTCGGTAATATTCTCGCCGTTTAGCATTTTGAAATCCTCGAATTTCTTTAATGCTACAGTGAGCTTAGTGAGCTTATTATCTTTTTCTTGTTCGTCTCCTTCACCAATTTGAATGAGAGTTTCCCAAACTTCCTTCGCGGATTGACACTTTCGAACTTTTGGAAATATCGTGTCATCGATAGATTTAAATAAAATATCCTTGGCAATATTGTCCAAGTTATTTCTTGTTCTATCTTCACGAGACCATTCCGCTTTCGGTTTTGGAATGTATTGTGGAGCGTCACTAGTTTGTACGGATGAGGTGTTGACTTGCAAGATCTCAATAGGACCACTCGTAACCACTTCCCACATTTCATCATGTAATGCGGATAAATGTACCTGCATGCGAATTTTCTAATCATCAAATTTTTCTAAGGAAAATAATAAGTTTTGGGCAAGATCCATATCTCTTTTCATCATCTTGATTTTTCGAGATCTGTCTAGCAGTCAAAATTGACTCAAATAGACAACTGCTCTGATACCAATTGTTGTTCCCGATAGGGTGGTGAAAGTCTAGAGGGGGGGGGGGGGGGGTGAATAGACTTTCAAGCTTTTTTCGCAATTTAAATAACTCTTTGGAAATTTCAACTCTAAGTAACAAGTAAGTAGAGTAAGTTTGAACTGCACAGCGGAATAAGTAGTATGTAAAGAGTTAGGCCCAATTAATGAATTAAATACGCATGTAAGATGAATAAAGTGACAGAGGGATCTTGAATATATAAAGGAGATGGTTCACTCAATATAGAATAACAATATCCAAGATTGTAAATAAATATCGTATCACGTCGACCGTGTAACGAGTGTTACATGCAACACGTCAAACTTGCTTAGAATAATTCAATATTTAAGCTCGAGAAGTTTGAGTCACATGCATACGTGAAGACACACTAAACCCGAACGATTAAGATTGATTGTGAATAGTAAACGGGTTAGTCGGATAAGATAGATAGATAGAGCAAGTTATGTAAGTGCAGTATGTAAATGAGAGAGGCAATTTATAGTGGTTCGGAAGTGGCGTAATCTTCCTAGTCCACTTTTCTCCTTTCGCGTCTAGGAGAAATTCACTATTTTCCACACACAGATACAATAGTGAATAAGCGCTACACAAGCACTTCTTCAGGATGTCTTGCACACAGCTACACCCAACTCCGAGTGTCTCGCACACAGCTACACTCAACTCCGAGTATTTCGCACACGGCTATACTCAACGCCAACTAAGTGTCTTGCACACAGCTACACTTAGCAACTACGTGTGTTTTGCACACAGCTACACTCACTAGAGTATTTTGCACACAGCTATACTCTTTCTATAATTACAAATACAAAGGTAAATGTATCTCTCTCCAACTAGGTTTGAGACTATTCAGACTAAGTCTCTAAGAATATTTGAGCATTTGCACTTTTGAATTTTCGTGTGTATTGGACTTCTATCTTGTGTCTATCTTGTACACCTCTGCTCCACACACTTTGTTTTCAAGTCTTCATGGCTTTTTATAGGCAATCAAATATATCCGTTGGAGTGGGATAATTTGATATTTGAAATTTGAATCTTCATAACCTGATATAGTTGACAATAGTAGGTCTTCAATTTTGATTTGATTGTCAACTTGCCTGACAAAATAATATCTTATCTCCAACTGATTTGTTCAAAATATTATTTTGTTGTCATATTGAATATCCAACGTATCTTTGAAATAAATTCATCTGATAGAATTTATTTCTATGATAAGTTTTTATATTCATGTCTTCATAAATATTTTTCCGTTCTGATCAAATGTCTTTCAGGCAATTTTGGATTCTTGTGGCATGTGGGTAGACTTGGAATAAATTCCTTCGAATTAATTCAATTTCTGATCATCTTGCTTCTTTGCCACATTGTGCTCCTTTGACTTTGAACATCGTGCTCCTTGACTTGAACATTGTGCTTTTCTGATTTGGTCACATTGTGCTCTTTTGGACACATCGTGCTTGTTCACATTGTGCTCCTGTAGAACATTGTGCTCCTTTTGAACATTGTGCTTGTCAGCACACATCGTGCTCCTTAGCACATCGTGCTCTTTTTAATACATTGTGCTCTTTTGATAGCATTGTGCTCCTTGGTAGCATTGTGCTTGTCCGAAAATTTGACTAGTAAAAAATAAGTCCTTGGGGGGAATCGGTCTCAGGTGTGATCGTTTTGAGTAAAGACTTCTACCATTTCGCTGTTAGGCTCATCCGGTCATTCTTTGCAACATCATTTCTTTATGCTTCTTTCTCGGATGAATACTCGTAGGACCAAAATTAATTTCCCAAATTAATTTTGTTCTTCCTATGGTAGATTCCTTTTGATTCGCTATTCTGATTTATGATGCTTGTACTCAAAGACCTAAAAACAAAGGGGATCTAAAGTACATTTGGCTCATCAAAACTTACAAAAAAAATATTCCTATCAGATCGTCTCTTTCCAACGGACGGATCCTCATTACTAGCTATAAAATGATTAAGATATGAAGACTTGAAGAGCAAGGGGAACATACGAGCATAGAGCAGAAAGCAAAAATACATTGAGCAAAAATCTCATTTGGTACCGAGCATACCAAAAATCTTCAAGGAGAAGTGAGGAATGAAAAAGAACTCAGAGAGCTTCAAAGAAAATATTCAGAGAGTTCTTAAACAAAGCGAAACAGAGCATAAAAATCAAGTGCTTTACTTGATACACTCAAAGAGAAAAAACACTCAAGGCTATCAAGAGAAATCATTCAAGAGTGTTAATCTTCATCAAAGAGATCTGCGCATCATTGAAGATCATCTACAGAGTCTCAGAAGTTATCAAGATCATCTGCGCATCACTGGGGCTCTAATCATATTTAAATTATCAAGATCATAGTTCATCTTTTAATATCAAGAAACACCAAGATTTATCAAGAACATCACACAATCATCAAGATCCTCTTATCATCATCTTCACACATAAAATCACCTTATCAATTATCAAGATCATATCACAATTATCATAGAAGATTTCATCAAGGCACAAGCATAGAATAAGGAGCCAAAGAAGAAGATTATAGCGAGGAAAATAGGTTTTGTTGAGACATGGGTTACCTCTTAGCCTTAATTAGAATCCTTGGCTATAAAGGGTCTTTCGTTAAGATCTCTTCTTCTTGATTTCTCCTATGGAAATTCTTGTGTGGTGAAAGTTATTGTGGTGTGGGTTCTAAGTGCCTCCTATGCCCCTATCTATATATCTAAGAGTCCTAATTAGGGTCTACATGGTAAGGGCTTGCTAATTCTATTCCTTATAGAGTTACAGGACTAAGGGGTTGGTTTTAGGGATAAGGGTCCACGGACTATGGTTGACCCCTTTTTAGCTAATGAATGGATTTTAATTCTCTTTTTAGGGTAAGTAATTAAATAATTAGTTTAGGTTAGAGGTCATAACACGGGGTGTTACAATTCCGGTTTAGGCTTTTGTACGTACTGTGGAGCATCCGGGGATAGGACAAACGCCGTATTGATTTTTAATATATATATAGGGCCAGTGGAAATAACTTCCCACATTTCATCGTGTAAAGCCGATAAGTGTACCTGCATACGAACTTTTCAATCATCAAATTTATCAAGTGAGAATAATAGATTTTGAGCTAAATTTTTCTTCATCATCATCACGAGAGATATGAATGATTAATCCAATCACACACTTTGTAGAATGGATCTGTCTAGCAGTCAGAAAGTGTTGACCTAATTAGGCAACGTGCTTAGATAGCAAATTGGCCTAAATAGACAGGCTGCTCTGTTACCAATTGTTGGTCCCAAAAGAGGTAAGGTGAAAGCCTAGAGAGGGGGGGGGGGGGGTGGGTGAATAGACATTCAAACTTTTTTGCACAGCACAACAATTGCTGAGCCAGAGATAAACCAAAACTCTTAACTAGATTGTTAGAGTATGGCGCACAGCAGTGTGTTAGATTGTGTGAGTTATATCTTGTGTAGAGCAAGTAAAGAGCAGTAAGTAAAGAAAGCAGTAAAGAACACAAGATAATTATAGTGGTTCGGAGGTGGTGTAATCCTCCTACTCCACTTGCTCTTCTCTCCAAGAGCAATTCACTATATCCACCACTTCTTAGTTCCAAGATACAATGAATTCCGTGATCTAGTGCTTTGATCACCAAGCCCGCACTAATCACGCCCAGTGACACCACACTGCTGCTTCGGGTTTCACGTCGCCGTGCTACTATCCCAGGATTTCACGACTCCGCGTTACTTTCCCTCCGTCTTCCACACTCCGGCAGAATTGTATCCCGTGATCTAGTGCTTTGATCACAAAGCCCGCACTAATCACGCCCAATGCCTCCGACACTGCTGCTTCGGATCTCACAGCTCCGTGTGACAATCCAGGATTTCACAACTCCGTGCTACTTTCCTCCCTTTTCTTGTTTTGCTCCAAAACAAGTGTTGTCTTGCTTCCATCTTCGAGACTCTGTAGTTGATCTTCAATGATGCGCTTAGTCTCTTTGATGAAGATGAAACACTCTTTGAAAGATTTATCTTGAACGCTCTGAGTGTTTTCTCTCTTTGAATGTATTAAGTAAAGCACTTGATTTTTATGCTCTGTTTAGCTCTGTTCAAGAACTCTCTGAATATTTCTCTTTAAGCTCTCAGAGTTCTTTTTCTTTTCTCTCACTTGAAAATTTCTATTGGTATGCTCTGCACCAAATGAGATTTTTGCTCTTTGCTCTTTTTAGTTCTTTGCTCGTATGCTCCCCATCTTCAAGTCTTCATATCTTCATCCTTATATAGCTGGAAATGAGAATCTGCCCGTTGGAAAGAGACGATCTCATTTTTGAATTCTTGTATCTTTTGTCAGAGATCTTATCTTATCTTATAGTAAAGTGTCAGAAGAGATAAGCTTCAACTTCATGTAAATGAGTTCCCAAACTTCATCTGATATTCCTCTGGTTTTCTCACGTTTCTTGGGAATATCTGGGTCTCAGTTTTGTGTAGAATGACTTCTCTGATCAGCTCTGAAGTGGTTCTTGTTTCTTTGGGATTTAAATACTTTAAAATATTCTTCAATTTAATCCCATACTAGTTAGACTAGTATTTTTCCTTGTGAGAATATTTTTACTGTAAGTTTTTCTTCATCTTCTTCATTCTCACGTCTGGGTGTTCTCAGACTTCAAACTGGCTTTGAATTTCTTCCCAATTTGAATTTCTCCTTCGTAATTGACACCCAATTGCAATTGACTGGTAATTGGCACCCAATTTGAATTTCTCCATTGTCATTGGCACCCAATTAACTTTGACTTGTAATTGGCTCCCAATCTATTCCTGGTGCTTCAATTGCTTCCCAATTTGGATCATTAGACTTTGACTTCGAATTTGGCTCACAGACTTCTTTGCTTCCCAATTTGAATCATTTGACTTTGACTTCGAAATTGGCTCCCAATTTGAATCATTTGACTTTGACTTCGAAATTGGCTCCCAGACTTCTCCTGGTATTGAATTTCATAATTGGCTCCCAATTTGAATCATATGACTTTGACTTCGAAATTGGCTCCCAGACTTCTCCTGGTATTCAATTTCATCTCAATTCAATTGCTTCCCAACGTCTATGAAACTAGCTACCAATTTCAATTGCTCTGAAATCATCTCAATTCAATTGCTCTGAAATCATCTCAATTCAATTGCTTCCTAACGTCTGTGAAACTAGCTACCAATTTCAATTGCTCTGAAATTGGCTCATTTCATCTCAATTCAATTGCTTCCCAACGTCTGTGAAAATTGCTCTGAAATCGGCTCATTTCATCTCAATTCAATTGTTTCCCAACGTCCGTGAAAATTTCTCTGAAATCGGCTCATTTCATCTCAATTCAATTGCTTCCCAACGTCTGTGAAACTAGCTCCCAATTTCAATTGCTCTAAAATCGGCTCCCAAGTACAATTGCTTCTCTAGCGCCCAACTCCATCAGATTTAATCAATTTTGGCTTCTCAAATTTTACCTTGTAAAATTATTAATGGTGAGATTCAAACTTGAGCCATTTCACATAATACATCAAGCATCTTCCACCTCGTCCGTACAGCTTATTGGTTAAATCTCCAATCATCTTTGATGTATTCCTTTCTTTCCATAGATGCTTGATCTCCAAGTCAAATTCATGCAATCTTTCAATCTGAATTTTCTTCAACGAAAATTCTCTTGGGAATTCCTTTGGGTAGCATTGACGAGAAACTCATATTATTCATATACTTCTATTTGTCATTTTTCTCCAGACAAATTCTTGATTTTCAGTTTGATATCTTCATCTTCTATTTTCATGCATCTTCCTCTGTTTTTCTCTTTTACAACTTAAATAATTTCCCGATCATGGTCTAAGACTCTACAAGACCTATGAAATAAAATTGGGCATTCTACAAATACATATTTGACATATCAAAACCATTACACTTTATTCCTAACACTATGTATGGCAACGGATGGAGTTGACCATCTGAGGAGGATTGGTTTAATTATCTTGAACCTTTATCAAAAGCGCAATTTGTGAAAATTCATCTGCATAAGCAAACCAATTACTCCAAGCAGTATCACAACCCTCCTGATGATTATTTTCAAGAGTGACACAAGGCTAAAACCTTTGCTAAAATCTTCTACGATTATCGTGTTTTTAATGGGTACTAGGGACCGAGAATGAGTCGAGGTTACTCTAGATTCGCTTGGATCCCAAAGTTAACCACTAACCCCGAAGGACCCTGTGACACCCCAAAAATCCACATTCAATCCATGGATTAATTGAGTAATTAATCCTATTTTATTTGAAGAATTAATTCCTAAAATCCTGATTTTTAATACTCGAGGATTAGTATTTGACTAGTCAACTTCAAAGCTATGTTGTACCTTGAGCTTTGAGGGGAGTTCCCTTATTCCTTACACTTTCTAAAGGCTATTAAGGGTATCCTTGACTTTTCACCAAGAGTTAGTATTGTAACCTAACCTAGAAGACTTCTTCATTTCATTCCTTACTCCAAGCTAAGTTGAGACCCTTGTCAAGATTCCAAGATTTGCTACCAAGATTCAACCTTTCACCTATTTCGGCATCTAGGAGGGTAAGATCTAAGGCCAACTTGTGTTTTTGGTTTCATCTTAGTTGTCTTTTTCTTAAAGGTAGGATCTTTATGATCTTTTGGTTTAATCTTGAAGTGGGTTTGGAAAGTAAGCCTTGTGGGGAGCTTGTTGTGGTGTAAAGTGAAGTCTTTTGGTCTACAAGAGGTAACCCATGCTCTACAAAACCTATTTTGCTTACCTATATGTGATTTCTTGGATTCTACTTGTGCTTAGCTATGAAATGTGAGGGTTTATGCATTTGTCTTGTGATATTGCATATCTAGAGCTTGTGTTTAGGGTTCCTTTGTGCCATTGCGTGGAATTTTCCATGGTTCAAGTCATTTTGTTGTATTGGGTGAGATTTGGCATGTTTTGGACTTGAATTTGTGTTTGGAAAAGAAAATCCGCGAATGGATTTGTTGTGGTACAGGATTGTACCCGCGGGCGGAACGGTGGGCGGGGCACCACCCGCCGGCCTACCCGCGGGTACATAGCCTTGTGGGAAGGTGTTCCCGCGGGAGGAACCACGGGTGGGGCACTACCCGTGGGTCCACTCGCGGGTACATGGTTGGTGTTGTGATGGGATTTGTTCCCCGTGAGCCTTGTCAAAAGTGCATTCTTAAATGGACTTCTAGAGGAAGAAATGTATGTAGACAACCACCTGGTTTCGCTATTGATTGTGGACATGAAAAAGTATATCATCTCAAGAAAGGACTATATGGACTGAAACAACCTCCACGGGCTTGGTATGATACTCTTTCATACTTTCTCATAAATTGTGGATTCACGAAAGGAACTGCTGATAAAACACTCTTTCGGATCAAAGATGATGATCACGTGTTACTAGTACAAATCTATGTTGATGACATCATTTTTGGATGTACAAATCCAGATCTATGTGACAAATTCTCAAACCTTATGCAAGGAAAGTTTGAAATGAGCATGATGGGAGAATTAAACTACTTTCTTGGCTTACAAGTCAAACAATATCCAGAAGGAATATTCATCAATCAAGCCAAATATAAAAAGGATTTGGTTCGTAAATTTGGAATTGATGGAAAATCCTCAGTCAAAATTTCTATGAGTACATCACTAAGAATAGATATTGACAACAAATGGAAAGATGTTGATCAAAAGAACTTTCGTGGAATTATTGGATCTCTTCTCTACCTTACAGTAAGTAGACCTGAAATTTCTTTTGCTGTTGGGGTGTGCGCAAGATTTCAATCCAAACCTAAAGGAAGTCACCTAAGCGTTGCCAAAAAGATTTTAAGATACCTAAAGGGGACCCAATGTGTAGGACTTTGGTACCCGAAAGGAGGTTCTTTCGATCTAGTTGGGTATTCAGATGCTGATTTCGCTGGTTGTAGAATTGATCAAAAAAGCATCTCAGGAACCTGCCAGTTCCTAGGGGGAAGACTCATATCCTGGTTTAGTAAAAAGCAAAACTCAATTGCTACTAGCACAGCTGAAGCCGAATACATTGCGGCTGGCAGTTGTTGTGCTCAAATCTTGTGGATGACACACCAATTAAGAGACTATGGTGTAACAGCTCGAGAAGTGCATATAAAATGTCACAATACAAGTGCAATAGCTATTACACATAATCCTGTCCTACACTCTCGAACAAAACATATTGACATTAAGTACCACTTTATTCGTGATCATGTCGAAAGAAAGGATATCTCTCTTGAGTATGTCAACACTGATGATCAATATTAGCAGATATTCTCACCAAACCACTTTGTGAGAATAGATTTGCTTCTCTTCGACACGAAATCGGGATGATTGAAATGAACTAAAATGTTTGCGTGTTGAGAGGCCTTATTCCAAAAGATTCCTGAAAAGATTCTATAAAGCAAATCTTGGGAAAGCAAAAAGGGAAGTTGCTAGACTACTCTTGCACGCAAGATGACATCCTTTCGTGCTATGAAAGGACAAATTTTGCCAATTAATAATGTAACACCCCAGATTTTCAAAATATTTAAAACTTATAAAATAAAGGTGAAATCTCATTAAATCCCAAATAGAGTACGAGTGTACGGGGTGCTATGCCACACCTGAGCTAGAGAACTCAGGTGCACAGGCTAACTAACTAATGTCTCAATGATATGAACGTATAAACATGGCACGCAGGCCGAAAGGGAAACTAACTACTTCTATGTTCCAAGCTCTAGCGCACTCCAGTGACTTAATCTTCTGTGCCTGAAAGCCAAATATATCTGTTCAGCGAGAGATGCTGGTAACCCACTCCAACGCGTTGCAATACAATACGTATAGAGATATATATAGATATACGAAAACCATTTTAAAGCATGAAGATATATCCTATGAGACTCTAGCTTTTAAAACCGGGAATGACTCGACAGATAAGGCTAGACACAAGCAACAGTTATAACAGCGTATATGATCCACAACAGGCAAGACAGATAAAGATAAGCACAATTAATAATCACAACCCATTATAAACAATCCCCAGCATAAACCCCTTAGTCACATCCCCCAATATACTCATAAACACAACTCCTCCATATCTAATCACATAACACACTTTGTTGGCGCCACAGGACCAATCGCATGCCCATACATGAGGGTCAGCCATATAGCTCTGACACGGCCTCGCAGCACCCTGCCCCGTCTCACATTACGGAGGAGCCGATCTGTAACACCCCGTGTTACGGCTCCTAAAACCATTTAATTAATTAATCAATAGCCCAAGAGAAAGAATAAATCATAATGATTAATTAGGGAAAAAGGCCCACCATAGTCCATGGGCCATCATATATATATATGCCCAACCCCTAAACCCAATCCTTAGTTCCGAAAGAAATAGAATTAGCAAGCCTATAGTAGTAATTCCTAATTAGGACTCCTAAATATATAAATAAGGGACTTAGGAGACACCTAGAACCCCCCCGACACGCCTAGACGCCCCACTACCCCAGGAGAGCTCCAAGAATTCCCTTAGAAGAAATCAAGAAAGCAAGAAAGCTGAAAGAAAGATCCTTCATAGCCAAGGAATTAATTAAGGCTAAGAGGTAACCAATGTCTCAACAAAACCTATTTTCGTAGCTATAATTTCCCCTTAGGGTTTCCCCCATATGATTCTAAATGGCGAATCACTATGATTACTATTGATGTTGATTTAATGATTCCATGGGGAATCTTGATAATCTTGATATTGAGAGTTTCTTGATAATTATGATGTTCTTGATGATTAATTGGGATTTTGATGATTATGTGTTGTTCTTGATAATTATGATGTTTTTGATGATTAATTGGTATCCTTGATGATTATGTGTTGTTCCTACCGAATCTTGCAATTAGAAGACGAATTGTATTCTTGTTGATATAAAAGTGATTAGAACCCTAGGTTTTATCGTATGATATTATTCTTGGATTATCGGGTGGGGAAATCGCATGTTTGGGTGTTGATTATGCATGATAGGTTAGGTGTCGTTCGTTTCTCGTATTTGATCCGTTAATTGCCTACGTGTTGTCGTTAATCGCGTTGTAAAGTGTCTAAGCATGGTTTCGGGTTCCACAACGGTTCCCGGGGCGAAAAGTGATGAAAAGAGTCAGTGGGGGGTAGGTGGGGGTAGGGGACCCGCCACCTACCCGTGGCATTCTCGGGCAGTTCCGGCAGCGGGCAGCCGGCGGGCGGGCAGCTGCCCGCCGGGCACCCGCTGCCCGGAACAGTGATGACCGGCGGGCAGCCGGCGGGTGGACCCCCACCCACTGGCTACCCGCTGGAATCTTCCCTCCCTCGGGACCCCGGCTTCCCCGTTTGATGTTTCCCCGATCCCCGTGGTGTCCCAACGGACCCCGTTTGTCGTGCCTATGTCTAGTTTAGTATTTCGGGTACCGTTCGTAGGTTTATGAGTCGATTATATTGCCTGCTAGTTGAATTGGTATCCCGTTGACCTAGGTGGAAGAAGTATGAACCCCTTAGGACTATTCTTAGTTGGTGATGGTTCACGCATAGGTTTATTTATACGTTTATTCCCCTTCCCAACGTGTAATGTGGGTTGAATGTGCTTGCTATGTGTTATGTGTGCGTGTGGCCCCAATTCGGTTGCGATCGGATTGGTTATTCCTGAGCTGCGGTTCAGAAGCCGGCTACAGTCAGATGGGAATTCCTGGCTGCAGTTGGATGACGGTATCCTGGGCTGCGGTCCAGAAGCTGGTTGTAGTCAGATGGGAATTCTTGGCTGCAATCAGATGACATTTTCCCGAGCTGCGGTTCGGAGGCTGGCTGTAGTCAGATGGGAATTCCTGGCTACAGTCAGATTACACATTCTTATGAGCTGCGGTTCATCGGTCGGTTGCGATCGACCCCTCCGTGTTGCGATACAGGGCAGGGTGCTGCGGGGCCGTGTCAGAGCTATATGCGCTGACCCTCATGTATGGGCATGCGATTGGTCCTGTGGTGCCAACAAAGTGTGTTATGTGTTGTGACATGGACGAGTTGTGATTACGAGTGTCTTGGGGGATGTGACTATGGGATTTATATTGGGGATTGTTCATGTTGGGTTATGATCATTGTTTATGCTTTGCCTTATCTGTTGTGAACTGCATATGCTCGTTATAACTGTTGCTTGTGTCTGGCCTTATCTGTCGAGTCGTTCCCGGTTTTAAAGCTAGAGTTCGTAGGATATATCTTCATGCTCAAAATGGTTTTCGTATATCTACATATATATCTCTATATGTATTGTATTTCAACGCGTTGGAGTGGGTTACCAGCATCTCTCGCTGAACAGATATATTTGGCTTTCAGGCACAGAAGAATAAGTCACTGGAGAGCGCTAGTACTCGGAACGTAGAAGTAGTTAGTCCCCTTTCGGCCTGCGTGCCATATTGTGCATTTACATTATTGAGGACATTAGTTAGTTAGCCTGTGCACCTGGGTTCTCCAGCTCAGGTGTGGCATAGCACCCCGTACACTTGTATTATGTTTTGGGATTTAATGAGATAATACCTTTATTTTATAAGTTTTAAATGTCTTGAAAATCTGGGGTGTTACACGTTCGCAACCGACTGATGGACCTTTGTCCTACATAATATTTATATACATGACCGGTCTTTACCAGCCTGGTTAACAGTTGGGATGGTTCTCAGCCCATTCAACTGCCCGTATAGTGGACCTTTGTCCTATATAATATTTATATACCTGACCGGTCTGTACCAGCCTGGTTAACAACCGGTATGGTTCTCAGCCCATCCGACTGCCCGTATAGTGGAACTTAGTCCTATATAATATTTATATACCTGACCGGTCTCTACCAGCCTGGTTAACAGCCGGTATGGTTCTCAGCCCACCCGACTGCCCGTATAGCCCGATTGATCTTAACCAACTCGGGGTTACATGCACACATAACACATAGAAAGTACATGCAACCCACATTAACACATTGGGAAGGGGGAGAAAACGTATAACAAAACCTATGTGTGATTCATCACATACTAAGAATAGTCCTAAGGGGTTCATGCTTCTTCCACCTAGGTCAACGGGATACCAATTCAACTAGCATGCAATATAATAGACTCATAAACCTACGAACGGTACCCGAAATATCAAATTAGACATAGGCACGATTAACGGAGTCCGTTGGGACACCACGGGGGACGGGGAAACATCAAACGGGGAAGCCGGGAACCGAAGATGGGGAAAATTCCAGCGGGTGGCCGGTGGGTGGGGGCCACCCGCCGGCTGCCCACCGGATTTACTATTCCGTGCAGTGGGTCGCCGGCGGGTAGCTGCCCGCCCGCCGGCTGCCGGGATCACTATTCCGGCCGTGGGTAGGTGGCGGGTCCCCTACCCTCCCACCTACCCCCCACTGACTCTTATCACACAAATTCGCCCCGGGAACCATTGTGGAACCCGAAACCATGCTTAGACACTTTGCAACGCAATCAACGACAACACGTAGACAATTAACGGATCAAATACGAGAAACGAACGGCACATAATCTATCATGCTTTTCTAAACATAATAAACACCAAAACATGCGATTACCGCACCCGATAACCCAAGAATAACATCATATGGTACAACCTAGGGTTCTAATCACTTTTATATCAACAAGAATACGATTCGCCTTCTAATTGCAAGATTCGGTAAGAATAACACATAAGCATCAATGGCATCATACAATTATCAAGAACAACACATAATCATCAAGAACTCCATATAATCATCAAGAACATCATAATTATCAAGAATCTCCCAATATCAAGATTATCAAGATCCCCCATGGGATCATCACATCAATCATCAATCATAATCATCACAAGTCATTAATACACAATAATATTGGGAAATCCTAGGGGGGAAATCATAGCTACGAAAATAGGTTTTGTTGAGACATGGGTTACCTCTTAGCCTTAATTAATTCCTTGGCTATGAAGGGTCTTTCTTTAAGCTTTCTTGCTTTCTTGATTTCTTCTAAGGGAATTCTTGGAGCTCTTTGGGGTGGTGGAACGTTTATTGTGGTGGGGAGTTCTAGGTTCCTCTTGAGTCCCCTATTTATATATTTAGGAGTCCTAGTTAGGAACTTAATATTATAGGCTTGCTAATTCTATTTCTTTCGGGACTAAGGATTGGGTTTAGGGATAAGGGTCCATGGTCCATGGTGGACCATATTAATTAATTAAAGGGAATCCTAATCGTAGTCTGAATAGTAAAAGGCCTACTTCCCTTATTCCTAATAGATAACCAGGTCTAGGATTCCTAATTAGAATCTGAATAGTAAAGGGTTTACTTTCTTTATTCCTAATAGGCTTATGACTCTAATTTAGGCAAGGGTCCACGGTTCATGGTGGACCTTATTAATTAATTAAAGGAAACCTAACCGAATTAAATCATATTTAATTACTATTAATGGGATTAATTAAATAATTAATCCGGGATTGAAGGCCGTAACACGGGGTGTTACAAATAAGCTCACACTAATCCTTTATTCAAGTGTATTCTCTTTGGAAATTTCTTGTCTGCAGGTATGAGCACAAGAAAAGGAAAAGAGAAGACGGATAAAGAATGTGAAAAGAAAAAAACCAACCAACCCAAAGGCTGCTCAAATCCCAGAAAATCATCCTAATGAGACAGAAATCTTCCATGATCCTCTTGAAACTAAAAAAAACAAGGATGCTCTAAACAGAATGCTAGCAAGTTCACCATATTTGCAGAATCTCCTTCGTGATCCCACTGAACTCGAATCACATGAATCATTTCATTCCATTGGGAATCATGTGGGATACAATGACGTGGATAGTGTACTCAAAAGGAGCGACAGCTATGACTACTCACCATCAAGCACTCCTCCAAAATTGTCCTCACCTCTTAGATCAACTGCTAGCAGCAAGAAGAAAATGAACTAAATGAACGAATTTTTGTATCCTTTCTTCTATGTAAGCATAATAAATATCCTTTAATGATAAGTCATGTACACAAGTGCAAACCTCTTAAATGAAAATTCTTGTTTCTTGCATCATATATCCATTGGGTAAAAACATAAGCACAATGTGAAAATTTATGCTACAAAATCTCCGAAAGATTCCAAAAAGAAAGATATAGTACTTGAATCCAAAATATTTTGAAAAGATCTTAAGGCAACATTCACTTTTTGCGCCAACAAAAAGACCTCCTCTTCAACGAGAAACACTCATCCTTACCCACTAACATATTTTAGTGTTTTAGTAGTGTTGATTGCAGGAATGAATCAAAACAAAGGTAAAGGACGAATGGATGAAGCAGAGAAATGAGCCATTCGACGAGATCATCATCTAATGGAAGCTAGCAAACTAACAAACTCTACAGTCATAAAAATGGAAGAAGATGGTGATAGAGTAAAGGTCACATACTCTCTGCCAAACACAACCATCAAAGAACATAAGGAAATCTTGGACAAAACTGTCATGGAGTCTCAAGCAAAGAGAGCATATCATCTGGAACAAGCCCAAAGATTGGCGAACGAAAGGATAATGGACTTAAAAAGTGCACATGGAAATTCATCTAAAGGATCTCCACCCACCTTTCGTTGGTACCCTATCTCTGATGTTCCTAAAAAGGATGAAAAATCTTATGAAGATTTCTCTCTTGCTCACACTCAGTCACCAAGCGGATTGCTTGAGCCCACCCTCTCACTTGAGGAACTGGACGAATATGCAAAAATGGCCAGCATATGCGAAAGGACTGATGAGACAACTCACCTGGAACTTCACATGCCTTATCGTTTTCTTTAAAGCATTATTCGTGTCTATCTCATATGTAAGGCATGGTTATCTGCGTTATGGTTTCTTTTAATAAAGGTCTATGCTACCGGGTGTCAGTCATAATGATCCTCTTGATAAAGCCCTCAAAATGCTGAAAAGTTGCCCTATTGGTCAAAGATCATCTTAAGAACTAAGTTGGCATCTCATAAATTGTTCAACCATGAACTTAAGAGTTACGCAAAATTTCATGGTATTAAATGTGATGATCCTAATAAGTTACAAAGTTCACGGGAATTAATTTTTCTAAAATTTTTGTCCAATACATAGAGGACACGTCGACCATGACCTTGATTAACATTAGGATTTCATCCAAGTTATCAGAACCTCGTTGAAAATGATGCATATGCATTGAATGAATGCATCAAGTTCTAGCTATAAAAGGAGGATATTAGCAATGGTTCATTATCAACATCTCAAAATTTGTCTAAAATGGCACCTCGTAAACCCATCACCAGAGATACAACAAAAAAGAATCACAGAAAGGGCCCGTCTTGTTCGAGAAGAACAAGGTGATTTTTATCCTGGAAACAGCATGAGAGCTCCATTGGACATATCCTCAGAGTCAGACCTCGGGCACTATGATAGATTCATCACATATGAATCTGGAGAAGAACCTTCAATGGCAAATCCAAAAGAAGAACTTCCTCTTATCGTCAGAATGGGCTTCCTATCTGAAAAATCCTGGAATGATCCAGACATGGACAAGGATCTTCGTAGCTTCCTCAGAACATATGACTGCAAATCCGAACTTGTTGGATATCCAGAGGTATATCCTTTTGCTGAAACCGAATCCTCCGTTGGTTCATCTCGTCCTGACTCCTCAACACTTAAGAAAAAAGCAAGAAAAGATAGGGAGAACCCAGTAAGGCGAAGAAAGGAAAAGAGAAGAAGTAGAATCTTCTCAAAATATCTTAAGATGTAATCTGGTATTCTTCGCTTGGAATAAAATGTGGTTTATTATGTTTCAATCTCTTTCTCACAGAGAGATATATCTTTATTTGATTTATTTTATCTTGTTGAGAATCGAATCATAACTGATGCACAAGTCCCTATGAAATCTCGTGACTGTTACATTTTCTCCGTGGCCATCATTAAATTACGTGCTAATGGTCAAAGCCGTAATAAATGGCTCGATGAATAACATAAAGACATTGAATGGTCATTCAATGCTCACAACACTCAATGCTAAATCTCAGCTACAAAAGGTCGTGAGTTGTGAACACAAATCTCAAATAAACACATTTCTCTCCCCAAACTCAGAAACAGTTTGATCATGGCATCTCGAAGGCCAGTCACACGTCTACAAACTAAGCAGCAGAAAGAATCTCGAAGGCCAGTCACACGTCTACAAGGAGATTTTTACCCTGGAAATAGCGTGCATGCTCCCCTAGATCTCTCGTCGGATGATGAACAGCCTGAAAAAGATGATGTATCTCTCACCTCTGAAGATGAAGAGAACCCCATTGCTGATCCTCATGAAGTTCCACCACCAATTGAAGGAGGACGAGACTTTCCAACTGCTGAAGACTGGAAAAATCCCCGTGCTGACCATGACTATCTCATGTACCTAAGCACTAACGCCAATGAATTTGACGCTGGTAGTGAAGAAAGGCCAGCACCTACTCCTTCTGGGTCTAAGTCAGTCAAGACCGCGAAATGGTTTCGCAAGGAGTTAGACAAAATGATGTCAATGAGAAGTGTGGAGGACAAGGACGTGAAGGGAAAAACAATGAAATAACTTTCCTTTGTTTAATATCTTTTCTATGTACTCTCATCTGATGTTTCTCCTGGATCATCATCAATAAATATCCTCTCATTGCATCTTGCTGAAACCTTACTTGTTTCGTCTTTTATCTAACTCGAAACGATGCCACACGAAATGTCTAAACGAGATAAGTAACTCTTTATTTGATTTACTTTATCTTCTGAGCATGCTATGTCACATCTATCTCATTTCGTCAGGAATCTTCTTCCGAAACATTAGAACTCTATATCTTTGTGTGTCTAGTCTTTCACACATGGAATATGTGTCAAACCTCGGTATGAACGGCCATTCCTACCTATAAATAGACACATCTTGCAATAGAATGCTCATTCCAATTCGTGACAATGGATAAGGGAAAGAAAAAGATATCCTCCTCTGTATCCTTGCCGAAGAAAGACTTGAAAGAAGTTCAAGAGATGTTCAAATCTCTTAGCCTATCTACTGAGCATAGAGAAAGTTCTCATGGATCGTCTACCAAAAAGCTTCACTCAACTATTCGGGAAAATGTTCGTCCTCCACTTGGTCCATCCAATCTCACGATGAATGCTTTTAAGGAAGATCCATCTTACACTTGGTCATCTCTATGTTTCGTATGCGCTATCTCTCTACAAATGAATCGTGGTCACAAAATCGTCATAACCGAGACTTTCTTCAAGTGGTCACAGCATGGTATTTATTTAACTCTCGTGAAAAATCACATCTCTTTTAGAAGATAAATGCACTGATAGTTATTTGGAATTAAGAGGTTATACCGTAACAGTTCGATGGAGTTGATCGAAGTGATCGTGTGGCCACAAACCTCGGCCCACTACCCCATGCACCTCTGTCAGTTGATGCGACCGGTATTTAATGCGGGTGTTTTGCACTCAAGTGCTGTTCTCTCTCATATTTAATTGGGAATGATCAAAATTGATCTGATACTGGACTTATCAGAGTCACTTACCATATCAGATTACCTTATTGGTAGAATGGGAAGAGTCACTCTCATTCAAATTCAAATACAGGCCGGGTTACCCGGGTAATTATCTTGGCCCATGTGAAAACCCATTGAAAAACCCTCTCCTTTATAACCTAAACCATCATCTCCTTGTCACTTTTCTAATATTTGCAAGACTTCTTCAATACTCTAAGTCTACAATCCTCTTCGTAATCATCAACTCTCCCTCCCAAACCTAGAAAACACATACCTCCATATCTGATGCCATGGCAAAGAAATCCAAAGTTTCAGCATCAGACACCGAACCAGAAACACCGACAACAATGGTGGTACCCAGCTTTACAACCTCCGACATCAACTTTATTGAGTCAAGGAGTCCATTCATCATAGGCGGATGCATGTGGGATGCTCATGGTTTTCTTGAGTATGTCCTTGACAGATCATTTGGAGAAGACGTGATTCATCTCTTGAATGAAAGTGGGTTGTACAACTTTGAAACTCATCTATATAAGTACTGGTTTCAGGTGGACGTTGCTCAGTTCTATCTGAACGCCACTGTATCCGCCGACGGTTCAGAAATCTCATCGGAACTCAATCGCACCGCCATAACACTAACAGTTGAAGACGTAAGGAAAGCTTTCAACTTCCCGGATCAAGATGAGACATATCATTATGACTTCTCTGGATATTACTACGAAAAGAATGCATTCTATGAGAAGATCAAGAATAAACAAGGACCAGCATCAACCGAGATCACCTGGCCCTTATAGAAGAAATGGTTTCACTTGGACTACGAATTCACTGTTGACATATTCAACAAAATTGTAGAGCACAAAACTTCGGGGATAGACGATGTAACCAAGGATAAGTTGAAAATGTTGCACGCCTTTCTCGGGGAATACAAAGTGGACTGGTCGAAAGTTGTCTTCAATCAACTTCGACACGTCATCACCAATGGACGATCGTCACCAGGAGATATTACAAAGAAAATTGGCTATGGTTTTTTAGTAAGCCATCTTCTCGCCACAAAGAAAGTTCCCTTATGTGCTGGAGTCTCACATCGGCGAAAGGTATGTCATATGAAATCCAAACCCTCTTGATATGACAAGCAGAAAGCACTAGAGCTTAGATTGCAATTGGACTTGGTGAAAAAGGAACGGAAGTCCAAAAGAGCCAAAAAAAACCGATGATGATATGCCCAAGGCCAAGAGATCGAAGAAAGACAAAGACTCCTCCGCACCAGAGATGAAAGTTCAATCTGCCGCTCAACCTGTATTCGAGACAAAAGCTTCATCTGTAGTTTCACCCGAATCTGAGAAGCAAGTTACACCAACAGTTCAACCAGTTCCTGAGATTACAAAACCGAAACCTCCAGCTGGTACCAAGAAAGAAGACCCTCAGAAGACGCCCCAAATTTCAACAACAGAACCTGTCATCATTGATGATTCTTTCGAAGGAGAAGATGTTGCATTATCCAGCCCTGTACAAGCATCAAAAAGTCATTTTCGACCTACCATCACTAAAGCAAACGAAATCATTGCAAGATTAGCTCCCCCTCCTGCATCCACCTTAAGAGCAAAGTTGAAAAAGAAGTCTGGATCTTCTTAGGGGGAAGAGAAGAAACGTGATTCATCCTGAAAAGCCTCAAAGAAGCGAAAGACGAGATCTGATAGCGCAGAAAGTTTAAAGCAAACTTCCTTGCCACAAGAACCCATCCCAGTAGAGCAACTCAACACGAGTTTGACACAAGAACCTGCTGCGGTGGAAAAGGATGCTCACGATACTCCAGCTCTAAATGGCCACTTAAGTCTCCCACAAGAACCTGGATTGCCAGATCAGACGAGATAAGTGGTCAATAATCCAATCATTCTCACAACACCGGCTGTTGAAACTTCCTTCCCACAAGAACCTACCCGTGCAGAGCAGATAGTTCCTATTCTGACACAAGAACCTGTTATGGTTGATGAGGACGAAAGTATGCCACAACCTTCCAATCACTTAAGTCTCCCAAAAGAACCTGGTCAGTAGCTGAGACGAGAGAAGTGATTACATAGCCTCAAACCGATAAGAAAGAAGCTCTACCTGAACCCGAAGTCACTCAGGAACCTGCCAAACCAGTGGACTCGAGAGCTGTTGTGCAAGCACCTGAAACTATTCCACATCCTGCCCCTTCGAAAGACCAACTGCTTCGTCAATCAATTGAGAATGACTTTAACAGAGTCATGCAGTGGCAAATATGGCGAACATCACCTCTGCAAACTTTTCTTGAAACATTTGACGAAATGAAGGATGAAGAAGACTTTGCTCTGGAGTGGCTTGGCACACAAGACGTTTACAATGCAATCCGTCTCGAAACCATAAATCGTGTATATTCCTACAAGGTGAACAATTGCACTCTTGGAAAAGACAAAGCTCCCATCTGAATTGAGCTAAATAAGCCGCCTTTGGATCCTGCTTATGAAGAAGAAATGAAAGAGTTCAGATATGCTCTTCTTTTATCCAAAGTAAAAACGAAATTAGAAAAAACCCATCAGAATGATCCAGCTTGTAATGTTAGCGGATTCAAGGATGACGAAGGGAAGGAAATCGCGGATGAAGACGGAAGACTAACTACAGAACACGATACCAGTGAGGATAACTCAGAAGCAGATGAGTCTCCAAATAACGATGAAAATGATGATGGATACGATAAAAATGATGAAGATGCCAATGACGAAGACAATGATGATGAAGAAGAAAGTAATAATGAAGAAGATGATGACATGAAGGATGACGATGATGAACATGATGATGATGATTCGGGAAATGATGATGACGATGATGGCAATTTGGGTTATAATAGCGAATCTCCTATCATTGGCAATACCGAATACGTACCCGATAGATCCCCAGCACCTCGCTCATCTCCACCTAAGGACAATTCCGCTCATGATCCGTCTCACTCTATGCCTCCACCAAGACAAAGTGAAGCTGTTGCAAATCAAGCTCGTGATGATAAAATGGAAGCATCACCTGGTGATGAATCGCTGGAAACATCGCCTCCAGAAATGCCATTTGAACACAGAAGTTCTCTTCAAAAACGTATGCTTCTTTTTCCCGAAAGAAGTCCCACTCTCGACCATCTTGATCCCGAGAACATTATGCATCAGATGTTGAACACAGTCCGTCTGGCCGAGCTTATTCATCAGCAATATCTAATTCATAGAGAGCATGACGCCCTAACCTTAGCTAGACTGTGTGATAAGGTCGACAGCTTGATGAAGACAAATTCTCAATAGCAACCGAGCTTATCTACTGCCGATTTCCAAGAGAAGATAACACAGGACCTCCATCGTCAAAATGATCTTCGCGACAAGATTGCAAAAGAACAGCATGCCCTTAAACTATCCCAATTCGCCCTCAAAGAGAGAGTTGACCTTGCCTGCACAAAGGTAGACTTAGGGCATGACAACATGTTTCAGATAGGTGAATATCTGTAACACCCCGTGTTACGGCCTTCAATCCCGGATTAATTATTTAATTAATCCCGTTAATAATAATTAAATATGATTTAATTATGTTAGATTTACCTTTAATTAATTAGTGAGGTCCACCATGAATCGTGGACCCTTGCCCGAATAAGAGTCTTAAGCCTATTAGGAATAAAGGAAGTAGGCCTTTTACTATTCAGATTAGGATTAGGATTCTCTTTAATTAATATGATCCACTATGGACGATGGACCCTTATCCCTAAAACAAGCCCTAGCCCTATAAGGAATAGAATTAGTAAACCCATACCATTTAGGCCCTAACTAGGAGTCTTAAATATATAAATAGGGAACTTAGGAGGCACCTAGAATCCCCACCACATTAATCTCTCACCACCCAAAGAGTTCCAAGAATTCCCCTAGGAGAAATCAAGAAATCAAGAAAGCTTAAAGAAAGATCCTTCATAGCCAAGGAATTAATTAAGGCTAAGAGGTAACCCATGTCTCAACAAAACCTATTTTCATAGCTATGATTCCCCCTTAGGGTTTCCCCCATATTATTGTGTATTGGCGAGATATGATGATTATTATTGATGTTTGATGTGATGATCCCATGAGAGATCTTGATAATCTTGATATTGGGAGATTCTTGATAATTATGGTGTTCTTGATGACTATATGGGGATCTTGATAATTATATGGAATTCTTGATGATTATGTGATGTTCTTGATGGTTGGATGTTATCCTTGATGCTTATGTGTTATTCTTACCGAATCTTGTAATTATAAGGCAAATCGTATTCCTGTTGATGTAAAAGTGATTAGAACCCTAGGTTGTATCGTATGATTTATCGGGAGGGGAAATCGCATGTTTGGGTGTCGGTTATGATTAGAAAAGCATGATAGGTTATGTGCCGTTCGTTTCTCGTATTTGATCCGTTAATTGTCTACGAGTTGTCGTTAATTGCGTTGAAAAGTGTCTAAGCATGGTTTCGGGTTCCACAACGGTTCCCGGGGTGAAAAGTGATAAAAAGAGTCAGTGGGGGGTAGGTGGGGGGTAGGGGACCCGCCACCTACCCATGGCCGTAAAACACCGCCCGGCAGCGGGTGGCCGGCGGGCGGGCAGCTGCCCGCCGGCGACCCGCTGCCCGGAACAGTAGAATCTGGCGGGTGGCCCCCACCCACCGGCTACCCGCTGGAAAATTGTCCCACCCGGGACCCCGGCTTCCCCGTTTGATGTTTCCCCTTTCCCCGTGGTGTCCCAACGGACTCCGTTTATCGTGCCTATGTCTAGTTTGATGTTTCGGGTACCGTTCGTAGGTTTATGAGTGTATTGTATTGCATGCTAGTTGAATTGGTATCCCGTTGACCTAGGTGGAAGGAGTATGAACCCCTTAGGACTATTCTTAGTATGTGATGGATCACCATAGGTTTTGTTATACGTTTTCTCCCCCTTCTTAATGTGTAATGTGGGTTGCATGTGCTTGCTATGTGTTATGTGTGTGTGTTACCCCAATTCGGTTGCGATCGGATTGGTTATCCTGAGCTGCGGTTCAGAAGCTGGCTGCGGTCAGATTGATACTCTTGGGCTGCGGTCCACCGTTTGGTTGCGATCAAACGTTTCTATATGAGCTGCGGTTCGTCCTTTTTCCTGGCTGCGGTCAGATGACATTCTCTTGGGCTGCGGTCCACTGTTTGGTTGCGATCAAACACTATGATGAGCTGCGGTTCATCGGTCGGTTGCGATCGACCCCTCCGTGTTGCGATACGGGGCAGGGTGCTGCGGGGCCGTGTCAGAGCTATATGCGCTGACCCTCATGTATGGGCATGCGATTGGTCCTGTGGCGCCAACAAAGTGTGTTATGTGTTGTGACAGGGACGAGTTGTGATTACGAGTATCTTGGGGGATGTGACTATGGGATTTATGTTGGGGATTGTTTATGTTGGGTTGTGACTATTGTTTATGCTTTGCCTTATCTGCCTTATCTGTTGTGAACTGCATATGTTTGTTATAACTGTTGCTCGTGTCTGGCCTTATCTGTCGAGTCATTCCCGGTTTTAAAAGCTAGAGTTCGTAGGATATATCTTCATGCTCAAAATGGTTTTCGTATGTCTATATATATCTCTATATGTATTGTATTTCAACGCGTTGGAGTGGGTTACCAGCATCTCTCGCTGAACAGATATATTTGGCTTTCAGGCACCGAAGATTAAGTCACTGGAGTGCGCTAGAACTTAGAAGTAGATAGTTTCCCTTTTGGCCTGCGTGCCACGTTTACGTATTTACGCTTTGAGGATATAGTTAGCCTGTGCACTTGGGTTCTCTAGCCCAGGTGTGGCATAGCACCCCGAACGCTTGTATTTATATCTTGGGATTTAATAAGATTCTACCTTTATTATAAGTTTTAAATGTCTTAAAAATCTGGGGTGTTACAGTTGGTATCAGAGCTTAAGTTTGACCCTAGGATAAGACTCTTAAGACCGGACTTTAGGGCACTAGGCTTGAACTCTAGGTACTTGGAAACATATGATCCAGGGATCTTAGGACGCGCAGTGAGATTGTGAAACCTACACATAACCTCCCTTTACTTCATCCCTCTCTAACTTAAAGGAACCTCCCCCTACGCTTACCACACCAGGTAAGGGTGCGAATAGATAAGTTTTCTTCCACAACTGGGTAACGTACACTTACCCGATAAATCGCCTCGTCCTAACTCCCGTCAAAAGACTTGACAAGGACCCTGACCAAAGAAAAGGAAGATTTGGATGACTACTAAGAAGAGGCGTTACAGTCAGGACTGCTAAAAGGGACGGACTGCATTACGCACCAACCCAGGGTAACCACGATAACCCCCGATTCAGACAAATGGCATGCACCTTCCGACAAGTTGCTTTATCTCGGCAAACCCAGGTTGCGGCGACAACAAACAGGAAAGAGAACTAGAACACTGATTAAAGTAGCGGATGAACGACACCATTAGTCGAATCCTTGGGTGCAAGGTAAGTATATCGCGACACCTTGCGACCCCACCACCCCAGTTTAAAATATCATCCGCCCTGAAACCCCAGCATCTTGATACCCCTATTTGTTGAAAACTCCCACCCCGAATCCTTAATTACCGTAAGAGCAAATTCACAACCGTCATGACCTTGCTCACCCTTTGTTGCACCTAACCCAAACCCTCGGAAACCCTAAATTGATATGAGCATTGGAATCATCGCCCTTACTCTATGTTCATATCCCCACTCCTTTTGGAAACCCTGTTAAAAACCGTAGAGCAGCATAAAGCCCTTACCCTGCCCAGGGGCGTGAAGAATCGACATTCATTGATCCAATATTAAAATAAGTTGTTAGATAGGAATCGGCGAAGTAGGTGGAAGTTACGAATACGTATCATCCCACCCTTGCACGAAAACCGTGAAGGCGTTACGAGAAACCATAGCCGGTACGTACGCCATGCGTTGACAAGAGCAGGCAAACAAATACGTTCAAAGTGTCAGGGGCCCTCGCTACAGAAAACATCGTCAAATAGGTGTAACAGGCCGAACCTCAAAGCGGATATAAAGCCTTGCTAAGAATTTCATCCACCAACCCGAAACCCCCTTGACCCTTAAGAACCCTCGGCAAGGATTAGGAGTCAAGACCTAGGGATTTGACCCACTAACCGACTGGGTCCAGACTCCTGAACATCCGAGGGGAACATGCACGGAAACCATCACGAGAATTCCCTTGGAAGCCATAGAGACGAAGGGGACTTCGACACGGGAAGAGAAGATCAAACGAAAATCTTAGAATCAAACAAAGCCAAGGAAAAGGGATCACCAGTTCGACTGCACGCCACAACCAAGCCCTAAACAGGCATAATCACTCGAAGCCAAGACTCCTTAGCCCCTTTCCCTCCCCATGCAAATCAAGTACCATTTCGTTAAAGAATCCGTCCTATCACTCCAAACCTCGCTCTTGATCCCTCATTACAGACGAACCCGTACAAGGTGGCAACCTTCCTTCCTGTATTACGACCTTGAGACATCGACCCTATCCGCCCCTCGACTTTGAAACCTAGCCCTTGCACTCCTTACACCCCTTTAAACCCAGACCAAGAAAACATAGATATATATATGTATGTATATCTACCTCTAGAACTCGTGCTTAAGGATCAATGAACATTGTACGATGGGTCATCCTATGTATCCAAGTCCCTTTAATTGTGCACAAGGGCATGGGACTTGTCAGGACATGAATCTGTGCATTTTTGGGGTCTTTTCCGAAGGAATTGACTATTCCTAGTCACTTTCCCGCGGGTCCCCAACGGGTCCTTGATGGGACCTTGGCGGGTCCTTGGCAGGAGCTTGGCAGGCGGACGACCGCCCACCTCGCGCCCACTGGTACAATGTGCTGATTTCTTAACCCCTCATTTTATTGATTTGTGGCGCACTTGTGTGCCTCGATTGAGGAATGTGAGTCTTGGGTAAGGAACCATGGACCACCCAAACATAGTGTCCTACGTAAAAGACCTTGACGCATGAGACACCATCGGGAAATCACAATCAATTACATTGCACGAGTAATTGAAATCGGATCCTACGATACAACCGACTAGGGATGTTTGGCGTAAAGGATTGCGCAAACCAAGGAGGCGAGTTGGGAACTCGTACTAAGAACCCACGAAAACCTTAAAAGTCAAAATGCTAAGGAGGGACCGGGACTCCTCCAAACCATGGACATCGTTCGAGCAAATCAGAGGACTCCTTACAAGTTGTATGGAATCAAGAACTACGTAGCCCATGGTGCTAAGCAAAAGGGTGAAGAACACATTCGCGCCAAGACTTCAAGGGTCATTAAGGACCTACAAGGAGATGAGGTGACTCGTAAAGTCGCCGAGTCATCCCACAACGAGATTTGGTAACCGACTGCGCTTTAAAAGAAAAAGGGCACGCAAGGACACCTTCATCATTAAAAATAACACAAACAGGGCACAACAATGCCGAACCTCGGGTAAGACATGAAGTCTTACTAAGAATTTCATCCACTAAAGAGGAGATGAAATTCAATAAGAAGAGAAATTCAACCCAAAGTCCATCGACTCCCAAGAGACTTTGGGAAGAATTTGGGAAGTGCGCCCTAAGAGATTGGCTTAGTTGACCCAACTTGGTCAAGACCTTGGGCGCATTAAAGAAGTAAGTGTTGAATCACCACGGGAATTTCCCTCAAGATAGAAGAGAAGGATGAAACCTTAGCCCGGGAAGCAAGGTCTAACAAGGATCTTAAAGTCAAGCAAGTACCAACACCAAGGAAGGAGGATCATCAGCTCGTCGACGCATCGTGATCAAAGCATCTAGCCAGATTATTCACTTGGGATCGAGAAACCTTAACCCATCCTAGCCGAATTCCTTTCCCTTCCTCGGAAAATCGGCCTCCTCCTTATTTCAAAACCCTTTCTACCCTTCAGACCCCATTCGTAATCCCATGTTTTAACGATTCCATACAAGGTGGCAACCTCACAACCTAAGTTGCAACCTTGAAAACTTGATCCTAATTCCTGAATTCACCGTATCCTCAAGTTTGAAACCCACTCTCTTAGCCCTGTAAACCTAATCGTTCCCAAAAAAAACCCAACACGCATAGGCGTACAAGTATACAATTTCCCTGTGGAATACCCTCCCTATAGGACCACGGTTCTACTCTTGACTCGTTAACCCTGCAACGATTTCCAACCTTCGGGGACGAAGCTTCTCGTAAGGGGGGGGGGGGGGAGAGTGTAACACCCCGTGTTACGGCCTTCAATCCCGGATTAATTATTTAATTAATCCCGTTAATAATAATTAAATATGATTTAATTATGTTAGATTTACCTTTAATTAATTAGTGAGGTCCACCATGAATCGTGGACCCTTGCCCGAATAAGAGTCTTAAGCCTATTAGGAATAAAGGAAGTAGGCCTTTTACTATTCAGATTAGGATTAGGATTCTCTTTAATTAATATGATCCACTATGGACGATGGACCCTTATCCCTAAAACAAGTCCTAGCCCTATAAGGAATAGAATTAGTAAACCCATACCATTCAGGCCCTAACTAGGAGTCTTAAATATATAAATTGGGAACTTAGGAGGCACCTAGAATCCCCACCACATTAATCTCTCACCACCCAAAGAGTTCCAAGAATTCCCCTAGGAGAAATCAAGAAATCAAGAAAGCTTAAAGAAAGATCCTTCATAGCCAAGGAATTAATTAAGGCTAAGAGGTAACCCATGTCTCAACAAAACCTATTTTCATAGCTATGATTCCCCTTAGGGTTTCCCCCATATTATTGTGTATTGGCGAGATATGATGATTATTATTGATGTTTGATGTGATGATCCAATGAGAGATCTTGATAATCTTGATATTGGGAGATTCTTGATAATTATGGTGTTCTTGATGACTATATGGGGATCTTGATAATTATATGGAATTCTTGATGATTATGTGATGTTCTTGATGGTTGGATGTTATCCTTGATGCTTATGTGTTATTCTTACCGAATCTTGTAATTATAAGGCAAATCGTATTCCTGTTGATGTAAAAGTGATTAGAACCCTAGGTTGTATCGTATGATTTATCGGGAGGGGAAATCGCATGTTTGGGTGTCGGTTATGTTTAGAAAAGCATGATAGGTTATGTGCCGTTCGTTTCTCGTATTTGATCCGTTAATTGTCTACGAGTTGTCGTTAATTGCGTTGAAAAGTGTCTAAGCCTGGTTTCGGGTTCCACAACGGTTCCCGGGGCGAAAAGTGATGAAAAGAGTCAGTGGGGGTAGGTGGGGGGTAGGGGACCCGCCACCTACCCATGGCCGTAAAACACCGCCCGGCAGCGGGTGGCCGGCGGGCGGGCAGCTGCCCGCCGGCGACCCGCTGCCCGGAACAGTAGAATCTGGCGGGTGGCCCCCACCCACCGGCTACCCGCTGGAAAATTGTCCCACCCGGGACCCCGGCTTCCCCGTTTGATGTTTCCCCTTTCCCCGTGGTGTCCCAACGGACTCCGTTTATCGTGCCTATGTCTAGTTTGATGTTTCGGGTACCGTTCGTAGGTTTATGAGTCTATTGTATTGCATGCTAGTTGAATTGGTATCCCGTTGACCTAGGTGGAAGGAGTATGAACCCCTTAGGACTATTCTTAGTATGTGATGGATCACCATAGGTTTTGTTATACGTTTTCTCCCCCTTCTTAATGTGTAATGTGGGTTGCATGTGCTTGCTATGTGTTATGTGTGTGTGTTACCCCAATTCGGTTGCGATCGGATTGGTTATCCTGAGCTGCGGTTCAGAAGCTGGCTGCGGTCAGATTGATACTCTTGGGCTGCGGTCCACCGTTTGGTTGCGATCAAATGTTTCTATATGAGCTGCGGTTCGTCCTTTTTCCTGGCTGCGGTCAGATGACATTCTCTTGGGCTGCGGTCCACGGTTTGGTTGCGATCAAACACTATGATGAGCTGCGGTTCATCGGTCGGTTGCGATCGACCCCTCCGTGTTGCGATACGGGGCAGGGTGCTGCGGGGCCGTGTCAGAGCTATATGCGCTGACCCTCATGTATGGGCATGCGATTGGTCCTGTGGCGCCAACAAAGTGTGTTATGTGTTGTGACAGGGACGAGTTGTGATTACGAGTATCTTGGGGGATGTGACTATGGGATTTATGTTGGGGATTGTTTATGTTGGGTTGTGACTATTGTTTATGCTTTGCCTTATCTGCCTTATCTGTTGTGAACTGCATATGTTTGTTATAACTGTTGCTCGTGTCTGGCGTTATCTGTCGAGTCATTCCCGGTTTTAAAAGCTAGAGTTCGTAGGATATATCTTCATGCTCAAAATGGTTTTCGTATATCTATATATATCTCTATATGTATTGTATTTCAACGCGTTGGAGTGGGTTACCAACATCTCTCGCTGAACAGATATATTTGGCTTTCAGGCACCGAAGATTAAGTCACTGGAGTGCGCTAGAACTTAGAAGTAGATAGTTTCCCTTTTGGCCTGCGTGCCACATTTACGTATTTACGCTTTGAGGATATAGTTAGCCTGTGCACTTGGGTTCTCTAGCCCAGGTGTGGCATAGCACCCCGAACGCTTGTATTTATATCTTGGGATTTAATAAGATTCTACCTTTATTATAAGTTTTAAATGTCTTAAAAATCTGGGGTGTTACAGTATCAGCTCACTATGCTCGAGTATGTCAAAGATGTCTTAAATGCGGTTAATACTCTAACCAGGTTTTCTGCCTCCCCATGTGTTGATGCCAAAAAGGGGGAAAAGAATAGAAAGGATGATGATAAGGACGAAGACAGAAATAGATCACCACCTAATCTTGGTGAATCCAGGAGAAACAGTGAAGGAAAAACCACGAGACATGAAGAAAGAAGAAGCTCACCTAGAAACACGAGATCGTCACCTCCAGTATCCTGATCTCGACAACAATACACTTCAAGATCAATACAACATTCCATCAAAACTCGTCATTCCTTCGGATCCACTTCTGAGTTCTCATTCTTTGGGAAGACGAACATAGAGAAAAAGAACCTTCGCCAAAAGCTTATGCGAAAGGACACTGTAACAATGGACACCACATGAAACTTCCTCACTTATCAACCATATGAAGAAGGAAGTGGAAAACGCTTTGATGGGTACAATATACCTGTGTGGATGAAGAAGAGAGATAACTACTTCAGGCAAGTCCAACATAGTCAAAGCAATGAAGAAATCAAGAAGGCAAATCTTGAGCTATGGAATAAGCAAGAAGAGGCGAGACTTGCCAGAGAAAAGGAGTTGATTGAGCGAGAAAGGGTAAAGGATAAAATCAAGGATGTAACGAAAGTCAAGAAAGATGCTAAATCAGGAGTCAAATATAATGCTGCATTCAAGATCCACGCAGAATCAGGGAAGAGGTACACCGAAGGGATGCACTCGTTTGAGCTCATTGCCTGGTGGAATCTCGGCATCATTGAAGGATAAAACATCCTCGAAGCATACAATAACTATGTGAGTTGCAACATTAAAAGAAAATATGAAGACCTCGTCAGAGAAAATCCAATCCGAAAGTTCAGAGAGCATATCAACCGAGAAATTGACATGGACAGGATGCTCAAACAACAAAAGGAAAGAGATGACAAAGAACGAAAGGAGGCCCAACTACAGAAGGCGAAACTTTTAGATATGTAAAAGTTTTTTCCACCATGCCTTTGACAATATTTTGTAAGTGTTTTTGATCTTTATAAAAGTCACCTTTTGATTCTATCTATCGTGTCTCTATCTAAGTTACCTGTTATATTTGTTTGTAATTATCTTTATGTTTATTAGAAAGCGAATGTAAACTCTTCTGCTTGGCTGTTTTGAAATGAAAAATCCCTTATGGGAAAATTATCGGCCTTATAAGCAGAGTATAGGTTTTGGCATCATCAAAAAGGGGGAAATTGTTAGGAACATATGTATTAGGATTTTGATGATACCAATGTAACTTAGAAGTAGACACATGGTTGCAAAAATCGCTCCTAGGTGCCAATTAATCGGCGCCTAGGCGCTAGGCGACTGCCGGCCGCCGCGAGGAAGGCCGGAATCGGCCTCCTCCGAGGCCGGCCCGCTAGGCGGTCTAGGCGGCCGCCTAGACCGCCTAGCCGGCCGGTTCGGCGAGTTTTTTATTTTTTTTTTAATTTTTTTTTTGTGTTGTAAAACTGGAAAAGTTCGGGATGGCATAACTTTTGACTCGGTTGTCTGTTTTGGTCCACTTATTTCTCCAAAAAATTCTTCTTTTGCCCTTAATTTTAGTTTTTTTTTTTTTTATGTATTTAGATGGTTTAAACAATCTTTTGAATACTTTTACAACCACTTATGTAAATAGTTTGTAAGAAATAACTCTGGAAACCTTATGTATTATTACTAAATTTTAAAAAAATTTAATTTTTAACTAAAAAAAATAAAAAATATAAAAAAATATATAAAAAATCGGCGCCTAGGCGCCGAACGTGTTTTGCAACATTGAGTAGACCCCTAACTTTTTGTCATTTATTCTGTTACCTTCGTCTTAGATGAAAGGTACCATAACTCACTGTGTAATTCGTGGTAAGTTAGCCAAATACACGAATGCTGTCAAATGTCTCAGCTGATGGATCATCCTAGTAATAAGTATTCCTAAGAATGAGAGCAAGCTTATCTAGGTGCATTAAATGCCATAGTAGCACTATTCAGAGCTAGAAGACAAAACATGCAGTAGTTCTTGTCTCCAACATCTATATGGTACAGCTGCATTTAATGAAGCAATAAATGCACTAGGCTCTCTGGTCTTTAACCACTGGATAATAGGTTTGAAATATCATCTCCCTCCAACGGATGGATATTTTCTCTCCCATAAATACCAATCTTCTCCATGATAGAAGATGCTGGTTTTTATTACAACTGATCGTACATACTCAAAAGCTCCTTATACAAGTTCACTCTCTCAAGCTTTTGAAAACCAGTGTTCAAAGGTGTGAAGTTTAAAAGAAGAAATATCAGAATTCATCTTCACAACCTTGAAGAAGTCTTGCACATTGTATACGCTGATCATCCAATCTTCAACCATCCAGTCAAGACGTCAACCAGTTGGAGAAACACACAAATCTTTTCTACCAACCCTCAAATCTGAAGAAGACGTTGATAGAGGCGGAGTAAACTCTCGGAGTTGAAAAACCTTCAAGTTGGTGTCCACCCTAGTGATCAAGGAAGCTATCTTGGTGTAATTTGTACTAGAAGTGATAGTGCAAACCTTTCACGAGCTGTGAAAGAGTAGTGGAGTAGGCACAGTTGGCCGAACCACTATAAAATCTCTTGTCTCTCTCTCTCTTTATTCTTTCACTACTTTTCCTTCGTGCATTGCATATCATTCCACATTAAACGAAAGATATCTCAAAATATCAAACAGTGCAAAGTATTCTAAAACTCGTATAACATATCCGCTCCGTAATAACCTCGAAAGGAGTTATTTTTGAGAAAAACGAGTTGAGTCTACTCACCCCCCCCCCCCCCCTCTTGACTCTCCTTTCGACCCTACCGGGACCAACAAATATTATTTGATATATATCCAAAATATATATATATATACACACAAATATATATATATATATATATATATATATATATATATATGTATATATGTATATATATATATATATATATATATATATGTATATATATATATATATATATATATATATATATATATATATATATACATATATATATATATATATATATATATATATATATATATATATATATATATATATAGATGTGTATTCAAATGAGGACAGGTATATTATAGAGGACTGTGAGGACAGATGTAGTGTGTGTCATTAGCTGGTATGTCGTGTGCATGGCCGAAGGTAGTCGTGTGCCACAGATTGTATATCGCGTGCTAGATTTGTTAATTTATAGAGCCTGGGTTCGATACCTGATGTTTACATTTATTCTTGTGTGCCATTATGTATTAAGTTGTGTGTCTGGTATTAATTTGTTGTGTGCCCATTATTTGTCCTCACAATCCTCTATATATTGTTGTCCTGATTTGAACTCAACCCTATATATATATATATATATATATATATATATATATATATATATATATATATATATATATATATATATATCAGATCACCACGGTTATATGCATGAATATCTACGGAAAAGATACATACATATCAACCAAATGGAACTTATAATCCACAGATTATAATTCCAACCAACCTATATCAAAAAGAGAGGATTTTTGCTTAGAAGCATAATCCAAGACCGAAAGAAGGAAAGATGGCTCGTTTATGGGTATAGGGTTTTTAGCGTGAGTCAAGAGACCACTCTTTCCATAAAACCTTATTTGCCACCACCCAAAAGTTCTAGGAGCGTCGTGGCCTAGGTTTCCCAGGATAAAACGCGCTACGGTTCAACGTTTGAGCACCCAAATGAACGAACCCGGCGAATTAAAGCAAAGCCTTGAACACAGTTAGGCTAAAGAAAGGAGTTGAAGAAGAAGGATTTTGAAGCTGAAAAAGTATATTTCTTGTTATGTACTTGTACATTGTGTCGTTAAAAGTCTTCTGCCCTCTACCCCTTCTTATATAGGGGAGGAGTACTTAATAGCATTCATCATGACATTAATTACACATTGTGTAACATCCGAAACAGCAACCCCAAGTTTCGGCCCTAGGCCAAAACATTCAGCTTTGCCAAGTTTCGGCCCAAGGCCGAAACATTGCTGCTCCGTTCCGTTTTGGTCTGGCCGAACCCAAGCGGCTAGTGTGTTGGTTAGAAAAATGATACCGAAAGTTCCATATTGGTCTGGCCGAACCCAAGCGGCTAGTGTGTTGGTTGGAAAAATGATACCGAAAGTTCTGTTTTGGTTGGGCCGAACCCAAGTTGTGACACCACAAAAATCCACACTCCAATCCATGAATTAATTGAGTAATTAATTCTATTTCTTTTGAGGAATTGATTCCTAAAATCCTGATTTTTGATACTCAAGGACTAGTATTTGACTAGTCAATCTTTAAGTTGTGTTGTACATTGTGCTTTGAGAGGAGTTCCCTTGTTCCTTACACTTTCTATGAGTTAGTAAGGGTATCCTTGTCTTTTCACCAAGAGTTAGTTTTGTAACCTAAACCTAGAAGACTTCTTCATTTTCCATCCCTAACAATTCCTAGAAAATATCTCTACCTTCTCTCTAGAAAAGAAGAGTAGCTTGTTCTTCAAGCCTATTGAGACCATTGTCAAGATTCCAAGTTTTGCTTCCAAGATTCAATCTTTCCTCTATTTGGGCATCTAGAAGGGTAAGATCTAAGCTTGTATAGTCTTTTTGGTTCCATCTTAGTTGTCTTTTCTTAAAGGTAGGATCTTTATGATCTTTTGGTTTGATCTTGAAGTGGGTGTGGCTAGTGAGCTTAGTGGAGAGCTTGTTGTGGTGTAAGAGGAGTCTTTTGGTCTTCAAGAGGTAACCCATGCTCTACAAAACTTATTTTGCTTACCTATATATGATTTCTTAGCTTCTATTTGTGTTTTGCTATGAAATGTGAGAGTTTATGCATTTATCTTGTGATATTGCATATCTAGAGCTTGTGTTTAGGCTTCCTTTGTGCAATTGCTTGGCATGTTCCCTGGTTCAAGTCATTTTGTTGTGTTTGGTGAGATTTGGTGTGTTTTGGACTTGAATTTGTGTTTGGAGGAGAAAATCCCCTAGCGTGTGTGTTGTTCGTACCTTCTGTTTGGTTGATGATAACTTGTGTTATTCATCGTTGTTGTTGTTGGGTGCTGACCCGTTTCTTGATCGAGTGTGTTTCATACCTTCTTTGTAATCCGTTGCTTGACTTTCGTGTGAGTGGTGGTGCGTGTGTGGCTCTACCTGGATTGCACGATTAGTGGTATGGGACGCTAGTCACCAAGGTATTGCAGCGGTCCTCGTAGTGGCCCTGACGTGATTATGGAGCTGTGGATGAGTCCAGGTTATTAGGGGATAACATTGTGTTATCCGGGCATGTGTTGCCGTGATTGGTGGGTTTTCGTTGGTGGTTTTAGGTGGGGGACGACGGTACCAGCGGAATAAGGTTGGACTTGGCTGTACAGGGGATTTCTGGAGGTAATGGTTGGCTTTGAAGGTACGAGGTTGGGGGTAGCCATAAGGTTGGAACAGGGCATAAGGAAGGCATATCAACTCGTGATGGGTGATGTCACGAGGGCTTGTGTAGTCGTTGTTGTGTGATCTTCTCTCGTGACGTGTGTAGTCACGGAGGCTTGTGTTGTCTGGCATTTGTTGCCGTTGGGTGAGTCTTTATCCTTGTGTGTGGTTAACTTTTGTGGATTGGGATGTGTTCCCAGTGTTATCTTTGTGAGCGGTGAGTCTTGTGTTGTCTTCTGATCTTGGCTTTTGACTTATATATATGTATTCCATTTCGAAAATGGTTTTTATATCTTATATCTACCTATTTATGATACTTAACGGTATTGGTGGGTTACAAGCATCTTTCGCTGACCGGGCGTCGCCCCGATGTTTATCTTTGTGTTCTTTCAGGTGTTGAGTAGTCGAGCGCGATGTCTAGAGCCGGTTGCTTAGCGCCTGTAGCTTTAGATTGTGTTTTTGTGGCCTGCGAGCCAATGGTTTTAGACTGTTTATAGTTTGATGTTTTTGGATAGTGATACACTTGCAGATTGTTCGCCTTAGCGTTTACCAGGTGTGGTAGACGTGGCATAACACCCCTGTTTTGGATTTCTTTTATCCAGTTTCCGTTTTCTTCCGTTGTGCTAGTGTTTGTGTTAATCTGCATGTGTGAAGACTTGTTTTTAGGTCTTGTTTTTTTTGGGGGTGTTACAGTTGGTATCAGAGCCAGGTTTTGAGCCTTGGTTTAGAGCCTAGGAAGAGTTGAGTCTAGACTTTCTAAGTGTTTAAGTGTGTTTTGAGACCTCTAAGCAACCTTAAGAAGCTAAGTGTTAGGCTTAGGACTCTAGGTTGCGCGGTGAGATGTGTGTTGCTTTCTGTCTTGCTTGCTTGCTTGTTCTTTTGGTAACCTTGTTGTTGTAGCAGAAGTGCGATGCCTCCTCGTCCTCGCGCTCGCTCCCCAGAGACCCTGACCAACGAGCAGCTCGCCCAGAATCTCCATCAGCTGACGCAGACGATGCAGTCTCTCAGTGAAGCTCTGTTGAACAACAATCAAGCTGCGCCGCCTCCGCCTCCGGTTGGGCACCGCGATGTGGGTCGTTTAGTGTCAGGGCATCGACGCCTTCCTTTGCTGGTGAAGAAGACCCTGTAGTCCTTGAAGAGTGGCTACGGGTGTTTGATAAGATTTTTACCGTAGTGGGTTGTCCCGAAGAGAGGAGAGTAGAACAGGCAACATTCTACTTCTGCCAAGAAGTTGATCTGTGGTGGGTTCACGAGAGTCCGACCCTTCTTGAAGAGCCTGGGTTTGATTGGATCGTGCTCAAGGACAGGATGCGCGAAAGGTTCTACCCAGCGCATATGCGAGCCGCCATGTTTAATGAGTTCCTTCATCTGCAGCAAAGACCCCTATCTGTGGTGGAGTACCAGAAGAAGTTCCTAGAGCTGGCGCGCTTCGCGAGGGTGTTAGTGCCTACAGAGCTTTCCAAAGTTGAGCGTTTCGTTGCCGGTCTGAATTATGAGGCACGAAAAGCGTTGACGGTGAGTAGGCCTAGTTCCCTCAAGGATGCGTATCTGTGTGCCGCGGATCTGTTTCGTGTTTAGCAGCTTCAGAAGAGTTCGCTTGAGTTGGCTAGGAAGAGAGTTGAGAGTGGTGGTTCTTTTGCATTCAAGAAGCCCCGACCGAGTTTTCCGGCTAGAGTTGTGTCATCTTCTTCTCAAGGACCAGTTAGGATGGAGCCTCTGGTTCAAGCTAAGTCGGTTGGTTGTCGCAAGTGTGGGAAGGTGCATCCGGGTCAAGTTTTCTATGGCCAGGCGTTTAAGTGTTTTCGCTGTGGGGTTGTTGGTCATAGAGTTGCGGAGTGTCCTCAGCTTGTCGGTCAGAGAGCGTTGCCGCCACCCCCGGGAGCCGGAGGAGCACCAGGAGGGAGTTCTAGTCGTGGAGCTGTTGGAGCTAGGCCGCCAGGGAGAGTTTTCGTGATGGCGCGTTCACAGGCGGAGTCGGAGGGTCTGGTGGAGGAGGAGTTAGCAGGTAACCCTTGTTTTGAGCCTATCCTTGTGTCCCCGAGAGCGTTGTGTTCTTTGTTGCCTTGGGTGTTATCTTGTGTTTCGTAGTTGTCTTTGTTTGGCAATCCTTGGCATGCTTTCCTTGTTAGTTTTTCGTTGGATGCTTAGTATAGACTCTTTTCTTGCTAAGTGTTCTCTTTAGTTGGTATCTTGTTTGTGGTAGCCATCTATCCTTGAGTTATCTTGTGCTTAGCCCAATTCTTTCACCTTTGGAGTTGGTTGTTCTTACAACAATTCCTTGAGCTTTTCCCTAATTTTCCAAGTATTCTTTGATTTGGAAAAATAACAAATCCCTACCAAAATCTTTCCTTGTGTAGCCTAAAAGTTAAACCTAATGTTTCTTTGTATCCTTTGAGTTTCAAACCTTAGCCAATTTCTTTTCTACCCAACCTCTAAACCACTTAAGCCAATTATCTTTCCTGAAACTTAACCCATTTTAATTCTTTCTAAACCTTAAATCCCACTTTGTTCAAAATCCCCAAATTTAATCATCTTTTTTCCCAATCTCACCCAAATCCCTAATTTCTTCCCCCAAATTCTCTTCTTCTTTTTCCTTCACCCTACCCGTGAGCTACCCGAAGCCATCCCACCTCCCCCCACCTACCTACCCGTCGCACCACCGTCTCGCCACCGCCGGAGCCTCGTCGTCCCGTCGCCGCCGCCGAACTACTGTGTGCCACGTCGCCGAGAGCAGCCGCGAGAGAGTGAGAGAGAGAGAGAGTGCAGAGAGAGAGAGTGCAGCGAGAGAGAGAGAAGCAACGTGAGTGTGAAGAAGGAGAGTTGTGCGCTTTGTTTGTTGAGCTTTGGATCATCTTTCACCATGCCTAGAAGGTCAAACTTGGCTAGGAAAGCGGAATGGGTAAATGCCCACTACCTTGTGCTTGAAGGTAAAGCTTTTGATCCGGAATCTTTTTCAAGTTCCTTGTTGGATTTGCTTAAGTTTCAAGGTTTGTTAGATGGGTTTCTCGCCATAAGGGTCGAGACTTACCCGAGTTTGGTGAAGGAGTTTTACCATCACATGGTTGTGACGAAGGATGGTGAAAGGCTTGAGATCACCTCTAAGGTGAGAGGTGTGAAGGTTGTGTTGTCTGAGAAGAGGTTAGCTCAGTTGTTGAGTTTGTCTGCTACCGGAGTGGCTTAGTACAGTGGTCATTCTTGGATTAGTACGGATACCATGGGGTACCGTGACTATTTGAGCTATCTGTTTGGCCGTACGAGTGGTTTCACTCAAGCTTCGAGGCCGGAGTGGAAGTGGTTGTCTGCGGAACAAAGGATCTTGGTGATGTTGGTGTCAGATTGTTTGTTGCCTAATAACAACAAGAGCAGTTTGTTGGGTAAGTTGGAATGTACCTTTGCTTTCTGTCTGAAGAATATGGTTAAGTTCAATCTGCCTGCTTTGATGATGCAACACATGGTGTTTTGCCGGGATCACAATCGGAAGAGTTTGCCGTATGGCATGGTGTTAAGTTGGATTTTGGTTAAGAAAGGTGTTAGTGTGGATGGTTGTCTCCCGAAGGCTGTGGGAAAGATGGTGTTGGATACCGCCAATCTTCGAAGTTGTAATCTGTTTCAGTTGGATAGTGGTGAGTATAACACGCTTGAAGAGGTTGCTAGGAAAGCACCTGTTGAGAGAGCAGAGTTAGCTGTTGGGCTTGGGATCCTTGCCAGGAAGTTGAGTCTTGCAGTCCAGAGTTTGGGTGGTGACGAAGAAGTTGAGGAAGAAGCAGATCAGGAAGAAGAAGAAGGAGCACCGGAGACCGCTGAAGCTGAAGTAAGTGAATCAGACAGTGAGGAAAGCCGGAGAAGGAAGGAAGTTCGCACCAAGAGAGAGCAGGATGTTGTCTCTTTGCTTCGGCAGCAGAACAGTTTGATCGCCGAGGGTTTTGCGTTTGTGAGGTCGCAGTTTGCCGCAGTGCATCAGAGGCTAGATCGGTTTGAAGCTAGTTCAAGTCACAGAGATGAAGCCGAAGAGGAAGAGTCTGAAGAGGCTGAAGAGTCAGAGAGTGAGGAGTTCTAGTGGTGTTGTGGTAACCCCTTCGCTTCTTTCTTGTTGTTTCTTAGCTGTTGTAGCTTGGTGTTAGGTTGTTGTGTGCTTTGTGTGCTTGCTTGTTTTGTGTGTTGCCTTGTTGTTTAGCTAGTTTGTTAGTTGGTGTTTGGGTTAGTTGTTGAGTTCTTGGTTGTTGTCTAGAAGTTGGTTGTTGTGTTCAGGTTAGAGTTCTTGATGCTCAATCTATCCGTTTGTTGACCTCTTGCCAATCCTTGGATTGGTAATGTTTTCTTATTTGCTTTGGAACCTTGTGAGAACTTTTGGAGTTTTTGACCAAAAGGGATATTCTTGAAATTTCTTGTCACAATTTTGTTTCCTTGTTACCTTTCGTTCTTAACTCGTTGTACCCAAGTTTCGGGGACGAAACTTCTTTGAAGGGGAGAGGATGTGACACCGCAAAAATCCACACTCCAATCCATGAATTAATTGAGTAATTAATTCTATTTCTTTTGAGGAATTGATTCCTAAAATCCTTATTTTTGATACTCAAGGACTAGCATTTGACTAGTCAACCTTTAAGTTGTGTTGTACATTGTGCTTTGAGAGGAGTTCCCTTGTTCCTTACACTTTCTAAGAGTTAGTAAGGGTATCCTTGTCTTTTCACCAAGAGTTAGTTTTGTAACCTAAACCTAGAAGACTTCTTCATTTTCCATCCCTTACAATTCCTAGAAAATATCTCTACCTTCTCTCTAGAAAAGAAGAGTAGCTTGTTCTTCAAGCCTAGTGAGACCTTTGTCAAGATTCCAAGTTTTGCTTCCAAGATTCAATCTTTCCTCTATTTGGGCATCTAGAAGGGTAAGATCTAAGCTTGTCTAGTCTTTTTGATTCCATCTTAGTTGTCTTTTCTTAAAGGTAGGATCTTTATGATCTTTTGGTTTGATCTTGAAGTGGGTGTGGCTAGTGAGCTTAGTGGAGAGCTTGTTGTGGTGTAAGAGGAGTCTTTTGGTCTTCAAGAGGTAACCCATGCTCTACAAAACCTATTTTGCTTACCTATATATGATTTCTTGGCTTCTATTTGTGTTTTGCTATGAAATGTGAGAGTTTATGCATTTATCTTGTGATATTGCATATCTAGAGCTTGTGTTTAGGGTTCCTTGTGCCATTGCTTGGCATGTTCCTTGGTTCAAGTCATTTTGTTGTGTTTGGTGAGATTTGGTGTGTTTTTGACTTGAATTTGTGTTTGGAGGAGAAAATCCCCGAAGGGATTTGTTGTGGTACAGGGACGTACCCGCGGGCGGAACGGCGGGCGGGGCACCACCCGCCGGCCTACCCGCGGGGAACGTGTCGCCCTGTGGGTAGTGTGCTCGCGGGTGGGACCACGGGTGGGGCACTACCCGTGGGTCCACCCGCGGGGAACACGGTGGAGTTGGTTCGGGATTTGTTCCCCATGATTTGTTTGTCTCGGTGTGTGATCTTTTGACTTCCCGTTGTTCTTTGTGGAACTATATGAGCGTCTTCTTGATGTTTCTTAGGTCTAGAGCTTTATGGTAGGTATCCATGAAGGATCTTTGGTGTCTTGATTCGTGCTAAGTGTTCAACTTTGTGTTTCGTTGAACCAAGAAGTGTCTTGTGTGTTCCTCGGAACTATCTTGAGTTTCCCCGTTGATAAGCATGCTAGTTTGTTGTCTTAATGCTAGCGTGTGTGTTGTTCGTACCTTCCGTTTGGTTGATGATAACTTGTGTTATTCATCATTGTTGTTGTTGGGTGGTGACCCGTTTCTTGATCGAGTGTGTTTCATACCTTCGTTGTAATCCGTTGCTTGACTTTCGAGTGAGTAGTGGTGCGTGTGTGGGTCTACCTGGATTGCACGATTAGTGGTATGGGACGCTAGTCACCAAGGTATTGCAGCGCTCCTCGTGGTGTCCGTGACGTGATTATGGAGCTGTGGCTGAGTCCACGTGATTGGGGGATAACATTGTGTTATCCGGGCATGTGTTGCCGTGATTGGTGGGTTTTCGTTGGTGGTTATAGGTGGGGGACGACGGTCCCGGCGGAATAAGGTTGGACTTGGCTGTACAGGGGATTTTTGGAGGTAATGGTTGGCTTTGAAGGTACGAGGTTGGGGGTAGCCATAAGGTTGGAATAGGGCATAAGGAAGGCATATCAACACGTGATGGGTGATGTCACGAGGGCTTGTGTAGCCGTTGTTGTGTAATCTTCTCTCGTGATGTGTGTAGTCACGGAGGCTTGTGTTGTTTGGCTTGTGTTGCCGTTGGGTGAGTCTTTATCCTTGTGTGTGGTTAACCTTTGTGGTTTGGGATGTGTTCCCGGTGTTATCTTTGTGAGCGGTGAGTTTTGTGTTGTCTTCTGATCTTGGCTTTTGACTTATATATATGTATTCCGTTTCGAAAATGGTTTTTATATCTTATATCTACCTATTTATGATACTTAACGGTATTGGTGGGTTACCAGCATCTTTCGCTGACCGGGCGTCGCCCCGATGTTTATCTTTGTGTTCTTTCAGGTGTTGAGTAGTTGAGCGCGATGTCTAGAGCCGATAGCTTAGCGCCTGTACCTCTAGATTGTGTTTTTGTGGCCTGCGAGCCAATGGTTTTAGACTGTTTGTAGTTTGATGTTTTGGGATAGTGATACACTTGCAGATTGTTCGCCTTAGCGTTTGCCGGGTGTAGTAGATGTGGCATAACACCCCTGTGTTAAGACTTGTTTTTAGGTCTTGTTTTTTTTGGGGGTGTTACACAAGCGGCTAGTATGTTGGTTGGAAAAATGATACTGAAAGTTGGCATAAGTTCGTGCCGGCGCACATGAGCTCGGGCTTGAATCAAGCCTGTTCGATCTGGTTTCTAGTTGGAATTTGATTTGCACCCCCCCCCCCCCCCCCCCCCCGGCGCGAGAGAGCCTCTATGCTATACAATTCTACAAGCTCGAAAAGAGCTCTTGTATAAAAGGGGGGTGAAATCCTATTTCCAAACCAATGTGGGACAAAGCTCACTTTTCCCTTCATTTTTCCAACTCAAGAGGTCTACTTTGAGAATCAATATCTCATTCACCCATTATCCGTTTTGAGCGTACAATATATCAATCTCTTCGTCTCACTACGAAGAACCCGAATCCACTTTGACCCGATCGAAATCGGAAGTGGACCCTATTGATAATTGTACCACAAAATAGCCACTTAAAATGCCATTTTAATGCTATTTTTTCAACAATCCCCCACATGAATGAAAAATTGATTTTCAGGGTATTTTGAAATCGGAAACAACTGTGTTCAAACGGTCGATCCCTGCATAGGATAGATAGGGAGTCACTATACCCTTTGAACCTTCCCTTGTGAAGATATGTTTACTCTACTAGCTGTACGATAGAACACGATGTCTTTGAACCGACTGTCGTTTGTGTAGACGATGACATATATCACACAGGAACCTCCCAACCATGCTCTGTTATCATGAGTGTGCCCATTTTGGTCGTGGGTCACCGTTCCTGGTTCTGCGAGAGTTTCTAAAGAATTGTGCCCAACAATTCTCCTTTGAAGTGACCCTCACTTCTCTCTTACATAGGTGATTCTTTCTCGAGTATCCCGCATACTCACATATGTCAACCGACATTCGAATCATTAAAGCATCAACGTGCTAGCCTCGTGCGGGAGTCACTGTTTCTAACGAGGAGGGTGTAGGGAGTCCGAGACCCCCACAGTGACGCTCTCCGTTCCATAATTTAGTTGTCCCATTGAACCTAGGTGCCAGCTAGGTTGGGTATCCACTATAGAACTTTTAGTCCAAGGGCTTTAGACCCATTCCTCGTTCCAATTTCTCAACAACCATTTGCTTACCCTCGGGTTAGCGAGTTAGTGGCCGCTATGTTATCATTTGACATCATGTAGTCCATCGAGATAACCCCTGTTGTGAGAATTTGTTTAGTGGTATTATATCTACGACTTATAGGTCTAGACTTACCATTCCACATCTAACTCTGTATTTAACCAATTTTGGCTTGACTATTACAACACACACAAATGGGAGATACGGGTTTATCTCTAGGAACATTCTCGAAAAAATGGCATGGCTATTCGCCCTACTCGCTCGCGACACAAGTGTAAGGCTCTCAGCTTTGATCCCGTCATGGATCTTAGCTATCACAAGTCGTTCCGAGAATTTCCATACAACCAACTGCACTAGCCTACGTAAACACGTAGCCTTTAAAGGACTTAGCGTCCTTTGATATCCGTTAATGTGCTATATTTCCAAGTACGGCTAGATATCCTATGTAGTGCAGTCCAAAGTCACGAGCATACCTTAAGTATCTCATAACTCTCACTATTGCCTTATAGTGCGCATCACTAGGGTTACTCGGATGTCTACCGAGTTCGTTAACCGCAAAGGCAATATTTGGCCTAGTACAACCCATTGGATACAGTTAAACTACCAATAATCTGAATGTGTTCTCCATGAGAAGTACAATTTTTGTGATTATTGGCTAGCTGTACATTAGTATCTAACGGTATCCAAACCACTTGATTATCATCCTTGCAAGGATTCAACCAACTCGGTGAGATTGGCTTACCACGAGACCATACGGTCTTCTCACGATTTTAATCCCAAGGATTAAATCTGCCAACCCCACAGTCATCATGTCAAACATCACATTTAACATGTTTCTGGTAGATTTGATCATGTGATCTTTACTACCCACGATGAGTTTATCGTGTATAAACAAACAGTGATTTCACCGTCTGTCGTACGCAATACGTAGACCCACTTGTCACTTTTATTTATACTAAACTCGTTAGTCATCATTGTATGATCAAACTTACATGCCAAATACTAAGGCAATTGTTTGAACCAGACAATGATCTCACCACTTACTCACTTTCTTTTCACATGTGGAACCACAAACCCTCAGGTCGTTCCATGTCTACTAAGAAAGCAATACATCCATTTCGATGAACTTCCAAGTCTCGCTAAACAGCTCTGGCAAGTATCATCCTAATGGATTTCATTCTCATCACAAGAGAATACATATTGAAGTAACCGTGGCACTCGCGTTGCATGTAATCTACAATTACAAGCCCGGCCATTTTACTTCAATATAACCAACCGGTTTTATCTTCCGACTGATGATCCGTTTTGGATCTAGAGGTTTTACAACCCGAAGGAACAACAACCAGTTCCAAGTCTGATTCTTTAAGATAGAATCTACTTCACTCTCGATAGCCTCTTTCGAGTTAGTCCATCTATAGAAGTCACCACTTCTACATACGTTCGAGGCTCGTTTTCTAACAACCTTGTCAGAAAAATCCGTTTATTTTCTAGTAAACAAGTTAGATTGTGTGCATCACATTCTAACATGTACGTCAGAAAATCTGGACCAAAAGATTTTTCAATCCTTGCTCTCTTGCTACGTCTAGCTTTGAGCTTGGTTCTCTTTCATACCCTCCAACCACAGCTACGTCGAAAGTTATTTCAACGTGCCAGGTCCTTTTTATTGAACCTTCACAGAAATACATCTTCCAAGAACGATGAATTTATTGATTCAATTTATCGTGTTCTTATGTACATCCAAACTATAGGACTCGTGTACTAAGAACCAATACACACCTTTGCCAAGACACCCCCACATTTCAGGCATTAGTAGGAAAGCTTTCTACGTACCCACAATTCGTAAGAATTTCATGCGAGTAACCTTATTTAAAAGGTATTAACTTGTCCAAAGTATTGTCTCACCCCACATACTTGGAGGTAGACCCGAACTTATCAACGTCTTGATATTTATGTTCGCAACAACGTTTGATCGAGGTGAATACCGTGTCGTACGCTCGAGTACGATACCAGCGCTTGCGCAGAAATCACCACCAGGTGTTTCATATTCACTACATCGATCGTTCGTAACCGCATTAATTCACAATTAATTTGGTTATCCTTTCTATTCTCATAGAGAATAAACATGTGTTACACATTAACACATTTCGTAGGTGCGAATAGATCAGCACTTACGAATCCATTCGGGTTTGACCAAAAGGCCACAAACCCGAACCTGTGCTTCCGAAATTGAAGCACAAATCAGTGCTTAGTAATGAAGCATGAAACATGCTATTCCAAGCACGACTCATTGCTTCTAAACTAACGCATCGATTCCAAAGCAATCTCTATTGCTTTAAATTGTAAACTCACAGCAACATTCGGTTGCTTAATTTATAATTTCAGTGCTACCTAGCACTAAGATTATTAGCTAATTAGACAATTAGCCAAACCTCCTTTCGTGCTAGTCACGAAGAACTTTACAACGCTAAATTTAATTAGCCACATACGAAAGGTTTAAGCTAAGTAAATTAGCATTAAGACCGATCATAATCTAGCACCTTTATTGCTATTACCAAAGCACCAAATGCTTAAGTTTTCAACACCTAAAGGTGCAGCCACCAAGTGGCCGAAAGTGCTTAATTAGGCACTCTACCTAGTGCTTAATAGCACTATTATAGTGTTTTAATTTGCACTTCAAAGTGCCAAATTAAATTGCACTTTCCATTAGTGCTACAAAAGCACTATTCACCAAAACACAATTTGTCTAAAATTAAATTTCATACTAGTATAATTTGGAATTTTTGATCAAGTTAGTTATAACACAATTAACAAGAACAAATCAACCAAATTTTCCGACTAGTTGAATCAAGCTTATATAATCGTTCTCAGAATATTAATTAAAATATTCAACACTTGAGCTGTGACGCCCACGATTATATAGCTATCCCAAATTTTGACAAATTGATCCTTGAAATCCTTATCGTTCTACATGAACCAGAACCGAAGTACTTTTATGGGATTTCAAACATGTAACACGCTAGTTACATTTCGTTTATGCCGTTAAGCCATTTTAGCATTTTCCAAATAATGCTACTTGATGCACTAGACATCCATATTGAATCATTTCATACATTTGACATTATTCTAGCAAATAATTCATATGTACCAAGATTTACCAACTCAATTGAACAATTCATTTTTATTCAACAATAAAAATGTATCACAAGGATACTACAACATTTATTCAAGATAAATAAATAGGAAAATACATTGGAAACAAGTTCCTTATTCCTATCTCGTAGTAGTCCTTCAAACCCGTGTGCCTTGTTCCATTCTCAACCGTCCACTCCACAAAGGGTGGTCCATAGTGCACATCGGGGGTACCTTGGTTGTGACCTCACTCGTCCAACCATCCACATGTTTTAAACATAGCGAAATTGTCCTCAACCTTTTCACCAGGATGACGGTTCGCTTCATAGTGACATTTCTCCTTCTTCTCATAATCTCCTTGAAAGTTAAGCTTTCGCTTGCCTTTCCTTTGATTAAAGTTGAAGTCATTGGTCACACTACCATAGTCCACAGACCATGTAGTGGTCACACCATAATAGGATCCTTCGTGGTTTTTAGCCGACCTGAGAGGAATATTTTTGTAAGTTTTGATGAGCCAAATGTACTTTAGATCCCCTTAGTTTTTAGGTCTTTTAGTATAAGCATCATAAATCAGAATATCGAGTTAAAAGGAATCTACCATAGGAAGAACAAAATTAATTTGGGAAATTAATTTTGGTCCTACAAGTATTCATCCGAGAAAGAAGCATAAAGGAATGGCGTTGCAAGAAGTGACCGGATGAGCTTGACGGCGAAATGGTAGAAGTCCTTACTAAAAACGATCATACCCGAGATTGATTCTCCCCAAAAGACTTAATTTTTAGAAGTCAAGAATTCGAACAAGCACAATGTTGCCAAAGGAGCACAATGTTCCAAGGAGCACAATGTCTGAAAGGAGCACGATGCGGTCAAGCACAATGTTCTAAGGAGCACAATGTCTGAAATGAGCACAATGTTCTAAAGGAGCACAATGTGAACAAGCACGATGTGTCCAAAGGAGCACAATGTGACCAAATCAGAAAAGCACAATGTTCAAGTCAAACTAGCAAGAAGTGTCCAAGTCAAAGGAGCACAATGTGGCAAAGAAGAAAGATGTTCAGAAAATTTATAAATTTGAAGGAATTTATTTTGGATCAGCACACATGCCACAAGAATCCAAAATTGCCTGAAGATATTTGATCAGAACGGAAAAATATTTATGAAGACATGAATATAAAAAATTATCCTAGAAATAAATTCTATCAGATGAATTTATTTCAAAGATTCGTTGGATATTCAAATTTACAACAAAAGTAATATTTTAAGAAACAACTTGAAAATCAAGTTGAGATAAAATATTATTTTGTCAGGCAAGTTGACAATCAAATCAAAATTGAAGATCTACTATTGTCAACAATATCAGGCTATGAAGATTCAAATTTCAAATATCAAATTATCCCACTCCAACGGATATATTTGATTGCCTATAAAAAGCCATGAAGACTTGAAGACAAGAGATAGAGGTGAATACACACGGATAAACAAGTGCAAAATTTGAAAAGTGCAAGTGCTCACATATTCATTAGAGACTTAGTCTGAATAGTCTCAAAACTAGTTGGAGAGAGATACAATTACCTTTGTATTTGTAATTCTAAAAAGAGTATAGCTGTGTGCAAAAAACTTTAGTGAGTGTAGCTGTGTGCAAAACACTCGTAGTTGCTAAGTGTAGCTGTGTGCAAGACACTTAGTTGGCGTTGAGTATAGCTGTGTGCGAAATACTCGGAGTTGAGTGTAGCTGTGTGCGAGACACTCGGAGTTGGGTGTAGCTGTGTACAAGACATCCGGAAGAAGTGCTTGTGTAGCGCTTATTCACTATTGTAACTGTGTGTGGAAAATAGTGAATTACTCCTAGAAGTGAATGGAGTAAAGTGGACTAGGAAGATTACGCCACTTCCGAACCACTATAAATTTCCTCTCTCATTTACATACCGCACTTACATAATCTGCTCTATCTATCTATCTTATCCGAATAACCCGTTTACTATTCACATTTAATCTTAATCATCCGGGTTTAGTGTGTTTTCACGTATGCATGTGACTCAAACTTCTCAAGCTTAAATATTGAATCATTCTAAGCAAGTTTGACGTGTTGCATGTAACGTTCGTTACACGGTTGACGTGACACGATATTTATTTACAATCTTGAATATTATTGTTACATATTTAGTGAACCATCTCCTTTAAATATGTCTGTCACTTTACATATCATCTGTACCCATCTTACAAGCTCATTTAAATTATTGGTTGGGCATAACTCTTTACATACTATTATTCCGCTGTGCAGTTCAAACTTACTCTATTTACTTGTTACTTAGAGTTGAAGTTACCAAAGAGTTATTTATTTTGAAAAAGCTTGAAAGTCTATTCAGCCCCCCCCCCCCCCCCTAGACTTTCACCACCCTATCGGGACCAACAATTGGTATTAGAGCGATTGTCTATTTGAGTCAACTTTGACTGCTAGACAGATCTCGAACAATCAAGATGATGAAAATAGATATGGCTCTTGCCCAAAATCTACTGTTCCTTAGAAAAATTTGATGATTGGAAAATTTGCATGTAGGTACACCTATCCGCATTACATGATGAAATGTGGGAAGTTGTTACGAAGGGTCCTATTGAGATTTTACAAGTCAACACTTCGTCCGTACAAACAAGTGACACTCTATAATACATTCCAAAACCGAAAGCGGAATGGTCTTGTGAAGATAGAACTAGAAATAACTTGGACAATATTGCCAAGGATATTTTGTTTAAATCTATCGATGACACGATATTCCCAAAAGTTCGAAAATGTCAATCCGCGAAGGAAGCTTGGGAAACACTCATTCAAATTGGTGAAGGAGACGAGCAAGAAAAGGATAATAAGCTCACCATAGCATTATAGAAATTTGAGGATTTCAAAATGCTAAATGGCGAGAATATTACCGACACGGAAACAAGATTTACCAAAATCTTAGGAGAGATTAATGATCTTGGAAAAGATATTAATGAAAAAGAAATTTCACTCAAAATTCTACGTGGTCTACCATCTACATGGGACATGAAAGTCACGGCCATGAGAGACCATAGGGATCTAAAAACCCTATCGACCGATAAGCTCTTTAGTGATCTAAAAGCTTATGAATTTGAGATGAAATCAAGATTAGAGGAAGATCATGAAGAGAAGAACAACCCACTCATAGCCGAGCAACCATCAACTTCAAGGTTAGTACAAAATGTTGAATTATTGCCTAATGATCAATTTGCTCTCTTTGTCAAGAAATTTAGGAAATTCATGAAGAGAAGCAACTACAAGAAAAATCCACAAGGAAAATCGTGGAATGCAACAAAGAATTCGAAGAAAAAAATGGTTGAGGAAGACTCGAATTTGTGTTACAATTGTAGAAAGCTTGGACACTTTGCAGCAAGTTGTACACACCCCAAGGTAAGTAAAAGTCAATACACAAATACTTCTAACTCTCAACAGGAAGAATTCAAGCCCAAAGATAAAAGATTCACAAAGGAGAGAAGAAAAGCACTTATTAGTGACCCACTTGAAATAAGTGAGTCAGAAGAATCTTCAAGTGATAAAAGTGACACCTCAAAGGATGACAATGCAATGTTTTGCATGAGCATCTCCAATAACACACCCTACGAGGACATGTGTCTTATGGCAAATGGAAATGAAGAAAATGAGGTAACATCTAATTCTTATGATTCTGTCAACTCTTCATTTTCTAGAGAGTCCTTCTTTCACTTAATGGAAGAATGTCAAACCGTAATGGACACTCACTCTCAACTCAAAGAGCGCAATGATTTTTTAATTCGTGAAAAAGATGAATTAAATAAAAAATTGCAAAATGCTCTAGTTGAAGTAAAAGATTTGAAAGATAAAATTATCTGTCTTCAAGAAGAGTGTAAATCAAGGGAAGTGAGAGAACACAACCTTAGAGAGGTTATAGGAACGTTTACACATTCATCCAAAATAATGGACAAAATGGTAAATATGCAAAAACCCTCAAGCGATAAAATCGGACTTGGTTATGATCCATCGTGTTCTCAAGCTCCGAGAAATTGACCAATTCTACTACTACTTTAAATAATAAAGTCCAAGTAGTAAAATTTGTAAAAGTTCAAGAAAGCACAGTGAGACAAGGAATTGGTTATCAAACTAATGTCAAATTAAATGCTGTTAGGCCGAAGCCTCAAAGAAACATTATTTCGCCTAAGCAGTATATAAAAAGACAAAAGTTTGCTCGTAAATGGAAATACACCAATGAGTCTAGTGCACAAAGCCCTCATAGGAGAATGGGAAGGAATCCAAGAATTGAGGCAGGGAGATCTTATCCCTCCAAACAAGATTGGTTTGATAATATTCAACCATGGACTAAGTACACATTTAATGCCTATCATAGGCTCAACCAATCTACCTCCCACGTGCCAAAAAATCGAGTCAATTTTCAAAAACCGGCACAAAAATTGTTTTCAAAAATTAAATATGATTATAATGTGTTTAATGGTTACCAATCACCTAGACTTAGATCAGTGAGTACAAGGTGGATTTGGGTACCAAAAATGACTAACACCCAAGGACCCAAGTCAAGTTGGGTACCTAAAAATGTGTAATTTATTTGCAAGAAGTTTGGTACTTCGATATTGGATGCTCTAGACACATGACTGGAAATAAATCTAGTCTTGTGAATCTTAAAAATATCGAAGGACCAAAAGTCGTATTCGGCGGAAATGAACGATACAACATAACAAAAGGAATTGGTACAATATTTCGAAATGATTTGAAAATCGAAGATGTATCCTTTGTTGAAGGTCTAAAATCAACTTGTTGAGTACAAGTCAATTTTGTGACAAAGGATATCTAGTAGAGTTCTTCAAAGACAAATGCCAAGTGAAGAATAATTCCTCGGGAGAAGTTGTGCTCGAAGGAATAAGGAAGAAAAATATGTATGTTGTGGATTGGAACACAACGAAAGAATCAGTGTGCCTATTAGCAAACAACTCACACGCAACAAGCTGGGAATGGCATAAGATGTTGAATCATCTAAACTTCAAGACTATCAACAAGCTAGCAAGAAACAAACTCGTTGAAGGTCTACCCGACATTGTCTACAAGAAAGATCAAATATGTGATGCTTGCCAAAATGGAAGCAAATCAAGTTATCTTTCAAATCCAAAGCTCAAGAATCTACAACAAGACCGCTAAGTCTACTACACATGGATTTATTCGGTCTAGTAGACCTAGTAAGTCTAAGTGATAAGAAATATACGGTAGTTGTTGTTGATAATTTTTCCAGGTACACATGGACGATATTTCTCGAGAAGAAAAATGAAGTGGAGAAAAAGTTGCCAGAATTGCTCAAGCTACTACAAAATGAGAAAGACTTGAAAATTGCAAAAATCCGAACTGATCGTGGAACTGATTTCGTGAATCAAGTAATTGAAGCGTACTGCAACTCTCAAGGAATTCTACATCAATTATCTGCCGCATGTACACCTCAACAAAATGGTGTAGCCGAAAGAAGAAATAGAACGCTAAAAGAAGCCGCACGAGTGATGATTACGTCAGCTGAGCTACGTAAAAGATATTGGGCTGAAGCAATCAACACCGCTTGCTATACGCAAAATCGAAGCTTGATACACAAGTCTTACAATAAGACCCCGTACGAATTATGGAAAGGAAGAAAACCTAAACTCAACTATTTTCATACTTTTGGCATCAAATGTTTTATTCTTAATAATGGTAAAACATATCTAAAGACTTTTGATGAGCGTGCAGATGAAGGAATATTTTTGGGATATTCATCTACCAGCAAAGCATTCAGAGTATTGAACAAGAAATCAATGGTGGTAGAAGAATCAATTCATGTTACATTTGATGAAGCTCATAAGAAGGAAACCCAGAGCAACAAAAATGATCAGGAAAGTTGTCAAGTCGAAAAGTCATTTAATCATACTGACATATCTTTTAAAGATCAAATTGTACAGGGTATGGAGCAGTTGGACACTGATTGCAATAGTGAAGGACACGTGGAAAATCAAAATTCTCAAGTTGAAACACAAGTTGGAGAACAATCTGATGAGCTAAATGTGCCTACCTCCAACTTACGTACTGGGCAAGGGAACGTGGAAAGCCCATGCAACCTACAACCTGACTTGAGATGGCTCAAAAATCACCCTCCAGAGCTAGTGATCGGAGATCCACGAGAAGGAGTGAAAACAAGGTCCTCAAATATACATACTTTATTTTCTTGTTTTCTCTCTCAGGTGGAGCCCACAAGCATTGAAGAAGCTCTAAGTGATCCAGATTGGATTAATGCAATGCAAGAAGAGCTTGATCCATTTAAAAGAAGTGACGTATGAGAATTAGTTCCAAGACCTGAAAATTACAATGTAATTGGAACAAAATGGGTCTTTCGGAACAAGGCAAATGAGGATGGAATTCTCATTCGAAACAAAGCACGATTAGTGGAAGGCATAGACTTCGATGAAACATTTGCAACAGTTGCAACACTAGAAGCCATCAGAATATTTCTAGCTTATGACGCGTACAAAAATTTCACTGTCTATCAAATGGACGTGAAAAGTGCATTTCTAAATGGCTTACTTGAAGAAGAAGTCTACGTTGAGCAACCACCCGGTTTCGAGAATAAGTTCAAGATGAGCATGATGGGAGAGTTGAACTACTTTCTTGGACTACAAGTAAAGCAACTCAACGAAGGAATATTCATCAATCAGGCCAAGTACACGAAAGATCTCATAAAGAAATTTGGTCAAGATGGAAAATCCTCAAACAAGATCCCAATGAGCACATCTTTAAGATTGGATAAAGATGATGAAGGCAAGGATGTTGATGACACAAAATATCGAGGAATGATTGGATCATTACTATACCTCACTGCAAGCCGACAAGATATATCTTACTCAGTGGGAGTATGTGCCAGGTTCCAGTCAAAGCCAAAAGAGAGTCATTTTCTTGCCACAAATGTAACACCCCCCAAACACGACCTATATAAAAGGCCTTAACACCTGCAGATCATACAACAAAACTAGCATAGCGAAAGAAGATAAAACAAAAACTGGATAAAAGAAACCCAACGGGGTGTTATGCCACGTCTACCAAACACGGTAAACGCTACAGCGATCAATCTGCAAGTGTATACATCTATCCCAAAGACATTAGTCTAAAACTACATTGGCGCACAGGCCACAAAACAAGGATAAAGGTACTAAGCTACCAGGCACTAGACATCGCGCTCGTCTAAACATCACCTGAAAGACACAAAGATAAACATTGGGACGATGCCCGGTCAGCGAATAATGCTAGTCACTCACCAATACATGTGAAATATCATACATAGATAGATATAAGTTGTAAAGCTATTTTTGAAACGAAATACATAAGTATATATGTCAAAAGCCAAGATCAACAGTCAACACAAGACTCATCACTCTCAAAGATAACACGGGAACACATCCCAAACCACAAAGGTTAACCACAACACAAAGGATAAAGACAAGACTGATGGCAACAGTAACACCCCCCAAAAACAAGACCTAAAAACAAGTCTTAACACATGCAGATTAACAACAAAACACCAGCACAGCGGAAGATAGAAAGATAACTGGATAAAAAGGAATCCAAAACGGGGTGTTATGCCACGTATACCACACTTGGCATACGCTAAGGCGACAATCTGCAAGTGTACAACTATCCCAAAAACAACAAACTAGAACAATCTAAAGACATTGGCACACAGGCCTCAACAACACTGTCTAAAGATACAGGTGCTAAGCTACCGGCTCTAGACATCGCGCTCGATTACGCATCACCTGAAAGATACAACGATAAACATCGGGGCGACGCCCGGTCAGCGAAAGATGCTAGTAACCCACCAATACCGTTAAGTATCATAAATAGGTAGATATATAATATGAAAACGATTTTCGAAACGGAATACATATATATAAGTCAAAAGCCAAGATCAAAAGACAACACCAGACTCACCACTCACAAGGATAACACCGGGAACACGTCCCAACCGCAAAGGTTAACCACACACTAGGATAAAGACTCACCCAACGGCAACACATGCCAAAACACCACAAGACTCTGTGACTACACACGTCACGAGAGAATATCACACAACAACGGCTTCACAAGCCCTCGTGACATCACACATCACGAGTTGATATGCCTTCCTTATGCCCTGTTCCAACCTTATGGCTACCCCCAACCTTGTGCCTTCAAAGCCAACCATTACCTCCAGAAAACCCCTGTACAGCCAAGTCCAACGTTATTCCACCGGGACCGTTGTCCCCCACCTACAGACCACCAACGAAAACCCACCAGTTCACGGCAACACATGCCCGGATAACACAATGTAATCCCCCAAACACGTGGACTCAGCCACAACTCCATAATCACGTCACGGCCACCACGAGGACCGCTGCAATACCTTGGTAACTAGTGTCCCATACCACTAATCGTGCAATCCAGGTAGAGCCACACACGCACCACCACTCACATGAAACAAGCAACGGATTGCAAAAGAGGTATGAAACATACTCAATCAAGAGACGGGTCACCACCCAACGACAACAACGACGCTAGCATTAAGATAATAACTAGCAAGCTCAACAAAGGGGAAACTCAAGATAGTTCCGAGGAACACACAAGACACCACACGGTTCAACGAAACACAATGTTGAACACTTAGCACGATACACAACACCAAAGATCCTACATGGATACCTACCATAAAGCTCTAGACCTACGAAACATCAAGAAGACGCTCAAATAATTCCACAAAAGAACATCGGGAGTCCAAAAGATCAAAGACCGAGACAAACAAATCACGGGGAACAAATCCCATCTCAACACCATTGTGTTCCCCGCGGGTGGACCCACGGGTAGTGCCCCACCCATGGTCCCGCCCGCGGGTACAACACCCACAAGGCATCACGTTCCGGCGGGTAGGCTGGCGGGTGGTGCCCCGCCCGCCGTTCCGCCAGCGGGTACGTCCCTGTACCACATCAAATCCCTTCGGGGATTTTCTCCTCCAAACACAAATTCAAGTCCAAAACATGCCTAATCTCACCAAACACAACAAAACGACTTGAACCAAGGAAAATGCCAAGCAATGGCACAAAGGAATCCTAAACACAAGCTCTAGATATGCAATATCACAAGATAAATGCATAAACTCTCACATTTCATAGCAAAACACAAATAGAAGCCAAGAAATCATATATAGGTAAGCAAAATCGGTTTTGTAGAGCATGGGTTACCTCTTGAAGACCAAAAGACTCTTCTTACACCACAACAAGCTCTCCACTAAGCTCACTAGCCAAGCCCACTTCAAGATCAAACCAAAAGATCATAAAGATCCAACCTTTAAGAAAAAGACAACTAAGATGGAAACAAAAAGACTAGACAAGCTTAGATCTTACCCTTCTCGATGCCAAAATAGAGGAAAGATTGAATCTTGGAAGCAAAACTTGGAATCTTAACAAAGGCTTCTTTTGGCTTGAGGAACAAGCTACTCTTCTATTCTAGACAGAAGGTAGAGATATTTTCTAGGAAATGTAAGGGATGAAAAATAAAGAAGTCTTCTAGGTTTAGGTTACAAAACTAGCTCTTGCTGAAAAGACAAGGATACCCTTACTAACTCTTAGAAAGTGTAAGGAACAAGGGAACTCCTCTCAAAGCACAAGGTACAACACCCCTTAAAGATTGACTAGTCAAATACTAGTCCTTGAGTATCAAAAAATCAGGATTTTAGGAATCAATTCCTCAAAATAAATAGAATTAATTACTCAATTAATTCATGGATTGGAGTGTGGATTTTTGGGGTGTCACATCCTCTCCCCCTTCAAAGAAGTTTTGTCCCCGAAACTTGGGTACAACGAATTAAGAACGAAAGGTAACAAGGAAACAAAATTGTGACAAGATGTCCAAGAATATCCCTTTTGGTCAAAAACTCCAAAAGTTCTCACAAGGTTCCAAGGCAAAGAGAAAGACATTACGAATTCAAGGATAGGCAAGAGGTCAACAAACGGATAGATTGGGCATCAAGAACTCTAACCTCAACACAACAGCCAACTTCTAGCCTACAACCAAAAACTAAACTACTAACCCAAACACCAACTAACACACTAGCTAAGCAACAAGGAAAAAAACAAAACAAGTAAGCACACGAAGCACACAACAACCAAACACCAAGCTACAAAGGCTAAGAAACAACAAAGAAGAAGCGAACGGGGTTACCACAACACCACTAGAACTCTTCACTCTCCGACTCTTCGGCCTCTTCAGACTCTTCTTCTTCGGCTTCATCTCTGTGGCTTGAACTAGCTTCAAACCGATCCAGCCTCTGATGCACTGCGGCAAACTGCGACCTCACAAACGCAAAACCTTCGGCGATCAAACTGTTCTGCTGACGAAGCAAAGAAACAACGTCTTGCCCTCTCTTGGTGCGAACTTCTTCCCTTCTACGGCGTTCCTCACTGTCTGATTCACTTACTTCAGCTTCAGCGGTCTCCGGTGCTCCTTCTTCTTCTTCCTGATCTGCTTCCGCCTCAACTTCTTCATCACCACCCAAACTCTGGACTGCAAGGCTCAACTTCCTGGCACGAATCTCAAGCCCAGCAGCTAACTCTGCTCCCTCAACAGGTGCTTTCCTAGCAACCTCTTCAATCGTGATGTACTCACCACTATCCAACTGAAAAAGATTACAACTCCGGAGATTGGCGGTATTCAACACCATCTTTCCCACAGCCTTCGAGGGACAACCATCCACACTAACACCTTTCTTAACCAAGATCCAACTTAGCACCATTCCATACGGCAAACTCTTCCGGTTGTGATCCCGGCAAAACACCATGTGTTGCATCATCAAAGCAGGCAGATTGAACTTAACCATATTCTTCAAACAGAAAGCAAAGGTACATTCCAACTTACCCAACAAACTGCTCTTGTTGTTGTTAGGCAACAAACAATCTGACACCAACATCACCAAGATCCTTTGTTCCGCAGACAACCACTTCCTTTCCGGCCTCGAGGCTTGAGTGAAACCACTCGTACGGCCAAACAGATAGCTCAAATAGTCACGGTACCCCATGGTATCCGTACTAATCCAAGAATGACCACTGTACTGAGCCACTTCGGTAGCAGACAAACTCAACAACTGAGCTAACCTCTTCTCAGACAACACAACATTCACACCTCTGACCTTAGAGGTGATCTCAAGCCTTTCACCTTCCTTCGTCACAACCATGTGACGGTAAAACTCCTTCACCAAACTCGGGTAAGTCTCGGCCCTTATGGCGAGAAAACCATCTAGCAAACCTTGAAACTTAAGCAAATCCAACAAGGAACTTGAAAAAGATTCCGGGTCAAAAGCTATACCTTCAAGCACACGGTAGTGGGCATCCACCCATTCCGCTTTTCTTGCCAAACTTGACCATCTAGGCATGGTGAAAGATGATCCAAAGCTCAACAAACAAAGCCCACAACTTCTTCTTCTTCTACCACACTCTCACGGCTCTCTCTCTATCGCTGCTCTCTCTCTCTCTCTCTCGAGCTCTCACTCTCTCACGGCTGCTCGGCGGGACGGCACACAGCAGGTCGGCACCGACGGCGGTGCGGCGAACTCCGGCGGTGGCGAGGCGGCGAACTCCGGCGGTGGCGAGGCGGTGGTGCGACGGGCAGGTGGTGCTGGGCGACAGGATGGGGTGGCTTCGGGTAGCTCACGGGTAGGGAGAAAGAAAAAGATGAAGAGAATTTTGGGGAAAGAAATTAGGGATTTGGGTGAGATTGGGGAAAAAGATGATTAAATTTGGGGATTTTGAACAAAGTGGAATTTATGGTTTAAAAGGAATTAAAATGGGTTAGATTTAAAGAAAGATAATTGGCTCAAGTGGTTTAAAGGTTGGGTAGAAAAGAAATTGGCTAGGGATCGAAACTCAAAGGTTATAAAGAAACATTAAGCTCAACTTGTAGGCTAAACAAGGAAAGATTTTGGTAGGGATTGCTATTTTTCCAAATCAAAGAATACTTGAAAATTTTAGGGAAAAGCACAAGGAATTGTTGTAAAAACAACCAAGTCCAAAGGTGAAAGAATTGGGCTAAGCATAGATGGCTACCACAAACAAGATGCCAACTAAAGAAAACACTTAGCAAGAAAAGAGTCTATACTAAGCATCAGCCAAGGATTACCAAACAAAGACAACTACGAAACACAAGATAACACCCAAGGCAACAAAGCTCACAAAGCTCTCGGGGACACAAGGATAGTCTCAAAACAAGGGTTACCTGCTAACTCCTCCTCCACCAGACCCTCCGACTCCGCCTGCGAACGCGCCATCACGAAAACTCTCCCCGGCGGCCTAGCTCCAACAGCTCCACGACTCGAACTCCCTCCTGGTGCTCCTCCGACTCCCGGGGGTGGCGGCAACGCTCTCTGACCGACAAGCTGAGGACACTCCGCAACTCTATGACCAACAACCCCACAGCGAAAACACTTAAACACCTGGCCATAGCAAACTTGACCCGGATGCACCTTCCCACACTTGCGACAACCAACCTACTTAGCTTGAACCGGAGGCTCCATCCTAACCAGTCCTTGAGAAGAAGATGACACAACTCTAGCCGGAAAACTCGGTCGGGGCTTCTTGAAAGCAAAAGAACCACCACTCTCAACTCTCTTCCTAGCCAACTCAAGCAAACTCTTCTGAAGCTGCTGAACACGAAACAGATCCGCAGCACACAGATACGCATCCTTGAGGGAACTAGGCCTATTCACCGTCAACGCTTTTCGTGCCTCATAATTCAGACCAGCAACGAAACGCTCAACTTTGGCAAGCTCTGTAGGCACCAACACCCTCGCGAAGCGCGCCAGCTCTAAAAACTTCTTGTGGTACTCCACCACAGATAGGGGTCCTTGCTGCAAATGAAGGAACTCATCAAACATGGCGGCTCGCACATGCGCTGGGTAGAACCTTTCGCGCATCCTGTCCTTGAGCGCGGTCCAATCAAACCCAGGCTCTTCAAGAAAGGCCGGACTCTCATGAACCCACCACAGATCAGCTTCTTGGCAGAAGTAGAACGTTGCCAGTTCTACTCTCCTCTCTTCGGGACAACCCACCATGGTAAAAATCTTATCAAACACCCGTAGCCACTCTTCAAGGACTACAGGGTCTTCTTCACCAGCAAAGGAAGGCGGCCGAAGCCCAGACACTAAACGACCCACATCGCGGTGCCCAACCGGAGGCGGAGGCGGTGCAGCTTGGTTGTTGTTCAACAGAGCTTCACTGAGAGACTGCATCGTCTGCGTCAACTGATGGAGATTCTGGGCGAGCTGCTCATTGGTCGGGGTCTCTGGGGAGTGGGCGCGAGGACGAGGAGGCATCGCACTTCTGCTATAACAACAAGGTTACCACAAAAAGCAAGCAAGCAAGACAGAAAACAACACACATCTAACCGCGCAACCTAGAGTCCTAAACATAACACTTAGCTTCTTAAGGTTGATTAGAAGTCTCAAAACACACTTAAACACTTAGAAAGTCTAGACTTAACTCTTCCTAGGCTCTAAACCAAGGTTCAAACCTAGGCTCTGATACCAACTGTAACACCCCCCAAAAACAAGACCTAAAAACAAGTCTTAACACATGCAGATTAACAACAAAACACTAGCACAGCGAAAGATAGAAAGATAACTTGATAAAAAGGAATCCAAAACGGGGTGTTATGCCACGTATACCACACTTGGCATACGCTACGGCGACAATCTTCAAGTGTACCACTATCCCAAAAACAACAAACTAGAACAATCTAAAGACATTGGCACACAGGCCTCAACAACACAGTCTAAAGATACAGGTGCTAAGCTACCGACTCTAGACATCACGCTCGACTACGCATCACCTGAAAGATACAAAGATAAACATCGGTGCGACGCCCGGTCAGCGAAAGATGCTGGTAACCCACCAATACCGTTAAGTATCATAAATAGGAAGATATATAATATGAAAACCATTTTCGAAACGGAATACATATATATAAGTCAAAAGCCAAAATCAAAAGACAACACCAGACTCACCACTCACAAGGATAACACCGGGAACACGTCCCAACCGCAAAGGTTAACCACACACAAGGATAAAGACTCACCCAACGGCAACACATGCTAAAACACCACAAGACTCCGTGACTACACACGTCACGAGAGAAGATCACACAAAAACGGCTTCACAAGCCCTCGTGACATCACACATCACGAGTTGATTTGCCTTCCTTATGCCCTGTTCCAACCTTATGGCTACCCCCAACCTTGTGCCTTCAAAGCCAACCATTACCTCCAGAAAACCCCTGTTCAGCCAAGTCCAACCTTATTCCGCCGGGACCGTCGTCCCCCACATACAGACCACCAACGGAAACCCACCAATTCACGGCAACACATGCCCGGATAACACAATGTTATCCCCCAAACACGTGGACTCAGCCACAACTCCATAATCACGTCACGGCCACCACGAGGACCGCTACAATACCTTAGTGACTAGTGTCCCATACCACTAATCGTGCAATCCAGGTAGAGCCACACACGCACAACCACTCACACGAAACAAGCAACGGATTGTAAAAGAGGTATGAAACATACTCAATCAAGAGACAGGTCACCACCCAACGACAACAACGACGCTAGCATTAAGATAATAACTAGCAAGCTAAACAAAGGGGAAACTCAAGATAGTTCCGAGGAACACACAAGACACCACACGGTTCAACGAAACACAATGTTGAACACATAGCACGATACACAACACCAAAGATCCTACATGGATACCTACCATAAAGCTCTAGACTTATGAAACATCAAGAAGATGCTCAAATAATTCCACAAAAGAACATCGGGAGGCCAAAAGATCAAAGACCGAGACAAACAAATCATGGGGAACAAATCCCATCTCAACACCATTGTGTTCCCCGCGGGTGGACCAACGGGTAGTGCCCCACCCTTGGTCCCGCCCGCGGGTACAACACCCACAAGGCATCACGTTCCCGCGGGTAGGCCGGTGGGTGGTGCCCCACCCGCGGGTAAGTCCCTGTACCACAACAAATTCCTTCGGGGATTTTCTCCTCCAAACACAAATTCAAGTACAAAACATGCAAAATCTCACCAAACACAACAAAATGACTTGAACCAAGGAAAATGCCAAGCAATGGCACAAAGGAATCCTAAACACAAGCTCTAGATATGCAATATCACAAGATAAATGCATAAACTCTCACATTTCATAGCAAAACACAAATAGAAGCCAAGAAATCACATATAGGTAAGCAAAATAGGTTTTGTAGAGCATGGGTTACCTCTTGAAGACCAAAAGACTCTTCTTACACCACAACAAGCTCTCCACTAAGCTCACTAGCCAAACCCACTTCAAGATCAAACCAAAAGATCATAAATATCCAACCTTTAAGAAAAAGACAACTAAGATGGAACCAAAAAGACTAGACAAGCTTAGATCTTACCCTTCTAGATGCCAAAATAGAGGAAAGATTGAATCTTGGAAGCAAAACTTGGAATCTTGACAAAGGCTTCTTTTGGCTTGAGGAACAAGCAACTCTTCTATTCTAGAGAGATGGTAGAGATATTTTCTTGGAAAGGTAAGGGATGAAAAATGAAGATATCTTCTAGGTTTAGGTTACAAAACTAGCTCTTGGTGAAAAGACAAGGATACCCTTACTAACTCTTAGAAAGTGTAAGGAACAAGGGGACTCCTCTCAAAGCACAAGGTACAACACCACTTAAACATTGACTAGTCAAATACTAGTCCTTGAGTATCAAAAAATCAGGATTTTAGGAATCAATTCCTCAAAAGAAATAGAATTAATTACTCAATTAATTCATGGATTGGAGTGTGGATTTTTGGGGTGTCACAGCAACACATGCCCTTGTGACTACACATGTCACAAGAAAGAGAACACACAACAACGGCTACACAAGCCCTCGTGACATCACCTATCACGAGTTTATATGCTTTCCTTATGCCTTGTTCCAACCTTATGGCTACCCCCAACCTTGTATCTTCATTCCAACCATTACCTCCAGGACTCCTATACAGCCAAGTCCAACCTTATTCCCCTGGGACCGTCGTCCCCCACCAACGACCACCAACGAGACCACCAATTCATAGTACACAAGGTACTGTACAAGGCAACACATGCCCGGATAACACATGTTATCCCCCATAAACGTGAACCTTACACAAAGGCCACAGCTCCATAATCACGCCACGGCCGCCACGAGGACCGCTGCAATACCTTGGTGACTAGGGTCCCATACCACTAATCGTGCAATCCAGGTAAAGCCACACACACCACACCTCAACAGGAATCAATCAACGGATTACAACGAAGGTATGAAACATACTCAATCAAGGAACAGCTCACAGCCCAACAACAACAACGATGAATAACACAAGTTATCATCAACCAAACGGAAGGTACAAACCACACACACGCTAGCGTTAAGACAATAAACTAGCATGCTTAACAACGGAGAAACTCAAGATAGTTCCGAGGAACACACAAGACACCTCTTGGTCCAACGAAACACAATGTTGAACACTTAGCACGATTCAAGACACCAAAGTCCTACATGGATACCTACCATATAGTTCTAGACATACGAAACATCAAGAAGACGCTCAAATAGTTCCACAAAAGAACATCGGGAAGTCAAAAGACCAAATACCAAGTCAAACGAATCACGGGGAATAAATCCCGGACAAAGACCACCATGTACTCGCGGGTGAACCCACGGGTAGTGCCCCACCAGTGGTTCCGCCGGCGGGAACATATTCCCACTGGGCTATTTACCCACGGGTAGGCTGGCGGGTGGTGCCCCGCCCGCCGTTCCGCCCGCGGGAACACTCCAGTTCCACAACAAATCCCTTCGGGGATTTTCTTCTCCAAACACAAATTCAAGTCCAAAACATGCCAAATCTCACCCAACACAACAAAATGACTTGAATCATGGAAAATGCCAAGCAATGGCACAAAGGAACCCTAAACACAAGCTCTAGACACGCAATATCATAAGACAAATGCATAAACCCTCACATTTCATAGCAAAACACATGTAGAATCCAAGAAATCACATATAGGTAAGCAAAATAGGTTTTGTAGAGCATGGGTTACCTCTTGTAGACCAAAAGACTTCACTTTACATCACAACAAGCTCCCCACAAGACTTACTTTCCAAACCCACTTCAAGATCAAACCAAAAGATCATAAGGATCCTACCTTTAAGAAAAAGACAACTAAAATGAAACCAAAAACACAAGATGAACTTAGATCTTACCCTTCTAGATGCCCAAATAGGTGAAAGGCGGAGTCTTGGTAGCAAATCTTGGAATCTTGACAAGGGTCTCAATTTAGCATGGAGAATAAGCTACACTTCTTTTCTAGAGAGAAGGTAGAGCTAATTTCTAAGAAATGTAATGAATGAAATGAAGAAGTCTTCTAGGTTAGGTTACAATACTAACTCTTCGTGAAAAGTCAAGGATACCCTTAATAACCTTTAGAAAGTTTAAGGAACAAGGGAACTCCCCTCAAAGCTCAAGGTACAACATAGCCTTGAAGTTGACTAGTCAAATACTAGTCCTCGAGTATTAAAAATCAGGATTTTAGGAAATTAATTCCTCAAATAAAATAGGATTAATTACTCAATTAATCAATGGATTGAATGTGGATTTTTGGGGTGTCACATCCTCTCCCCCTTCAAAGAAGCTTTGTCCCCGAAGCTTGGGTACGACGAATTAAAAGCAAACGGTGAAAGGAAGCAACTTTGTGACAAGAAGTTCAAGAACAAACTCTTTTGGTCAACAACTCCAAAAGAACTCACAAGGATTCCAAGGCAGAGAAGTATTCCAAAGCGAGAAAGAAGGCATTTCAAATTCAAGGATTGGCAAGAGTTTAACAAACGGATAGATTGAGCATCAAGAACTCTAGCCTCAACACAACCACCGACTTCTAGACATCAACTAAGAACAAGACAACTAACTCCAAACACCAACTATCATGCTAGCTAAACAACAAGGCAACAAGCAAAAACAAGCAAGCACACAAAGAAAACAACAACCTATCACCAAGCTAACAACGGCTAAGAAGGAAAAAACAAGGAAAAAGGCGAATGGGATACCACAACACAAGCTAGAACTCCTCACTCTCCGATTCCTCGGTCTCCTCAGACTCCTCTTCGTCTTCATCTCTGCGGCTCGAACTGGCTTCAATCTGATCCAACCTCTGATGCACTGCGACGAACTGCGCCTTCATAAACGCGAAGCCTTCGGCGATCATGCTGTTCTGTTGATGAAGCAAGGTGACAACGCGCTCCTCATGCGCCATGATGTCATGCTCCTTCTTCGTGCGAGCTTCTTTCCTCCTCCGGTTTTCCTCACTGTCCGAATCACTTTCTTCAGCTTCGGCGGCCTCCGGTGCTCCTACTTCTTCCACTTGGTCTGCTTCCTCCTCAACTTCTTCGTCACCCGCCCAAACTCTGGACTGCGAGGCTCAACTTCCCGGCTTCGATTCCAAGCTCAGCTGCTAACTCTGCCCGTTCATCAGGTGTTTTCCTTGCAACCTCCTCAAGCGTGATGTACTCAGCATCATCCAACTGGAACAGATTAGAACTCCGGAGATTGGTGGCATCCAACACCATCTTTCCCACGGCCTTCGGAAGACAACCGTCCACACTAACACCCTTCCTAACCAAGATCCAACTTAACACCATCCCGTAAGGTAAGCTCTTCCGATTGTGATCCCGGCAAAACACCATGTGTTGCAACATCAAAGCAGGCAGGTTGAACTTAACCATGTTCTTGAGGCAAAAGGCAAAGGTGCACTCCAACTTACCCAACAAACTGCTTTTGTTGTGTTAGGAATAAAGTGTAATGGTTTTGATATGCCAAATATGTATTTGTAGATCCCCCAATTTTATTTCTTAGGTCTAGTAGAGTCTTAGACCATGTTCGAGAAATTATTTAAATTGGAAAAGAGAAAAACAGGGGAAGATGCATGAAAATAGAAGAAGAAGATATAAAGCCTAAAATCAAGAATTTGTCTGGAGAAAATGACAAATTGAAGAAGAAGATGAATGATACAATATTCACGTCTATGCTACTCAAAGAAGATATCCCAGAAGAATTTTCGTGAAGGAAAATTAAGTTTGGAAGATTGCATGAATTTGACTTGAAGATCAAGCATCTATGGAAAGAAAGGAGTACATCAAAGAAGATTTGAAAATTAATCAATAGTTGTACGGACGAAGTGGAAGATGCTTAATATGTTATGCGAAATGGCTCAAGTTTGAAACTCACTATCAATAATTTTACAAGGTAAAATTTGTGAAGCCAAAATTAATTAAATCTGATGGAGTTGGGTGCTAGTTTGGCTTTGAGCGCCAATTACAAGTGGAAATTGAGAAGCAATTTCACTTGGGTGGCAATTGAGAAGCAATTGCACTTGGGAGCCGATTTCATAGCAATTGAAATTGGGAGCTAATTTCACAAGAATTGAAATTGGGAGCTAGTTCGAAGTAATTGAAATTGGGAGCCAGTTTCAGACAAGAATTGAAATTGGGAGCTAGTTCGAAGCAATTGAAATTGGGTGGGAGCTAGTTCGAAGCAATTGAAATTGGGAGCCAGTAGAATTGAAATTGGGAGCCAGTAGAATTGAAATTGGGAGCCAATTGAAGTTGTAGTATGGGATGCAAATTCAAATTGGGGACCAATTCAAAGTCTGGGAGCCAATTTCAAAGTCAAAGTCAATAATTCAAATTGGGAAGCAATTGAAAGCACTGGGAGGAGCTTGGGAGCCAATTGCAAGTCAAAGTCAATTGGGAACCAATTACAATGGAGAAATTCAAAATTGGGTGCCAATTACAAGCCAATTGAAATTGGGTGTCAATTGCAAAGGAGAAATTCAAATTAGGTGGAAGTTCAAAACCAATTTGAAGTCTGAGAACACCCAGACGTGAGAATGGAGAAGAAGAAGAAAAAAAACTTACAGTGAAAATATTCTCACAAGGAAAAATACTAGTCTAACTAGTGTGGGATTAAATTAATGAACATTTTTGAATCCCAAATATACAAAGACCACTTCAGAGCTGATCAGAGAAGCCATTCTACACCAAAACAGAGACCCAGATATTCCCACTCAACGTTAAACCAGAGGAATATCAGATGATGTTTGGGAGCTCATTGTGTAACACCCCGAAATTTAAAACTTTTGAAACTTATATAATAAAGGTGGAATCTCATTAAATCCCAAAACATGATATAAAAGTACGGGGTGCTATGCCACACCTGAGCTAGAGAACTCAGGTGCACAGTCTAACTAACTAACATCCTTAATAATGTAAATGCGTAAGAGTGGCACGCAGGCCAAAGAGGAAACTATCTACTTCTACGCTCCAAGACTCTAGCGCGCTCCAGTGTCTACTCCTCTGTGCCTGAAAGCCAAATATATCTGTTCAGCGAGAGATGCTGGTAACCCACTCCAACGCGTTGAAATACAATACATATAGGCATATATATAGATATAAGAAAAACCATTTCGAAGCATGAAGATATATCCTAAGAGACTCTAGCTTTTAAAACGGGGAATAGACTCGACAGATAGGGATAAGCACAGTAAACAATCACATAATTCACAAGCACAGGGAACGGACTCGATAGATAGAGATAAGCACAGCCAATAGTCATCACCAAGCATATACGGTTTTCTAGCATGTATCATATGGTCACACTTTCATAACATTCGTAATCATCAAACCATCCATGTCTCATCACATAGCACACTTTGTTGGCGCCACAGGACCAATCGCATGCCCATACATGAGGTTCAGCGCATATAGCTCTGACACGGCCCCGCAGCACCCTGCCCCGTATCGCAACACGGAGGGATCGATCGCAACCGACGGATGAACCGAAGCTCATCATAATGTTTGATCGCAACCAAACAGTGGACCGCAACCCAAGAGTAGTCATCTGACCGCAGCCAGGAATATGAACCGCAGCTCATGTAAAACGTTTGATCGCAACCAAACGGTGGACCGCAGCTCAGGAATAACCAGTTTGATAGCAACCAAATTGGGGTATCATGCGCACATAACACATAGCATGCATATGCAACCCACATTAACACATTGGGAAGGGGAGAAAACATATAAGGAAACCTATGCCTGGTCATCCACAAACTAGGAATAATCCTAAGGGGTTCATACTTCTTTCACCTAGGCCAACGGGATACAAATTCAACTACCATGTGATATATAATACTCATTTATCCTACGAACGGTACCCGAAACATCAAACTAGACTTAGGCACGATAAACGGAGTCCGTTGGGACACCACGGGGGTCGGGGGAACATCAAACGGGGAAGCCGGGATCCCGAAGTGGGAGAATTTCCTGCGGGTAGCCGGTGGGTGAAGGGTCACCCGCCGGCTGGCCGCCGGCGACGTGATTCCGGGCAGCGGGACTGCCCGCCGGCTGCCTGCTGCCGGCGATGTCCGAATTTAGCCGCGGGTAGGTGGCGGGTCCCCTACCCCCCACTGACTCTTTTTCGCAAATAACGCCCCGGGAACCTTTGTGGAACCCGAAACCATGGTTAGACACCTTTCAATGTAATTGATGATAACACGTAGACAATTAACGGATCAAAAGTAAGAATCATACGGCACATATCCTATCATGCTTTCTAAACATAATTAACACCCAAACATACGAATTCCCACCCAATATATCAAGAATAACACCGTACGAGTTTCACGATACATCCTAGGGCTCTAATTATATTTAAATCATCAAGAACATAATTCATCTTTTGACACTAAGAAATAATACCATTTATCAAGAATATCACACAATCATTAGGAATCTAGGTTTATCAAGAATATCACCCAATCATCAAGAATCTCTTTCCATCATCAAGATTATCAAGATTACCCAAGAAAGCATAACATTAAATATCAAGATCACACCATCAATATCATAAACGAATCATCAATACACAAGAATATAGAGGGATGCCTAGAGGGAGATCATAGCTAAGAAAATAGGTTATGTTGAGACATGGGTTACCTCTTAGCCTTGATTAATTCCTTGGCTATGAAGGGTCTTTCTTTAAGCTTTCTTCTTTCTTGATTTCTCCTAAGGGAATTCTTGGAACTTCTTGTGTGGTTAGGGATTATTGTGGTGGGGGTTCTAGGTGCCTCTTATGTCATCTATTTATATACCTAGGAGTCCTAATTAGGATCTAAATACTATAGGCTTGCTAATTCTATTCCCTTTAGGGCTAGGGGTTGGGTTTTAGAGGTGGGGGCCCACGGACTATGGTGGGTCTTTTCCAATTTAATTATTGTAATTTAATTCTTTCTTTGGATACTTGGTAAAATGATTAATTGATTTTAGGGGTCGTAACACGGGGTGTTACACTCTCCCCCCCTTACGAGGGGCTTCGTCCCCGAAGCCCGGTGTGTTAATCCATTCTTTCACCCCTGGACGTCCCGCATTTTGGCCTCCTGGTTAGGAACGTGGCCTCACGTGTTGTCTTAGCTGGGGTAGACTGGATTTCTGGTGTTGTGGTGATAGGAAAGTTTGGGTCTACCTGGGTTTCTTGCCCTGGAACTGGACGCCCTGCGAGTGCCCAAGGTGGCCTCGATTGCTGCCACCCTCTGATCTAATGCGTGCAGATTAAGGTCGAGAACCCCTCCTCCATGATTTGGTTTTGCCGGTTGAGTTGTGCTAGGATGCGCTCATTGACCGAGCCCTCGTTTTGTTCCCTTGGGTTCCCTCCTGATCGTGTGTGTGTGTCGATGGGTTAGGCTCGCCATCCTCCTCCTGATCCTCATCTCCCTCCAGACCCCCACAATCTTGCATTGCTTATTTGAGCTTTTTGTTGGAGATGTCTAATTGGTCGACCAGTTATCTTCGCTCCTCCTCGGGTTTTAGGCAAATTTCTTCGAGGGTGAGGTAATGTCCCCCTTCGGTGTAGTAGATATCATTGCGGGGAAGGTTCTGGCGTTGAAGACCATGCCATTTACAGTCTTGACCTCGGTGTGGCTTAGGTCCACCCCTTTTTCTCCATGATCCAACTTAGGATCATCCCGTAGGGCAGGCTAAGCCGGTTGCTCGTCTTGCAAAACTTCATGTGTTTTAGCATGAGGGCCGGTAGGTTGAACTTGATTTTGTGTTTCAAGAGATAGGCAAAAGTGCATTCTAAACTCCCCACGTCTTTGCTCTTATTGTTCGTGGGCAGGAGGCTGTCGGTTACAATCATAACCAATATCTTTTGCTCCGCCGTTAGCCACTTCCTATTTGGTCGTGTGGCCGAGGTGAACCCTTCCTCTTTCCCGAGTAGGTACCCGAGGTAGTCTTTGTACCCCGTGTTTTGGGTATCAATCCACCCTTTTCGGTCGTAATTTGACACACCCGTGGTGGTCAATTTCAAGAGCTTGGCCAAGCGGCCTTCGGAGAGTACGATTTCTTTGCCGCGGACCTTGGTGGTGATTTCTAGCTTATCACCCCATTTGGTGGCTACTAGATGTTGATAGAATTCTTTCACCAATTCGGGGTACGTATCCCCTTTGATGGTGAGGTACGTATCCAAAAGGCCTTGGTGATTAAGCATGTCGACCAATTCTGGAGAAAATTGGTCGGGTTCAAGGGCCTTACCTCCTATTACGGTGTAGCCGGCGTTGCTCCATTCCGGGGCACGGGTTCCGAGGAGTTTCTTTGGCATTGTGAAGCTTTCCTTGGTGACGAAGTTCTTCCAGCGAACTTTCCTGCGAGACTCCGTCGAGGCTCGAGCGGCGGTGGGTGTTTCTGTTGGGTTTGAACGGCGAGGAGAGGGGGCGTACGGTGGTGGCGGCTGGGTGCGCGACCAGCGGTGTTGGGCAGCGGGTCATGACTGGGCACGGCGTCGGTGATCTCCGGGCGAAGGCGGGGCGGTCGGTTGGGCGGCAGCTCAGCGGTGCGAGGTCGACGACCGGCGTTGGGATGGTGGCGGGGTTCGGCAGGTGGTGACGGCGTGTGGCCGGTGGGTATTTCGGTGGGGCGTCCGCCGATCTTGGGGTGGGGTGCGAAGAGGGAGAGGGTGAGGGTGAGAGTGGGAGGGTGTGAGGAAGAAGAAGGGATTTTGATTTAGGGATTTTGATTTGGGGATTTTGGGGTTTTTAGGGATTTGTGGGGGTTTTAAGAAGGGAGCGTTCCCTTGATGTTTCATGAAGCGCCTTTAGCTTAGTGGTTAAGACCTTGGTCTTATATGTGGGAGGTCAAGGGTTCAATTCCCATTTGTAACACTAGGTTTTTTTATGGTGTGGTCCTTGTCTTTTTCCTTCTTTTGTCTTCTAGTGGTGGGAGGCTTGGTTTGTTTGTATAATTTGAGTTCCACCCCCGTAAGTAGGATCGAATTTCGATCTAATATTTTATTTATGATAATTCAGAAGTAATTAAGCTAAGTAAGTAGTCCTACTACAAAGGTGGTTACAAGGAAATTTGTCAGTTTATCCTAGACAAAACTTGTCTTCTTGGTTTTCTTCCGCGGGGTTTGCGTGGTCCTCGTCTTCTGGGGTTAGGTTTCCCCCCTCGAGGTTGTCCTCGCTCCCGAGTTCGGCCTGGGTGCGGCTCATGACGAATATCATTCCGAGAGCGCCGTAGTTTCCTTGGTGAGTGGTGCCCCCGTGTTGACCCGTGGTGGTGGGGCGTGGCCTTTGGGGTTGAGTGCACTGGAAGGCCTTGTGTCCTTCCTCCCCGCAGTTGAAGCATCGCCAGGGATTGCCCATGCAATCCTTGCCTCTATGGCTTTTGTTGCATTTCGGGCAAGGGAAGCTCCTTGTGCTAGCTTCATTGTTCCCTAGGGGTGGTCTTTGGCTGGCCAGGTTACTCGGTCTTGTGTTGGTGTCGTTTCTTGTTCTTTTTACGGGTGGTGTTCCACCCCCGGTGTTTCTCTTTCGTATCTGTTCTTGAACCCATGTTGGAGTAGTTGGATTCGATAGAGATTTGCGGCACTGGAGTAAGCCTCGTTGAGGGTCCGAGGTTTGCTTACCACTTGTGCCTTTCGGGCTTCGAAGTTGAGGCCCGATACGAACCTCTCTATCTTAGTTACCTCAGTGGGGACTAGTTCTGGCGCGAAGCGTGCTAGTTCGAGGAACCGCTTATGGTACTCCATGACGGTCGTCGTTCCTTGTTTCAAATGGAGGAACTCTTCGTACATAGATGCTTTTACGTGTGTTGGATAGAATCGCTCTCGTAGTCGTGTTTTGAGGCTTTCCTAGTCGAACCCTGGTTCTTGTTGGTAAGCGGGCCCTTCGTGGATCCACCAAAGGTCTGCCTCGTGTCCGAAGTAGAACGAGGTTATCTCTACGCGACGTTCTTCTGGGCATTCTACTAACCCCAGAATTTTGTCGAAGTTCCGGATCCATTCCTCCAGGATTACGGGATCTTTTTCTCCTGAGAACGTGGGTGGTCGATGATTTGAAACTTGTCGGGCGACGTCTGAGTTTGCGTTTGATGGGGGTGGTGGGGGCCTGTTGTTGCGAAGAGCCACGTCACTTAGTGCCTGGGCGACTTGCGTTAGTTGTTGCAGAGTTTGGGTCAGGGGGTCGTGTGTGGCGGGTTCTGGAGTCCTTGATTGTCTTCTGTTTGGTGCCATGCTGTCGTCCTTCTGGGTCAACGTTTATAGGAATGTTAAGTTAGAGTCTGGTGCCCTTACTTTGATGTGTTAAGTGGGGAAAGTTTTCTTTAAATAGGGGAGGAACGAAGTGAGGGGAGGTTATGTGTAGGTTTCACAGTCTCATCGCGCGTCCTAAGATTCCTGAGTCCTATGTCCCTAAGTACCTAGAGTTCAAGCCTAATGTCTTAAAGTTTATTCTTAAAGTTCTTATCCTAGGGTGAAACTTAGGCTCTGATACCAATTGTAACACCCCGAAATTTAAAACTTTTGAAACTTATATAATAAAGGTAGAATCTCATTAAATCCCAAAACATGATATAAAAGTACGGGGGGTTATGCCACACCTGAGCTAGAGAACTCAGGTGCACAGGCTAACTAACTAATATCCTTAATAATGTAAATGCATAAGAGTGGCACGCAGGCCGAAGAGGAAACTATCTACTTCTACGCTCCAAGACTCTAGCGCGCTCCAGTGTCTACTCCTCTGTGCCTGAAAGCTAAATATATCTGTTCAGCGAGAGATGCTGGTAACCCACTCCAACGCGTTGAAATACAATACATATAGGCATATATATAGATATAAGAAAAACCATTTCGAAGCATGAAGATATATCCTAAGAGACTCTAGCTTTTAAAACGGGGAATAGACTCGACAGATAGGGATAAGCACAGTCAACAGTCACATAATTCACAAGCACAGGGAACAGACTCGACAGATAGAGATAAGCACAGCCAATAGCCATCACCAAGCATATACGGTTTTCTAGCATGTATCCTATGGTCACACTTTCATAACATTCGTAATCATCAAACCATCCATGTCTCATCACATAGCACACTTTGTTGGCGCCACAGGACCAATCGCATGCCCATACATGAGGGTCAGCGCATATAGCTCTGACACGGCCCCGCAGCACCCTGCCCCGTATCGCAACACGGAGGGGTCGATCGCAACCGACTAATAAACCGCAGCTCATCATAATGTTTGATCGCAACCAAACAGTGGACCGCAGCCCAAGAGTATTCATCCGACCGCAGCCAGGAATATGAACCGCAGCTCATGTAAAACGTTTGATCGCAACCAAACGGTGGACCGCAGCCCAAGAGTGTAAATCTGACCGTAGCCACCTTCTGAACCGCAGCTCAGGAATAACCAATTTGATCGCAACCAAATTGGGGTATCATGCGCACATAACACATAGCAAGCACATGCAACCCACATTAACACATTGGGATGGGGAGAAAACGTATAATGAAACCTATGCGTGGTCATCCACAAACTAGGAATAATCCTAAGGGGTTCATACTTCTTTCACCTAGGCCAACGGGATACCAATTCAACTAGCATGCGATATATAAGACTCATTTATCCTACGAACGGTACCCGAAACATCAAACTAGACTTAGGCACGATAAACGGAGTCCGTTGGGACACCACGGGGGTCGGGGGAATATCAAACGGGGAAGCCGGGATCCCGAAGTGGGAGAATTTCCAGCGGGTAGCCGGTGGGTGAAGGGTCACTCGCCGGCTGCTCGCCGGCGACGTGATTCCGGGCAGCGGGTGAAGGGTCATAGCTAAGAAAATAGGTTTTGTTGAGACATGGGTTACCTCTTAGCCTTAATTAATTCCTTGGCTATGAAGGGTCTTTCTTTAAGCTTTCTTCTTTCTTGATTTCTCCTAAGGGAATTCTTGGAACTTCTTGTGTGGTGAGGGATTATTGTGGTGGGGGTTCTAGGTGCCTCTTATGTCCTCTATTTATATACCTAGGATTCCTAATTAGGATCTAAATACTATAGGCTTGCTAATTCTATTCCCTTTAGGGCTATGGGCTGGGTATTAGAGGTGGGGGCCCACGGACTATGGTGGGCCTTTTCCAATTTAATTATTGTAATTTAATTCTTTCTTTGGATAATTTGTAACACCCCCCAAAAACAAGACTACTTAAAACGAGTCTTAACACCTGCAGATCAAGCACAAAACTAGCACAACGGAAGATAAAAAGATAACTGGATAAAAGGAATCCAAAACGGGGTGTTATGCCACGTATACCACACTAGGTATACGCTACGGCGACAATCTGCAAGTGTAACACTATCCCAAAAACAACCAAAGTAGAACAATATAAAGACATTGGCACACAGGCCTCAACAACTGTGTCTAAAGATACAGGTGCTAAGCTACCGGCTCTAGACATCGCGCTCGACTACGCATCACCTGAAAGATACAAAGATAAACATCGGGGCGACGCCCGGTCAGCGAAAGATGCTGGTAACCCACCAATACCGTAAAGTATCATAAATAGGTAGATATATAATATGAAAACCATTTTCGAAACGGAATACACATATATAATTCAAAACCTAAGATCAAAAGACAACACAAGACTCACCACTCACATGGACAAAACCGGGAACACATCCCAAACCACAAAGGTTAACCACACACAAGGATAAAGACTCACCCAACGGCAACACATGCCAAAACACCACAAGCCTCCATGACTACACATGTCACGAGAGAAGAGAACTCACCAAAACAACGGCTTCACAAGCCCTCGTGACATCACCCATCACGAGTTGATATGCCTTCCTTATGGCTTGTTCCAACCTTATGGCTACCCCCAACCTTGTACCTTCGGTGTCAACCATTACCTCCAGAAAGCCCCTGTACAGCCAAGTCCAACCTTATTCCTCCGGGACCGTCGTCCCCCACCTATAACCACCAACGAAAACCCACCAATACACGGCAACACATGCCCGGATAACACAATGTTATCCCCCAAACACCTGGACTCAGCCACAACTCCATGAAATCACGTCACAGCCACCACGAGGACCGCTGCAATACCTTGGTGACTAGCGTCTCATACCACTAATCGTGCAATCCAGGTAAAGCCACACACGCACCACCACTCACACGAAACAAGCAACGGATTGCAAAAGAAGGTATGAAACATACTCAATCAAGAGATTGGTCACCACCCATCGACAACAACGACGCTAACATTAAGATAATAACTAGCAAGCTCAACAACGAGGAAACTAAAGATAGTTCGGAGGAACACACAAGACACCACACGGTTCAACGAAACACAATGTTGAACACTTAGCACGATACACAACACCAAAGATCCTACATGGATACCTACCATAAAGCTCTAGACCTACGAAACATCAAGAAGACGCTCAAATAGTTTCACAAAAGAACAACGGGAGGCCAAAAGATCAAAGACCGAGACAAACAAAACACGGGGAAAAAATCCCACTCCAACTCCAACGTGTTCCCCGCGGGTGGACCCACGGGTAGTGCCCTACCCGTGGCCCCGCCCGGGGGTACAACACCTACAAGGCATACGTTCCCGCGGGTAGGCCGGCGGGTGATGCCCCGCCCGCCGTTCCGCCCGCGGGTACGTCTCTGTACCACAACAAATCCCTTCGGGGATTTTCTCCTCCAAGCACAAATTCAAGTACAAAACATGCCAAATCTCACCAAGCACAACAAAATGACTTGAACCAAGGAAAATGCCAAGCAATGGCATAAAGGAAACCTAAACACAAGCTCTAGATATGCAATATCACAAGATAAATGCATAAACTCTCACATTTCATAGCAAAACACATATAGAAGCCAAGAAATCATATATAGGTAAGCAAAATAGGTTTTGTAGAGCATGGGTTACCTCTTGAAGACCAAAAGACTCTCTTCTTACACCACAACAAGCTCTCCACTAAGCTCACTAGCCAAACCCACTTCAAGATCAAACCAAAAGATCATAAAGATCCAACCTTTAAGAAAAGACAACTAAGATGGAACCAAAACGACTAGACAAGCTTAGATCTTACCCTTCTCGATGCCAAAATAGAGGAAAGATTGAATCTTGGAAGCAAAACTTGGAATCTTGACAAAGGCTTCTTTTGGCTTGAAGAACAAGCTACTCTTGTTTTCGAGAGAGAAGGTAGAGATATTTTCTAGGAAATGTAAGGGAATGAAATGAAGAAGTCTTCTAGGTTTAGGATACAAAACTAGCTCTTGGTGAAAAGACAAGGATACCCTTACTAACTCTTATAAAGTGTAAGGAACAAGGGAACTCCTCTCAAAGAACAAGGTACAACACCACTTAAAGATTGACTAGTCAAATACTAGTCCTTGAGTATCAAAAATCAGGATTTTAGGAATCAATTCCTCAAAAGAAATAGAATTAATTACTCAATTAATTCATGGTTTGGAGTGTGGATTTTTAGGGTGTCACATCCTCTCCCCCTTCAAAGAAGTTTCGTCCCCGAAACTTGGGTACAACGAATTAAGAACGAAAGGTAACAAGGAAACAAAATTGTGACAAGAAGTCCAAGAATATCCCTTTTGGTCAAAAACTCCAAAAGTTCTCACAAGGTTCCAAGGCAAAGAGAAAGACATTACGAATTCAAGGATAGGCAAGAGGTCAACAAACGGATAGATTGGCATCAAGAACTCTAACCTCAACACAACAACCAACTTCTAGACAACAACCAAGAACTAAACAACTAACCCAAACACCAACTAACACACTAGCTAAACAACAAGGCAACAAACAAAACAAGCAAGTACACAAAGCACACAATAACCAAACACCAAGCTACAAAGGCTAAGAAACAACAAAGAAAGAAACGAACGGGGTTACCACAACACAACTAGAACTCTTCACTCTCCGACTCTTCGGCCTCTTTAGACTCTACTTCTTCGGCTTCAACTCTGTGACTAGAACTAGCTTCAAACCGATCCAGCCTCTGATGCACTGCGGCAAACTACGACCTCACAAATGCAAAACCCTCGGCGATCAAACTATTCTGCTGACGAAGCAAAGAGGCGACATCCTGCCCTCTCTTGGTGCGAATTTCTTCCCTTCTACGGCGTTCCTCACCGTCTGATTCACTTACTTCAAGTTCAGCGGTCTCTAGTGCTCCTTCTTCTTCTTCCTAATTTGTTTCCTCCTCAACTTCTTCGTCACCACCCAAACTCTCGACTGCAAGGCTCAACTTCCCGGCATGAATCTCAAGCTCAGCAGCTAACTCTGCTCTCTCAACAGGTGCTTTCCTAGCAACCTCTTCAAGCGTGATGTACTCACCACTATCCAACTGAAAAAGATTACAACTCCGGAGATTGGCGGTATCCAACACTATCTTTCCCACAGCCTTCGGGAGACAACCACCCACACTAACACCTTTCTTAACCAAAATCCAACTTAACACCATGCCATACGGCAAACTCTTCCGATTGTGATCCCGGCAAAACACCATGTGTTGCATCATCAAAGCATGCAGATTGAACTTAACCATATTCTTCAAAAATAAAGCAAAGGTACATTCCAACTTACCCAACAAACTGCTCTTGTTGTTGTTAGGCAACAAACAATCTGACACCAACATAACCAAGATCCTTTGTTCCGCAGACAACCACTTCTTTTCCGGCCTCGAAGCTTGAGTGAAACCACTCGTACGGCCAAACAGATAACTCAAATAGTCACGGTACCCCATGGTATCCGTACTAATCCAAGAATGACCACTGTACTGAGCCACTCCAGAAGCAGACAAACTCAACAACTGAGCTAACCTCTTCTCAGACAACACAACCTTCACACATCTCACCTTAGAGGTGATCTCAAGCCTTTCACCTTCCTTCGTCACCACCATGTGACGGTTAAACTACTTCACCAAGCTCGGGTATGTCTCGGCCCTTAAGGCGAGAAAACCATCTAACAAACCTTGAAACTTAAGCAAATCCAACAAGGAACTTGAAAAAGATTCCGGATCAAAAGCTTTACCTTCAAGCACAAGGTAGTGGGCATCCACCCATTCCGCTTTCCTAGCCAAACTTGACCTTCTAGGCATGGTGAAAGATGATCCAAAGCTCAACAAACAAAGCCCACAACTTCTTCTTCTTCTACCACACTCTTGCGGCTCTCTCTCTCTCGCTCGAGCTCTCTCTCTCTCTCTCTCTCGCGGCTGCTCGGCGACACGACACATCAGACGGCGGCGAACGGCGACGGGCAGGTGGCGCTGGGCGACGGGGTGGGGTGGCTTCGGGTAGCTCACGGGTAGGGAGAAGGAAAAAGATGAAGAGAATTTGGGGAAAGAAATTAGGGATTTGGGTGAGATTGGGGAAAAAGATGATTAAATTTGGGGATTTTGAACAAAGTGGAATTTCAAGGATTAGAAAGAATTAAAATGGGTTAGGTTTCCAGAAAGATAATTGGCTTAAGTGGTTTAGAGGTTGGGTAGAAAAGAAATTGGTTAAGGTTTGACACTCAAAGGCTATAAAGAAACATTAGGTTTAACTTTTAGGCTACACAAGGAAAGATTTTGGTAGGGATTGGCTATTTTTCCAAATCAAAGAATACTTGGAAAATTTAGGGAAAAGCTCAAGGAATTGTTGTAAGAACAACCAAGTCCAAAGGTGAAAGAATTGGGCTAAGCACAAGATAACTCAAGGATAGATGGCTACCACAAACAAGATGCCAACTAAAGAGAACACTTAGCAAGAAAATAGTCTATACTAAGCACCTCAACGAAAAACAAGCAAGGGAAACAAGCCAAGGATTGCCAAACAAAGACAACTGCGAAACACAAGATAACACCCAAGGCAACAAAGGACACAAAGAACACTGCGAAACACAAGATAGCACCGAAGGCAACAAAGAACACAAAGCTCTCGGGGACACAAGGATAGGCTCAAAACAAGGGTTACCTGCTAACTCCTCCTCCACCAGACCCTCCGACTCTGCCTGCGAACGCGCCATCACAAAAACTCTCCCCGGCGGCCTAGCTCCAACAGCTCCACGACTCGAACTCACTCCTGATGCTCCTCCGGCTCCCGGGGGTGGCGGCAACACTCTCTGACCAACAAGTTGAGGACACTCCGCAACTCTATGACCAACAACCCCACAGCGAAAACACTTAAACGCTTGGCCAGAGCAAACTTGACCCGGATGCACCTTCCCACACTTGCGACAACCAACCGACTTAGCTTGAACCGGAGGCTCCATCCTAACTGGTCCTTGGGAAGAAGATGACACAACTCTAGCCAGAAAACTCGATCGGGGCTTCTTGAAAGCAAAAGAACCACCACTCTTAACTCTCTTCCTAGCCAACTCAAGCGAACTCTTCTGAAGCTGCTGAACACGAAACAGATCCGCGGCACACAGATACGCATCCTTAAGGGAACTGGTCTACTCACCGTCAACGCTTTTCGTGCCTCATAATTCAGACCGGCAACGAAACGCTCAATCTTAGCAAGCTCTGTAGGCACCAACACCCTCACGAAGCGCGCCAACTCTAGGAACTTCTTGTGGTACTCCACCACAGATAGGGGTCCTTGCTGCAGATGAAGGAACTCATCAAACATGGCGGCTCGCACATGCGCTGGGTAGAACCTTTCGCGCATTCAGTCCTTGAGCGCGGTCCAATCAAACCCAGACTCTTCAAGAAAGGCCGAACTCTCGTTAACCCACTACAGATCAGCTTCTTGGCAGAAGTAGAACGTTGCCAGTTTTACTCTTCTCTCTTCGGGACAACCCACCACGGTAAAAATCTTATCAAACACCCGTAGCCACTCTTCAAGGACTACAGGGTCTTCTTCACCAGCAAAGGAAGGCGGCCGATGCCCTGACACAAGGCGACCCACATCACGGTGCCCAACAGGAGGCGGAGGCGGCGCAACTTGATTGTTGTTCAACAGAGCTTCACTGAGAGACTGCATCTTCTACGTCAACTGATGGAGATTCTGGGCGAGCTGCTCGTTGGTTGGGGTCTCTGGGGAGCGGGCGCGAGGACGAGGAGGCATCGCACTTCTGCTACAACAACTAGGTTACCACAAAAAAGCAAGCAAGCAAGTCAGAAAATAACACACATCTCACCGCGCAACCTAGAGTCCTAAGCCTAACACTTAGCTCCTTAAGGTAGCTTAGAGGTCTCAAAACACACTTAAACACTTAGAAAGTTTAGACTCAACACTTCCTAGGCTCTAAAACAAGGTTCAAACCTAGGCTCTGATACCAACTGTAACACCCCCCAAAAACAAGACTACTTAAAACGAGTCTTAACACCTGCAGATCAAGCACAAAACTAGCACAACGGAAGATAAAAAGATAACTGGATAAAAGGAATCCAAAACGGGGTGTTATGCCACGTATACCACACTAGGTATACGCTACGGCGACAATCTGCAAGTGTAACACTATCCCAAAAACAACCAAAGTAGAACAATCTAAAGACATTGGCACACAGGCCTCAACAACACTGTCTAAAGATACAGGTGCTAAGCTACCGGCTCTAGACATCGCGCTCGACTACGCATCACCTGAAAGATACAAAGATAAACATCGGGGCGACGCCCGGTCAGCGAAAGATGCTGGTAACCCACCAATACCGTTAAGTATCATAAATAGGTAGATATATAATATGAAAACCATTTTCAAAACTGAATACATATATATAAGTCAAAAGCCAAGATTAAAAGACAACACAAGACTCACAACTCACAAGGACAAAACCGGGAACACATCCCAAACCACAAAGGTTAACCACACACAAGGATAAAGACTCACCCAACGGCAACACATGCCAAAACACCACAAGCCTCCGTGACTACACACGTCACGAGAGAAGAGAACTCACCACAACAACGGCTTCACAAGCCCTCGTGACATCACCCATCATGAGTTGATATGCCTTCCTTATGCCCTGTTCCAACCTTATGGCTACCCCCAACCTTGTACCTTCGGTGCCAACCATTACCTCCAGAAAGCCCCTGTACAGCCAAGTCCAACCTTATTCCTCTGGGACCATCATCCCCCACCTATAACCACCAACGAAAACCCACCAATTCACAGCAACACATGCCCGGATAACACAATGTTATCCCCCAAACACGTGGGCTCAGCCATAACTCCATGAAATTACGTCACGGCCACCACGAGGACCGCTGCAATACCTTGGTGACTACCGTCCCATACCACTAATCGTGCAATCCAGGTAAAACCACACATGCACCACCACTCACACGAAACAAGCAACGGATTGCAAAAGAAGGTATGAAACATACTCAATCAAGAGACAGGTCACCACCCATCAACAACAACAACGCTAGCATTAAGATAATAACTAGCAAGCTCAACAACGAGGAAACTCAAGATAGTTCCGAGGAACACACAAGACACCACACGGTTCAACGAAACACAATGTTGAACACTTAGCACGATACACAACACCAAAGATCATACATGGATACCTACCATAAAGCTCTAGACCTACGAAACATCAAGAAGACGCTCAAATAGTTCCACAAAAGAACAACGGGATGCCAAAAGATCAAAGACCGAGACAAACAAAACACGGGGAACAAATCCCACTCCAACTCCAACGTGTTCCCCGCGGGTGGACCCACAGGTAGTGCCCCACCCGTGGTCCCGCCCACGGGTACAACACCCACAAGGGATAAGTTCCCGCGGGTAGGCCGGCGGGTGGTGCCCCGCCCGCCGTTCTGCCCGCGGGTACATCCCTGTACCACAACAAATCCCTTCGGGGATTTTCTCCTCCAAGCACAAATTCAAGTCCAAAACATGCCAAATTTCACCAAGCACAACAAAATGACTTGAACCAAGGAAAATGCCAAGCAATGGCACAAAGGAAACCTAAACACAAGTTCTAGATATGCAATATCAAAAGATAAATGCATAAACTCTCACATTTCATAGCAAAACACATGTAGAAGCCAGGAAATCATATATAGGTAAGCAAAATAGGTTTTGTAGAGCATGGGTTACCTCTTGAAGACCAAAAGACTCTCTTCTTAGACCACAACAAGCTCTCCACTAAGCTCACTACCCAAACCCACTTCAAGATCAAACCAAAAGATCATAAAGATCCAACCTTTAAGAAAAGACAACTAAGATGGAACCAAAAAGACTAGACAAGCTTAGATCTTGCCCTTCTAGATGCCCAAATAGAGGAAAGATTGAATCTTGGAAGCAAAACTTGGAATCTTGACAAAGGCTTCTTTTGGCTTGAAGAACAAGCTACTCTTGTTTTCTAGAGAGAAGGTAGAGATATTTTCTAGGAAATGTAAGGGAATGAAATGAAGAAGTCTTCTAGGTTTAGGTTACAAAACTAGCTCTTGGTGAAAAGACAAGGATACCCTTACTAACTCTTAGAAAGTGTAAGGAACAAGGGAACTCCTCTCAAAGCACAAGGTACAAACCAGGATTTTAGGAATCAATTCCTCAAAATAAATAGAATTAATTACTCAATTAATTCATGGTTTGGAGTGTGGATTTTCGGGGTGTCACATAATTGGTCAAATGATTAATTGATTTTAGGGGTCGTAACACGGGGTGTTACACATTTACATGAATATGAAGATCCATCAAACGGCTAGCTTATCCTTTCTGGCATCTTTGCAGAAGATAAGATAAGATCTCTGACAAAAAGATACAAGATTTCAAAAATGAGAGCGTCTCTTTCCAACGGACAGATTCTCATTACCAGCTATAAAATGATGAAGATATGAAGACTTGAAGAAGAAAAAAAGTGCAATTAACGAACTCACGAATAAGAGAGCAGAAAATACGAACTCATCAAGGAGAAGAACATAGAGCAGTTGACGAACTCACGAACAAGAGAGCAGAAAATTCGAACCCATCAAGGGGAATGAATAGAGCAATTAAGCTTAAAAGAGCATAGAGCAAAAATCTCATTTGGTACAGAGCATACCAAAAATCTTCAAGTGAGAAGTGAGAAAAGAAAAAGAACTCGGAGAGCTTCAAGAGAAAAATATTCTGAGAGTTTTTAAACAGAGCAAAACAGAGAAAAAATATCAAGTGCTTTACTTGATATATTCAAAGAGAGAAAACACTTAGAGCTATCAAGAGAAATCATTCCAGAGTGTTTATCTTCATCAAGAAACCTGCGCATCATTGAAGATCATCTACAGAGTTTCAGAAGTTGGAAGCAAGACAACACATGTTTTGGAGAAAAACAAGAGAAGGGAGGAAAGTAGCACGGAGCTGTGAAATCCTGGTTTATCACACGGAGCTGTGAGATCCGGAGCAGCAGTGTTGGAGGCACTGGGCGTGATTAGTGAGGGCTTTGTGATCAAAGCACTAGATCACGGGATACGTTTCTACCGGAGTGTGGAAGACGGGGGGAAAGTAACACGGAGTCATGAAATCCTGGGATAGTAGCGCGGCGACGTGAAACCCGAAGCAGCAGTTTGGTGTCTCTGGGTGTGATTAGTGCGGGCTTTGTGATCAAAGCACTAGATCACGAAAATTCATTGTATCTTAGAACCAAGGAGTGGTAGATATAGTGAATTGCTCTTGGAGATAAGAGCAAGTGGAGTAGGAGGATTACACCACCTCGCGAACCACTATAATTATCTTGTGTTCTTTACTGCTTTCTTTACTTACTGCTCTTTACATATTCGCTCTACACGAGATATACTGCTCACACAATCTCACATACACTTTATGTTTATTTAATTCCGCTGTGCACCATACTCTAACAATCTAGTTAAGAGTTTTGGTTTATCTCTGGCTTAGCAATTGTTGTGCTGTGCGAAAAAGTTTGAAAGTCTATTCACCCCCCCCCCCCCCCTCTAGACTTTCACTTTACCTCTTTTGGGACCAACATGTTGTTATTAGGCAACAAACAATCCGACGCCCACATCACCAAGATCCTTTGCTCCGCAGACAACCATTTCTTCTCCGGCCTAGAGGCTTGAGTGAAACCACTCGTACGGCCTAACAGATAGCTCAAGTAGTCACGGTACCCCATGGTATCCGTACTAATCCAAGAATGACCACTGTACTGAGCCACTCCGATAGCAGACAAACTCAACAACTGAGCCAACCTCTTTTCAGATAACACAACTTTCACACCTCTCACCTTAGAGGTGATCTCAAACTTATCACCCTCCTTTGTCACAACCATGTGACGATAGAATTCCTTAACCATATTTGGGTAAGTCTCAGCCCTTATGGCGAGAAACCCATCTGTAACACCCCAGATTTTCAAGATATTTAAAACTTATAAAATAAAGGTGAAATCTCATTAAATCCCAAACAGAGTACGAGTGTACGGGGTACTATGCCACACCTGAGCTAGAGAACTCAGGTGCACAGGCTAACTAACTGTTGTCTCAATGATATGAACGTATAAACATGGCACGCAGGCCGAAAGGGAAACTAACTACTTCTATGTTCCAAGCTCTAGCGCACTCCAGTGACTTAATCTTCTGTGCCTGAAAGCCAAATATATCTGTTCAGCGAGAGATGCTGGTAACCCACTCCAACGCGTTGAAATACAATACGTATAGAGATATATATAGATATACGAAAACCATTTTAAAGCATGAAGATATATCCTATGAGACTCTAGCTTTTAAAACCGGGAATGACTCGACAGATAAGGCTAGACACAAGCAACATTTATAACAGGCGTATACAATCGACAACAGGCAAGACAGATTAAGCTGAGCATAATTAATAATCATAACCCAACATAAACAATCCCCAGCATAAACCCCTTAGTCACATCCCCCAGTATACTCATAAACACAACTCCTCCATATCACATCACATAACACACTTTGTTGGCGCCACAGGACCAATCGCATGCCCATACATGAGGGTCAGCGCATATAGCTCTGACACGGCCCTGCAGCACCCTGCCCCGTCTCACATTACGGAGGAGCCGATCGCAACCGACTGATGGACCTTTGTCCTACATAATATTTATATACCTGACCCGTCTTTACCAGCCTGGTTAACAGTTGGAATGGTTCTCAGCCCATTCAACTGCCCGTATAGTGGACCTTTGTCCTATATAATATTTATATACCTGACCGGTCTCTACCAGCCTGGTTAACAGCCGGTATGGTTCTCAGCCCATCCGACTGCCCGTATAGTGGAACTTAGTCCTATATAATATTTATATACCTGACCGGTCTCTACCAGCCTAGTTAACAGCCGGTATGGTTCTCAGCCCACCCGACTGCCCGTATAGCCCGATTGATCTTAACCAACTCGGGGTTACATGCACACATAACACATAGCAAGTACATGCAACCCACATTAACACATTGGGAAGGGGGAGAAAACTTATAACAAAACCTATGCGTGATTCATCACATACTAAGAATAGTCCTAAGGGGTTCATGCTTCTTCCACCTAGGTCAACGGGATACCAATTCAACAAGCATGCAATATAATAGACTCATAAACCTACGAACGGTACCCGAAATATCAAACTAGACATAGGCACGATTAACGGAGTCCATTGGGACACCACGGGGGACGGGGAAACATCAAACGGGGAAGCCGGGAACCCAAGATGGGGAAAATTCCAGCAGGTAGCCGGTGGGTGGGGGCCACCCGCCGGCTGCCTGCCGGATTTACTATTCCGAGCAGCGGGTAGGTGGCGGGTCCCCTACCCCCCCACTTACCCCCCACTGACTCTTATCACACAAATTCGCCCCGGGAACCATTGTGGAACCCGAAACCATGCTTAGACACTTTGCAACGCAATCAACGACAACACGTAGACAATTAACGGATCACATACGAGAAACGAACGACACATAACCTATCATGCTTTTCTAAACATAATCAACACCCAAACATGCGATTACCCCACCCGATAACCCAAGAATAACATCATACGGTACAACCTAGGGTTCTAATCGTTTTTAAATCAACAAGGATACAATTCATCTACCAATATCAAGATTCGGTAAGAATATCATATAAACCTCAAGAACATCCTACAATCATCAAGAATATCATATAATCATCGAGAACGTCATATAATAATCAAGAACATCATAATTATCAAGAATCTCCCAATATCAAGATTATCAAGATCCCCCATGGGATCATCACATCAATCATCAATCATAATCATCACAAGTCATTAATACACAATAATATGGGGAAATCCTACGGGGGAAATCATAGCTACGAAAATAGGTTTTGTTGAGACATGGGTTACCTCTTAGCCTTAATTAATTCCTTGGCTATGAAGGGTCTTTTTTAAGCTTTCTTGCTTTCTTGATTTCGTCTAAGGGAATTCTTGGAGCTCTTTGGGGTGGTGGAACGTTTATTGTGGTGGGGGGTTCTAGGTGCCTCTTGTGTCCCCTATTTATATATTTAGGAGTCCTAGTTAGGAACTTAATATTATAGGCTTGCTAATTCTATTTCTTTCGGGACTAAGGGTTGGGTTTAGGGATAAGGGTCCATGGTCCATGGTGGACCATATTAATTAATTAAAGGGAATCCTAATCGTAGTCTGAATAGTAAAAGGCCTACTTCCCTTATTCCTAATAGATAACCAGGTCTAGGATTCCTAATTAGAATCTGAATTGCAAAGGGTTTACTTTCTTTATTCCTAATAGGCTTAAGACTCTAATTTTGGCAAGGGTCCACGGTTCATGGTGGACCTTATTAATTAATTAAAGGAAACCTAACCGAATTAAATCATATTTAATTATTATTAACGGGATTAATTAAATAATTAATCCGGGATTGAAGGCCGTAACACGGGGTGTTACACTCTCCCCCCCTTACGAGAAGCTTCGTCCCCGAAGCTTGGAAATCATTGCGGGGGTAACGAGTCCAAAGTAGTACGGTGGACCTATAGCGAAAGCATTCTACGGGGAAACTGTATAATTGTATGTTTATGTGTGCTGGGTTTTTGGGAACGATTAGGTTTAAAGGGCTAAGAGAGTGGGTTTCAAACCTGAGGACAAAGTGAATTTAGGAATTAGGATCAAAGTTTTCAAGGTTGCAACTTAGGGTGTGAGGTTGCCACCTTGTATGGAATCGTTAAAACAGGGGATCAAGAGTGTGGTTGAAGGGTAGAAAGGGTTTTGAAATAAGGAGGGGGGGCCGATTTTCCGAGGGAGGGAAGGGAATTCGGCTTGGATGGGTTAAGGGTTCTCAATCTTCAAGTGACTATTCTGGTTTGATGCTTTGATCACGACGTATTGACGAACTGATGATCCTTCTTCCTTGGTGTTGGCACTTGCTTGACTTTAAGATCCTTATTAGACCTTGCTTCCCAGGCTAAGGTTTCATCCTTCTCCCCTATCTTGAGGGAATCTCCCGTGATGATTTAACACTTACTTCTTTAATGCGTCCAAGGTCTTGACCAAGTTTGGTCAACCAAGCCAATCTCTTAGGGCGCACTTCCCAAATTCTTCCCAAAGTTTCTTGGGAGTCGGTAAACTTTGGGTTGACTTTCCCTTCTTATTGAATTTCATCTCCTCTTTAGTGAATGAAATTCTTAGTAAGACTTCATGTCTTCCCTGAGGTTCGACTAGTTGTGCCTTTTTGTGTTACATTTAATGATGAAGGTGTCCTTGCATGCTCTTTTTCTTCTTGAATCGCAGTTGGTTGCCTAATCTCGTTGTGGAATGACTCAGTGAGTTTACGAGTCATCTCATTTCCTTGTGGGTCCTTAATGACCCTTGAGATCTTGGCACAAATGTGCTCTTTACTTTTTTCCTAGCACCACGGGCTACGTCGTTCTTGATTCCATACAACTTGTAAGGAGTCCTCTGATTTGCTTGAACGATATCCATGGTTTGGAGGAGTCCCGATCCATCCATAGCATTTTGACTTTTAAGGCCTTTGTGAGTCCTTAGCACGAGTTCCCAACTCGTCTCCTTGGTCTGCACAATCCTCTATACCAATCATCCCTAGTTGGTTGCATCGTAGAATCCAACTTCAACTCCACGTGTAATGCAATTGGTTGTGCTTTTCCGACGGTGTCTTGCGTGTCAAGGTCTTTTACCGATGACACCATGTTTGGGCGACCCATGGTTCCTTACCCAAGACTCGCTTTCATCAATCGAGGCACACAAGTGCGCCACGAATCAATAAAATGAGGTGTTAAGAAATCAGCACATTGTACCAGTGGGCGCGAGGTGGGCGGTCGTCCGCCTGCCAAGCTCCTGTCAGGGACCCGTCAAGGTCCCGCCAAGGTCCCGTCTAGGACCCGTTAGGGTCCCATCAAGGTCCCGTTGGGGACCCGCGGGAAGGTGACTAGGAAGAGTGAATTTCTTTGGGAAAAATCCCAAGAATGCGCCGATTCAAGTCCCGACAAGCCCCATGCCCATGTGCACAATAAAAAGGTACTTGAATACATAGGATGACCCATCGTATAGTTTTATTGATCCTTAAGTACGAGTTATAGATGAGTCAAGACTCTCGCATGTTCTTTCCGTTCAGTAGGTCGGGTCTGGTTTCCAATTAGCAACCTCGTCACCTTTACCGGGAAGTTGGTTTATAAGCCAACTTTGTCTTTTCCTTGCTTGATTGATGACAAGATTTCTTGGTTTTTCTTGGAGTTCGGCTTGTCGCTCGTTCTTTGTTCAATCCTTTGGTGACCAAGTGCTTGGTGATGCGTTTTTCTTCCTTGGAATGCATTTGATTGACTGCCCTTTGACGTCGCATGGTGTTTTGGCGATTTTGTGTGTTACATGTACTTCTTACGGTGCCTTAAAACCATCACGGTCCTTGTTCCAAGTTAAGGCCCTTATTGCCGGGAGGCTCTAGTTGTATGATACTTTCCATGCGTCTGTGTAAATCTTGCATTGCACTCCGTATAGGTAATGCCTCCAAATTTTCAGTGCGAATACGATGGCGGCTAGCTCGAGGTCGTGGGTGGGGTATTTTCTTTGTAGGTTTTGAGTTGCCTAGATGCGTATGCTATTACCTTGCCTTTTTGCATTAGCACGCACCCCAACCCCATTTTGGATGCGTCACCGAAGACCTCGAACCCTTCCACCCCGGAGGGGATGGCTAGTACGGGTGTCGTGGTTAACTTATCCTTCAATTCCTGAAAGGCTACGACGCAGTTGTCGTCCCATCGGAAAGGGGTCTCCTTTTTCATGAGTTTAGTGAGAGGTTGGACTATCTTGGTAAAGTCGGGTACAAACCTCCTGTAGTAGCCAGCCAAGCCCAGGAAGCTTCGGACCTATGAAAGTGAGTTCGGTGTGGACCATTCCTTAACGTCCTGGGCTTTGGTGGGGTCCACCTTAATTCCTTCTTTGGTTAATATATGGCCCAGGAAGGTCACGCTGTCTTTCCAGAATTCGCATTTGGAGAACTTAGCGTATAGCTGGTGCTCTCTTAGAATTTGTAAGGTTATGCAGAGGTGCCTTTCATATCCTTCCTTGTTTCGGGAGTAGCCTAGGATGTCGTCAATGAATGCAATGACGAAGTCATCCAGGTGGGGTCGGAATACTCGGTTCATGAGGTCCATGAGTATGGCGGGTGCGGGTTGGAGTCATCCTTGTAGCCGTGCCCCTAGGTACTCTTAGTTGAACCCCCGGTTGTTGCCCATAAGTTCTTTGTGGACCTATCAAAGATCAACCTCGTGTGGCGTTCCTCTGGGCATTCTCCTAACCCGAGGATTTTGTTGAAGGTTCGGATTCATTCTTCGAGGAGTGTGGGATCCTTGACTGTCTTCTTATTGGCGCCATGCTGCTGGTTTTCAGGGTCAATATTTATTGTAATGATGAGTGAGTGTGCTGCACCCTTACCTTGGTGTGGTAAGCGTAGGGGGAGTTCTTTTAGAGAGGGATAAAGTGAGGGGAGGTTATGTGTAGGTTTCACAATCTCACCGCGCGTCCTAAGATTCCTGAATCCTATGTTCCTTAATACCTAGAGTTCAAGCCTAATGTCCTAAAGTCCGGTCTTAAGAGTCTTATCCTAGGGTCAAACTTAGGCTCTGATACCAACTGTAACACCCCAGATTTTCAAGATATTTAAAACTTATAAAATAAAGGTGAAATATCATTAAATCTGAAACATAGTACGAGTGTACGGGGTGCTATGCCACACCTGAGCTACAGAACTCAGGTGCACAGGCTAACTAACTAATGTCTCAATGATATGAACGTATAAACATGGCACGCAGGCCGAAAGGGAAACTAACTACTTCTATGTTCCAAGCTCTAGCGCACTCCAGTGACTTAATCTTCTGTGCCTGAAAGCCAAATATATCTGTTCAGCGAGAGATGCTGGTAACCCACTCCAACGCGTTGAAATACAATACGTATAGAGATATATATAGATATACGAAAACCATTTTAAAGCATGAAGATATATCCTATGAGACTCTAGCTTTTAAAACCGGGAATGACTCGACAGATAAGGCTAGACACAAGCAACAGTTATAACAGGCGTATACAATCCACAACAGGCAAGACAGATAAAGCTGAGCATAATTAATAATCATAACCCAACATAAACAATCCCCAGCATAAACCCCTTAGTCACATCCCCCAATATACTCATAAACACAACTCCTCCATATCTCATCACATAACACACTTTGTTGGCGCCACAGGACCAATCGCATGCCCATACATGAGGGTCAGCGCATATAGCTCTGACACGGCCCCGCAGCACCCTGCCCCGTCTCACATTACGGAGGAGCCGATCGCAACCGACTGATGGACCTTTGTCCTACATAATATTTATATACCTGACCGGTCTTTACCAGCCTGGTTAACAGTTGGGATGGTTCTCAGCCCATTCAACTGCCCGTATAGTGGACCTTTGTCCTATATAATATTTATATACCTGACCGGTCTCTACCAGCCTGGTTAACAGCCGGTATGGTTCTCAGCCCATCCGACTGCCCGTATAGTGGAACTTGGTGCTATATAATATTTATATACATGACCGGTCTCTACTAGCCTGGTTAACAGCCGGTATGGTTCTCAGCCCACCCGACTGCCCGTATAGCCCGATTGATCTTAACCAACTCGGGGTTACATGCACACATAACACAAAGCAAGTACATGCAACCCACATTAACACATTGGGAAGGGGGAGAAAACGTATAACAAAACCTATGCGTGATTCATCACATACTAACAATAGTCCTAAAGGGTTCATGCTTCTTCCACCTAGGTCAACGAGATACCAATTCAACTAGCATGCAATATAATAGACTCATAAACCTACGAACGGTACCCGAAATATCAAATTAGACATAGGCACGATTAACGGAGTCCGTTGGGACACCACGGGGGACGGGGAAACATCAAACGGGGAAGCTGGGAACCCAAGATGGGGAAAATTCCAGCGGGTAGCCGGTGGGTGGGGGCCACCCGCCGGCTGCCCGCCGGATTTACTATTCCGGGCAGCGGGTCGCCGGCGGGTAGCTGCCCGCCCGCCGGCTGCCCGCTGCCGGGATCACTATTCCGGCCAGGGGTAGGTGGCGGGTCCCCTACCCCCCCACCTACCCCCCACTGACTCTTATCACACAAATTCGCCCCGGGAACCATTGTGGAACCCGAAACCATGCTTAGACACTTTGCAACGCAATCAACGACAACACGTAGACAATTAATGGATCACATACGAGAAACGAACGGCACATAACCTATCATGCTTTTCTAAACATAATCAACACCCAAACATGCGATTACCCCACCCGATAACCCAAGAATAACATCATATGGTACAACCTAGGGTTCTAATCGTTTTTAAATCAACAAGGATACAATTCATCTACCAATATCAAGATTCGGTAAGAATATCATATAAACCTCAAGAACATCCTACAATCATCAAGAATATCATATAATCATCGAGAACGTCATATAATCATCAAGAACATCATAATTATCAAGAATCTCCCAATATCAAGATTATCAAGATCCCCCATGGGATCATCACATCAATCATCAATCATAATCATCACAAGTCATTAATACACAATAATATGGGGAAATCCTACGAGGGAAATCATAGCTACGAAAATAGGTTTTGTTGAGACATGAGTTACCTCTTAGCCTTAATTAATTCCTTGGCTATGAAGGGTCTTTCTTTAAGCTTTCTTGCTTTCTTGATTTCTTCTAAGGGAATTCTTGGAGCTCTTTGGGGTGGTGGAACGTTTATTGTGGTGGGGGGTTCTAGGTGCCTCTTGAGTCCCCTATTTATATATTTAGGAGTCCTAGTTAGGAACTTAATATTATAGGCTTGCTAATTCTATTTCTTTCGGGACTAAGGGTTGGGTTTAGGGATAAGGGTCCATGGTCCATGGTGGACCATATTAATTAATTAAAGGGAATCCTAATCGTAGTCTGAATAGTAAAAGGCCTACTTCCCTTATTCCTAATAGATAACTCGGTCTAGGATTCCTAATTAGAATCTGAATAGTAAAGGGTTTACTTTCTTTATTCCTAATAGGCTTAAGACTCTAATTTAGGCAAGCGTCCACGGTTCATGGTGGACCTTATTAATTAATTAAAGGAAACCTAACCGAATTAAATCATATTTAATTATTATTAACGGGATTAATTAAATAATTAATCCGGGATTGAAGGCCGTAACACAGGGTGTTACACCATCCAACAAACCTTGATACCTAAGCATATCCAACAAGGAACTAGGAAAAGATTCTGGATCAACAGCTTTACCTTCAAGAACGAGGTAATGGGTATCCACCCATTCAGCTTTCCTAGCCAAACTTGACCTTCTAGGCATGGCAAGAGATGACCCAAAGCTTGACAAAAAGGACCCAAGGCTTCTCCTCTCTCTCTCTCGCTGCTCTCTCTCTCACGCTCGGCTTCTCTCTCTCTCTCGGAGCGCAGCTCCGGCGGGCGGCGAACGACAGCGGCGGTCGAAGGCGAACGGTGGTTGTGTGGCAGGTGGTGCGACGGCGGGTTGGTGATGAGGCGACGGGGGTGGATGCTCGACGAACGGTGGTGTGTGACCGTCGTTCCCCACCAACAGACTACCAACAAAACCACCAATTTAACACACATGGCGAAACACACCTTACCCAAGAAATACGTGAACCTGACACACAGGTCACACTCCATAATCACGTCACGGCCACCACGAGGACCGCTGCAATACCTTGGTGACTAGTGTCCCATACCACTAATCGTGCAATCCAGGTAAAGGCACACACACCACACCCCAATAGAAATCAATCAACGGATTGCAATGAAGGTATGAAACATACTCAATCAAGGAACGGGTCACAGCCCAACAACAACAACGATGAATAACACAAGTTATCATCAACCAAACGGAAGGTACAAACCACACACACGCTAGTATTAAGAGAATGAACTAGCATGCTTAACAACGGGGAAACTCAAGATAGTTCCGAGGAACACACAAGACACCTCTTGGTCCAACGAAACACAATGTTGAACACTTAGCACGATTCAAGACACCAAAGTCCTACATGGATACCTACCATATAGTTCTAGACCTACGAAACATCAAGAAGATGCTCAAATAGTTCCACACAAGAACATCGGGAAGCCAAAAGATCAAATACCAAGACAACCGAATCACGGGGAACAAATCCCGAACGAACACCATCGTGTTCCCCGCGGGTGGACCCACGGGTAGGCCCCTACCCGTGGTTCTGCCCGCGGGTACACCACCCACATTCCCATGTACATGCGGGTGGGTGGCGGGTAGGGCTCTCCCCGCCGTTCCGCCCGCGGGTACATGCTCCTGTGTAAATAATCCCTTCGGGGATTTTCTTCTACAAACACAAATTCACGTCCCAAACATGCCAAATCTCACCCAAAACAACAAAATGACTTGAACCATGGAAAATGCCAAGCAATGGCACAAAGGAACCCTAAACACAAGCTCTAGATATGCATTTTCACAAGACAATGCATAAACACTCACATTTCACAGCAAAACACATGTAGAATCCAAGAAATATTCATATAGGTAAGCAAAATAGGTTTTGTAGAGCATGGGTTACCTCTTGAAGATCACTTCACTTCACACCACAACAAGCTCTCCACAAGGCTCACTTTCCAAACCCACTTCAAGATAAAACCAAAAGATCATAAAGATCCTACCTTTAAGAAAAAGACAACTAAGATGGAACCAAAAACACAAGACAAGCTTAGATCTTACCCTCCTAGATGTCCAAATAGGTGAAAGGTTGAATCTTGGAAGCAAAACTTGGAATCTTGACAAGGGTCTCAACTTGGCTTGGAGAATAAGCTAAACTTCTTTTCTAGAGAGAAGATAGAGATATTTTTCTAGGAATTGTAAGGAATGAAATGAAGAAGTCTTCTAGGTTAGGTTACAATACTAACTCTTGTTGAAAAGACAAGGATACCCTTACTAACCCTTAGAAAGTGTAAGAACAAGGGAACTCCCCTCAAAGCACAAGGTACAACACAACTTAAAGATTGACTAGTCAAATTCTAGTCCTTGAGTATTAAAAATCAGGATTTTAGGAATCAATTCCTCAAAAGATATAGAATTAATTACTCAATTAATTCATGGATTGAAATGTGGATTTTTGGGGTGTCACAGTTGTGCTGTGCGAAAAAAGTTTGAAAGTCTATTCACCCCCCCCCCCCCCCCTAGACTTTCACCTTACCTCTTTTGGGACCAACAATTGGTATCAGAGCAGGCTGCCTATCTGAGTTAATCTCTTTCTAAACTGATACCAACAATTGGTATTAGAGCCTGTAGCCTATTTGAGTCAGTTTATACCAACCTTTGGTATTAAAACATGTTGCCCAACTGGGTTAACTGTTTTTGACTCCTATGCTGATCCATTCTACAAAGTGTGTGAATTGGATTAATCTTTCATATCTCTCGTGATGATGATGAAGAAAGATTTAGCTCAAAATCTATTATTCTCACTTGATAAATTTGATGATTGGAAAGTTCGTATGCAGGTACACTTATCGGCTTTACACGATGAAATGTGGGAAGTTATTTCCACTGGCCCTATAGAAATATTAAAAATCAATACGGCGTTTGTTATATTCCCGGATGCTCCACAGTACGTACAAAAGCCAAAACCGGAATGGACATCGGACGATAGAACGCGGAATAATCTTGACCATATTGCCAAGGATATTATATTCAAAGCCGTTGATGATACAATATTTCCGAAGATCCGAAAGTGTGCCACTGCCAAAGAAATATGGGAAACTCTCATCAAGATTGGCGAATGAGATGAACAAGAAAAAGACAATAAGCTTACAATCGCCATGAAGAAATTTGAAGATTTCAAAATGCTCTCAAATGAAAGTGTTGCAGACATGGAAGCTTGAATGATCAAAGTTCTTGGAGAGATTAGTGATCTTGGCAAAAATATTAGCCAAAAAGAAATTAATCTCAAAATCCTACGAGGCTTACCATCTGCATGGGATATGAAGGTTACGGTTATGCGCGATCACCGAGATCTAAGAATGTTGTCTACAGACAAATTATTTAGTGATCTAAAGGCATATGAGTTCGAAATGAAGGCCAAAGATGATGATGTTCATGAAGCTCGAAATGCTGCTCTGATGGTCGAACAACCTTCAACCTCCAGGTCAGTAGAAAATAATGTTGATTTTATGACTGACGAACAATTTGCTCTTTTTGTCAAAAAGTTTAGAAGGTTTATGCGAAAAGGAGACAACAAAAATTCTGCTCGTGGAAAACTCGTCTCACGCATATCACAAGAAGAAAAAGTTGAAGAAAACAACAATTTGTGCTACAATTGCCGCAAACCCGGACATTTTAAAATAAATTGTCCATATCCGATCGTTAGCAAGTACCAAGGCAAAAATGTTGAATCCACGCCGAACAAATCCGAAAGCAAAAGGTTCAAGCGCGACAAAAGAAAAGCTCTCGTTAGCAACGAACCAAACGAAAATGATGATTCGGAGGATTCATCATCAAGCGATGAAAGTTCATGTTCGGATGATCATACGGCGCTAGTATGCAAGTCAATTGAGTTGAGTACAAGTGAAGATTGTCTTATGGCTCTTGAAGCAGAGGAAGAAGAGATTATGCTCTCGTGAATCTATTGACAATCTAATGCGAGAATGTCAAGAGATTATGCTCACTCATCCTCAACTCAAGGAGCGCAATAATATTCTAATTCTTGAAAAAGAAGAAATGAATAAAAAATTGCAAGATGCTTTACTTGAAGTGAGTAAGTTGAAGAATGAAAATATTCATCTTCAAGAAGAGTGTAAAGCAAGAGAGGTTAGAGAACATAATCTTAGAGCAACTATTGCTACGTTCACTAATTCGTCTAAAATAATAGATAAAATGGTGAGCATGCAAAAGCCATCAGGAGATAGAACCGGAATTGGTTATGACTCCACATGTTCTCAAACACCTCAAAATCTGACTATTTCTACTACTACTTTAAATAATAAAGTTCAAGTGGTAAAATTTGTTAAAAGTCAGAATAGCACGATGAGACAAGGACTTGGCTATCAAACAAAAGCAAATTTGAATGTTGAAAGGCCGAAACAATTCCGAAACAATTCTATGATACGGCAAAGCAACAAAAATTCATCAAGCAAAGATATGCCAAAGAGTCAAGTGCAAAAAGATTTCATAGAAAAGAGGGAAGCTTTTCTAGAAATAAAGTTGGGAGATTTTATCCCACTCAAAAGGATTGGTTGTGCAATAGATGTAATGCTTTTTATAGCCCAAAGCAACCATTCTCTTCCCAAGTGCCAAAATATAAAAATGTTTTTCAAAACCCGGCGCCAAAAATGTTTTCTAAAGTGAGTTATGATTATCGTGTCTCAAATGGTTACAAACCGCCTCATCTTAATTCAATAGGATCATGGTGGGTTTGGTTACCTAAAATCACTAACAGTAAAGGACCCAAGCAAGTATGGGTACCTAAAGTTAATTAAATTTTTTTGCAGGATGTTTGGTACATCGATAGTGGTTGCTCACGCCACATGACTAGAAATAAATCATATCTAGTGAATTTCAAAGAAATCGATGGACCTTAAGTTATATTCGGAGGAAATCAAAATTATGGAATTACAAAAGGAGTTGGCACGATCAAGAAAAATGGATTGAAGATTGAAGATGTTTCTTTCGTTGAAGGCTTAAAATTTAATTTGTTTAGCACTAGTCAATTTTGTGATAAAGGCTATCTTGTAGAATTTTCTAAAGATAATTGCCTAATCAAAAATGAGCTCACAAATGAGATTGTTCTCTCTGGAAAAAGACGAAAGAATATGTATGTTGTTGATTGGAGTACAAGCAAGGATTCAGTGTGCTTAATGGCCAGAAATTCAAATGAAGCTAATTGGGAATGGCACAGAAAGCTCAACCATTTAAACTTCAAGACTATCAATCAGCTTGCAAAGAAGAATCTAGTAGAAGGCTTGCCAGATATTATCTTCAAGAAGGACCAAGTGTGTGATGCATGCCAACGCGAAAAGCAAATTAAATCATCATTCAAATCAAAGACACACGAGTCAACAACAAGACCGCTAAGCTTACTACATATGGACTTATTTGGACCGGTTGATCCAATAAGTGTAAGTGGTAAGAAATATACTCTCGTTGTTGTTGATGATTTTTCCAGGTACACTTGGACCGTGTTTCTCAAGAAGAAAAATGAAGTTGAGCAAGTTCTACCGAAGCTGCTGAAGCAACTACAAAATGAGAAAGAATTGCAAATATCAAAAATACGAACGGATCGCGGAACCGAGTTTGTGAATGGAGTTATACAAGATTTTGCAATTCACATGGAATTTCTCATCAACTATCTGCCGCAAGAACACCACAACAAAACGGTGTTGCCGAAAGAAGAAACCGGACGCTCAAAGAAGCCGCACGAGTGATGATTAGTGTTGCCGGTCTCCCGAAACGATATTGGGCGGAAGCTATCAACCCTGCTTGTTACACGCAAAATCGAAGCATGATCCATAAGCAGTACAAGAAGACGCCATACGAGCTATATAAAGGGAGAAAACCAAATATTGGTTATTTTCATATTTTTTGATGCAAATATTTTATTCATATTAATGATAAATTGTATCTAAAGGCTTTTGATGAGCGTGCAGATGAAGGAATTTTTCTAGGATATTCAGCTACCAGCAAGGCGTTCAGAGTTTTGAATAAAAGATCAATGGTGGTTGAAGAATCCATACACGTGGTATTTGATGAAAAATCACAGATCAAAAATGATGCACTGGACGAAGAAATTGCACAAAATGGTAACAAGTGTCATATTGATTTTTGTGATACTAATGATACGTGTGAAGATGATGTTTTGCAAGGAATGGATGAGTTGGAAATTAATTCTCTAGAAAATCTCATCCCTCATCTAGAAGAAGTTGGAAATTCTTTAAATAATAATTTTGGTGGTGATGCCTCATGTGGGAATGAGGATGTAGTACGGGTTGGATATCTAATTAGTGATCAAGTTGCATGTGAAGTTGGTAATCAATTTCAAGAAGAATTAAATGTGAAAATTCGAACCAACTCTCCCAGTACACAACAAATGGATCCACCCAGTACCATGCACCCAATTGAACTAGATTTAAGATGGCTCAAAAATCACCCTCCAGAATTAATTAGGGAATATTCATGAAGGCGTGAAAACAAGATCATCCACCATGGAAGCATTGTTCACGTGTTATCTATCTCAAATTGAACCAAAAGAAGTTGACGAAGCTCTAAATGATCCGGATTGGATAAATGCTATGCAAGAGGAGCTCGATCAATTCAAAAGAAATGATGTTTGGGAACTTGTTCCAAGACCGGCGAACCACAATGTTGTAGGAACCAAATGGGTCTTCCGGAACAAAGCAAATGAAGAAGGCGTGATTGTTAGGAATAAAGCAAGGCTCATTGCAAAAGGATACTCTCAAGAAGAAGGAATAGATTTTGATGAAACTTTTGCACCGGTGGCCAGACTCGAAGCAATCAGAATTTTCCTAGCCTACGCCGCACACAAAGATTTCACCGTTTATCAAATGGATGTGAAAAGCGCATTCTTGAATGGTCTACTCGAAGAAGAAGTTTATGTCGAACAACCCCCAGGTTTTGAGGTAAAAGGCGAAGGTGATAAAGTCTACAAACTTAAAAAGGCATTGTATGGGTTGAAACAAGCACCTCGAGCTTGGTATGATACTTTGTCAATGTTCTTGATAAGCTATGGATTCACCAAAGGCCTTGTTGACAAAACTCTATTTAGAATTCAAGATGGTGATCATATTTTATTAGTGCGAATATATGTTGATGATATAATTTTTGGAAGCACTAACAATTCTTTGTGTGAGAAATTTTCGAAGCTTATGCAGAATAAATTCGAAATGAGCATGATGGGTGAATTGAATTACTTCTTGGGCTTACAAGTCAAACAACTGAAAGAAGGAGTATTCATCAATCAAGCAAAGTATACCCGCGACTTGATAAAGAAGTTTGGCCTTGATGGAAAATCATCGATCAAAATTCCAATGAGCACATCAATAAGGCTAGACAAATATGAAGATGGAAAAGATGTCGATCAAACAAAATATAGAGGAATGATTGGTTCTCTTCTATATCTTACTGCAAGCAGGTCGGACACTTCTTATGCTGTGGGAGTGTGTGCAAGATTCCAAGCAAATCCAAAAGAAAGCCACCTCACCGCAACAAAGAAGATTCTACAATATCTGAAAGGCACAATCAATGTTGGATTGTGGTATCCAAAAGGTACTGATTTTACTCTAACAGGTTTTTCAGATGCGGATTTTGCAGGTTGCAAAATAGACAGAAAAAGCACTTCCGGGACATGTCAGTTCTTGGGGGGAAGGCTTGTTTCTTGGTTCAGCAGAAAGCAAAATTCCATCGCAACTAGTACCGCCGAGGCCGAATATATTGCTGCAGGAAGTTGTTGTGCGCAAATTTTGTGGATGAAGCAACAATTGAAGGATTACGGAGTTAATTGTGATGACGTTAGTATTTATTGTGATAATAATAGTGCAATCGCTATGACTCACAATCCGGTGCTTCACTCAAGAACCAAACATATCGACATTCGACATCACTTCATAAGGGATCACGTTGAAAAGAAAAATCTGAAGATCGAATATATCCCTACGGAAAACCAAGTTTGCTGATATTCTCACGAAGCCTATTTGTGAAACGAGATTTTCTACCTTAAGGCACGAGTTGGGAATGATCGAAATGAGCTAAGTATCACTGAACTTAATCTTTCAATTTAAACTGATACTTGTGCTCAGAATAATTTGTTTTTTGTGAAAAAATTGTTTTGTGTGTTTATATGTATGTTTTTATTCGAAATTTTTATATGATAAAATTGCAATATATGTTAGGAACTTATTTGTGTATTTGCATGTGTTATTTAACGTGAAATCATATGTCATGCAAATTAACTTGATGAAATATGCAATTCGTGTTTTATTTGATAATTTGTTTAAAATTGCATGTCTTAATGTATTAATCAGTGTATGAGTATGTGTTCATGTTTTTAAAATTAATTAATTTGTTTGCATGAACAATTTGTCTAAATATGTGATTTACCGTGTTTATTTAATTATATGTGCATAATGTGATTTAATGTGTTTAAATCCTTCATTTTACGTGCATATGCATACATGTTTATATAATTTGTTAAAATGCTTTTTGTTAGTTTCCAAAATTTTTAGAATCTGATTTAGCATGCTATTTTATATAAAGTTGTTTCTAATTATTAATTTGCAATATATGAGTTAATTTTGTTAGTTTCTAAAAATTTTTTGTTTTTATCGGAAATTATCGTGTATATGTTTAATGTAATTGGTATGTGTGGTTAATTATTTGAGGAGTGATTTATGCTACTAACGAAGTGTTTGTTTGAGATTATATTTGTGGTACACGATTTTGAGAAGGAAATCAGGAGACAAAGGAGGAAAATTAGAGTTTAATTGGGCATCAAACCTCCACCCATAAACTCCTACCCTTTCTAAACCTCCACCCAACCTAAACCTCCCCCCATAATCCTCTCCTAAATCAAATCTTTCCAAACTGATTTACTCTCTCTCTCAATCGACACCCCCATCTCGCCTGTCAGAAAAATCACCCCATAATCGATCCCATAAACAAATCTCAAGGAGATCAGAACCCAAATCCTCTCTAAGTGTCTCTTCAAATCTCCACCCTCTACACCTTACGTGGATTGGGTATTTCTAAAGAGGTGTGAGCATTAAATGCCCTTGTCTGCTAATGATGACATTTTCTCTTTCCTCGTAACACCCTCTATCAGATGACTCATCTACCCTAAACTCACCCAATCGACACACCTCAACCAAAGGGTACAATTGAGAAGTCTCATCTCTCTCTCTCTTAAATTCGAAAAACCCCTTCGAGTCATCCTCCTCATATAAACCCCTCATTTATTTTTCAAAAACTCTTTCAAGACCTTCAGAATATCAGAAAACTCTCTCTAAAAAAAAAAATTATCTCTCCTCTATCAAACGATCTGATCATCATGGCTCAATCTGGAAGAAAACAAATCGATCCTATTCTCGCCCTCTCGCAACAAGTGACTAATGGGATGGTACTCAACCCTGTGTTTTTCAAACTAGGTTCTACCAACAAGGACACGGTCGAGAAAATTCTTCAAGCTTTAAAAGACTGCGGACTGTTTGATTTCTTCACCTACAACTACTTTGGAACCTTTGAAGAAGATGTAGCCGAATTCTATCTACATGCAGTCGTGGAAAAAGATTCAATTAAATCTAGAGTTGGAGGATCAGAAGTCTCGATCATTGAAGATGACATACACAAGTGCTTCAGCTTTCCTGAATCTCAGATAATGCCAGAATCTCACAGCTATGTTGTTCAAAATTTTTGGAACGAGATTCGTGGTCCTACGGCTCCAATTTTCTCTAATGTATCTGCTCATAAGAATGTATTGAAGTTTGAATATGAGATGTTGGTGGACATGATTTACAAGATTCTTGAAAGGAATAAAATTCAAATGGGCAAAATTTATCTACAGGAAGATGGTTATTTTTGTTCATGCTGCCAAACCAATGAAGATACCTGCTGTGGTGGACCGTTTCTATCAAAATGTTGGATATGGTCTCATCATTGAAGAACTGCTAAGGAAGAAGACAATTCCAATGAGAAAACACAAAAATATTGGAATCTACAGAGCACTCTTCAGAAAATTCAGCCCTAATTTTGGAAAAAGGTCAAGCTAAAGAAGAGGACAAGAAGGTGGGAGTTCTACAAGTTCAAAAACACCTCAGAGTTCCAGACCGAGAAACAGTAAAGCAATCTCAACCTCAAGTAATCAAATGGGATCTAGCAATCGATCAGGAAGAGATCAAGAAGCCATCAGTACGACTATGGCAGTTGTTCCACTCAAATATGCCAAACCAAACTTGTTGGCCGAAGGAGTTGACGATACAACAAGAATGGAATTTCTAGGAGTTGATGTGCAAATTTTGAATGATCTACAAAGAAGACTCTCGAGTCAATCTGCAGCCGAAGGAAGTGCAGGACCGATAGTTTTTGACTCAGCTCTCATTCAAGATGATCCGGAGCTATTGAAAGAATTGATAATGGTGCAAACTTAGAGAGAATGGAAACTTGAAAGATATGGAGTGAAGATTTTTCCTTGGAATGATGCAGAATGAATGTGATGCTAGATGCACTCAACATGGATTTAAATCAAGTCTATCACATGAAGCTACATGAAAAAGCAGCCAGACAAAAAGGAAAAGCACCAATAAAAGGAGGAAGTACGGCTCAAGACCGCATAGCCGAACAAGAAAGACAGAATGAAATATCACTTCAGTTAGCTCTACAAAGGTTAGTCTGTGACACACATCATTATCCAGAACTGTCAGTACAAGAAGAAGTAAGAGAATAAGTGTCAGAAGAAAGAAGAAGAGATATACTAGTGGAAGTTGCACTAGAAGTTGCTACTGAGAGTAGACTGCAAATCACAGAGGATTTATCCAGTGTATTGCCAGCACACCATACCGAGTCTACCATACATATTGTGGACCCTGTTCTAGAAAATGAAGAATTATTTGCAGACAATTACACGAGAACAGAAGTCCTAGAAGAACAAATTGGTGATCTCAATCAAGAAGCCGAATCACCTGAAGAAGAAGGGATGCAACTTATTGATACAGTTTTTCTCACAGATCCGAATAGAAGTCCATTCGGATCCCCTCAAAACTTTGTGCAGATGAATGATCAAGATGATGGCATATTTTCATCTCTATTTGCAAAAGTGGCCGAATCCAGTGATGTTGTTTGTCAAACAATTGGAGAAAAATTGGTTGAACAAAACCAAAAGATAGAACAACAACACACGGATACACGAGTCAATCTGAAGGAATTAATGGAGCATCAAAAAATTTTGAAGACCCAGATTGACAAAGCAGAAAGAATCTTGAAAGGAGAATTGACAAAAGGCTTACTTGAAGTGATTCAGCTCATGAAGAAGGAACGAGAAGCAGCTGAAAAGATTAACAACGAACGCCAATTGTGACAAGTCAAGGCAATTCAAGATCAAGAAAGCCGAATCAACAAACTTGAAGTTGAACTCGCAGTTACAACAAACAAGCTGGACAACGTACAAACCGTTTCCATTGAAACGCACAACAGTGTTGAAGCTGTGAAAGCAAACCAAGACCAAGATTGTAAAACCCTTGCTTTTTTGGTTGATAACGCCAAAAGGGGTGAAGAAATTCTCAGTCACTTGGCTTTGCAGCAACAAGAATTTATTCTTGGAAGCCAACAACAGCCAGTAATATCCACTCAAGGTAGAGGCCGAAGCTGCGGACAATCCTCACAAGGACCATCTCAGATTGGTTTTGCTCAGTTCGCGAATCCTAGTCTTGGTACGAGTACATCGACAGTTGCTGAAACTCGTGGCTGGTTTGAATACTCTAAGGGTACCGCCACTGAGACAATAATATGGAATAAGGAAATCTACCAAGCATGATCAAGAAATGGCCTGCAGCCGATCAAGCCCAATGGATCTCGGAGAAGAATAAAGAAGAAGAAAACAAAAGGAAAAGAACCGAGATGTGGTATGAACTAAGAGATTTCACTGGAAATATGGGCATGAATCTTGGAGAAGAAAGAAGCTTCGAAGAATGTGTCTTATGGTGGGAAGCCGGAGCTCTTCCGGGCAACAATATCAAAGAAGCTTTTGGACATTACATGGCCGGACAGCTTACAAAGAAATTTCAGAATGCAAAGTTCAAAGATGATTTCTTCAAGCTCAGAGAACATATCAAGGAAATTTCGAAGAAAGACTCTGGTGTGAAGAAACCCAGAAGGTAATCTGAAAATTCTCTTAAGCTGATATTTTCTATTTTCGAACCTCTGTTGCGTTTTTCTCTATAAATTCGAAATATATCAATAATAATTTCCCATGGTCTATTTTGAGTATTTAATTTTGTTTGTTTAATGTAAATAGACTTTCGTGAATTAAAAGACAAGAAATATGTCAAATGCACGACAAAATTAAAAATTGATGATGATCAAAATAAAAATAATTCAAGATGCTTTTAGGAGCTTATCTAAAAATTAATTCACAAGTTTCTTTTGATTGTGTCTAGAAAACCTTTGTTAAACTCATCTTGGCTTTGTCAAATAAAATTGAGCAAAAAGATTATTTTTCAAAGACTTAAAGCCAATGACTGAATATAGGTTTTGGCATTATCAAAAGGGGAGAAATTGTTAGGAATAAAGTGTAATGGTTTGGATATGCCAAAATATGTATTTGTAGATCTCCCAATTTTATTTCTTAGGTCTAGTAGAGTCTTAGACCATGATCGGGAAATTATTTAAATTGGAACAGAGAAAAACAGAGGAAGATGCATGAAAATAGAAGAAGAAGATATAAAGCCTAAAATCAAGAATTTGTCTGGAGAAAATGACAAATTGAAGAAGAAGATAAATGATACAATATTCACGTCTATGCTACTCAAAGAAGATATCCCAGAAGAATTTTTGTGAAAGAAAATTAAGTTTGGAAGATTGCATGAATTTGACTTGAAGATCAAGCATCTATGGAAAGAAAGGAGTACATCAAAGAAGATTGGAGAATTAATTAATAGTTGTACGGATAAAGTGGAAGATGCTTAATATGTTATGTGAAATGGCTTAAGTTCAAAACTCACCATCAACAATTTTACAAGGTCTAATTTGAGAAGCAAAAATTAATTAAATCTGATGGAGTTGAGCGCTAGTTTGGCTTTGAGTGCCAATATTGCACTTGGGAGCCAATTCCTTTGAATTGGGAGCCGATTTCATTGCAATTGAAATACCAATTACAAGTTTCATTGCAATTGAAATGCCAATTACAAGTGGAAATTGGGTGGCAATTGAGAAGCAATTGCACTTGGGAGCCAATTCAAGCCAACTAGCTTTAAGCGCCAATTACAAGTGCAATTGCACTTGGGAGCCAATTCAAAGGAATTGGGAGCCGATTTCGTAGCAATTGAAATGCCAATTACAAGTGGAAATTGGGTGGCAATTGAGAAGTAATTGCACTTGGGAGCCAATTCAAGCCGATTTCATAGCAATTGAAATTGGGAGCTGATTTCACAAGAATTGAAATTGGGAGCTAGTTTGAAGCAATTGAAATTGGGAGCCAGTTTCAGAGAAATTGAAATCAATTGAAATTCGCCAATTGAAGTTGTAGTATGGGATGCAAATTCAAATTGGGGACCAATTGGGATGCAAACTCAAATAGGGGACCAATTCAAAGAAGACATGGAGATCAAATTGAATTGAGATAAAATTCAGATCAAATTGAATTGAGATAAAATTCAATACCAGGAGAAGTCTGGGAGCCAATTTCAATGTCAAAGTCAATAATTCAAATTGGGAAGCAATTGAAAGCACCAGGAGAAGCTTGGGAGCTAATTGCAAGTCAAAGTCAATTGGGAACCAATTACAATGGAGAAATTCAAAATTGGGTGCCAATTACAAGCCAATTGAAATTGGGTGTCAATTGCAAAGGAGAAATTCAAATTGGGTGGAAGTTCAAAACCAATTTGAAGTCTGAGAACACCAGACGTGAGAATGGAGAAGAAGAAGAAGAACTTACAGTGAAAATATTCTCACAAGGAAAAATACTAGTCTAACTAGTTTGGGATTAAATTAATGAATATTTTTGAATCCCAAAGGTACAAAGACCACTTCAGAGCTGATCAGAGAAGCCATTCTACACCAAAATAGAGACCCAGATATTCCCACTCAACGTTAAACCAGAGGAATATCAGATGAAATTTGGGAGCTCATTTACATGAAGATGAAGATCCATCAAACGGCTAGCTTATCTTTTCTGACATCTTTGCAAAAGATAAGATAAGATCTCTGACAAAAAGATACAAGATTTCAAAAATGAGAGCGTCTCTTTCCAACGGACAGATTCTCATTACCAGCTATAAAATGATGAAGATATAAAGACTTGAAGAAGAAAAAAAGAGCAGTTAACGAACTCACGAATAAGAGAGCAGAAAATACGAACTCATCAAGGAGAAGAACATAGAGCAGTTGACGAACTCACGAACAAGAGAGCAGAAAATTCGAACCCATCAAGGGGAACGAATAGAGCAATTAAACTTAAAAGAGCATAGAGCAAAAATCTCATTTGGTATAGAGCATACCAAAAATCTACAAGTGAGATGTGAGAAAAGAAAAAGAACTCAGAGAGCTTCAAGAGAAAAATATTCTGAGAGTTCTTAAACAGAGCAAAACAGAGCAAAAATATCAAGTGCTTTACTTGATATATTCAAAGAGAGAAAACACTCAGAGCTATCAAGAGAAATCATTCCAGAGTGTTTATCTTCATCAAGAGACCTGCGCATCATTGAAGATCATCTACAGAGTCTCAGAAGTTGGAAGCAAGACAACACTTGTTTTGGAGCAAAACAAGAGAAGGGAGGAAAGTAGCACGGAGCTATGAAATCCTGGATTGTCACACGGAGCTGTGAGATCCGAAGCAGTAGTGTCGGAGGCACTGGGCATGATTAGTGCGGGCTTTGTGATCAAAGCACTAGATCACGGGATACGTTTCTACCGGAGTATGGAAGACGGGGGGAAAGTAACGCAGAGTCGTGAAATCCTGGGATTGTAGCGCGGCGACGTGAAACCCGAAGCAGCAGTGTGGTGTCACTGGGCGTGATTAGTGCATGCTTTGTGATCAAAGCACTAGATCACGGAAATTCATTGTATCTTGGAACCAAGGAGTGGTAGATATAGTGAATTGCTCTTGGAGATAAGAGCAAGTGGAGTAGGAGGATTACACCACCCCGCGAACCACTATAATTGTCTTGTGTTCTTTACTGCTTTCTTTACTTAGTGCTCTTTACATATTCGCTCTACACAAGATATACTGCTCACACAATCTCACACACACTTTATGTTTATTTAATTCCGCTGTGCACCATACTCTAACAATCTAGTTAAGAGTTTTGGTTTATCTCTGGCTTAGCAATTGTTGTGTTGTGCGAAAAAGTTTGAAAGTCTATTCACCCCCCCCCCCCCCCCCCCCCCTCTAGGCTTTCACCTTACCTCTTTTGGGACCAACATGTTGTTATTAGGCAACAAACAATCCGACACCAACATCACCAAGATCCTTTGCTCCGCAGACAACCATTTCTTCTCCGGCCTAGAGGCTTGAGTGAAACCACTCGTACGGCCCAACAGATAGCTCAAGTAGTCACGGTACCCCATGGTATCCGTTCTAATCCAAGAATGACCACTGTACTGAGCCACTCCGGTAGCAGACAAACTCAACAACTGAGCCAACCTCTTTTCAGATAACAGAACTTTCACACCTCTCACCTTAGAGGTGATCTCAAACTTATCACCCTCCTTTGTCACAACCATGTGACGATAGAATTCCTTAACCAAACTTGGGTAAGTCTCGGCCCTTATGGCGAGAAACCCATCCAACAAACCTTAATACCTAAGCATATCCAACAAGGAACTAGGAAAAGATTCCGGATCAAAAGCTTTACCTTCAAGAACGAGGTAATGGGTATCCACCCATTTCGCTTTCCTAGCCAAACTTGACCTTCTAGGCATGGCAAGAGATGACCCAAAGCTCGACAAAAAGGACCCAATGTTTCTCCTCTTTCTCCTCTCTCTCTCTCGCTGCTCTCTCTCTCTCTCTCACGCTTGGCTTCTCTCTCTCTCTCGGCAGCGCAGCTCCTGCGGGTGGCGAACGACAGCGGCGGTCGACGGCGAACGGTGGTAGTGTGGCAGGTGGTGCGACGTCGGGTTGGTGATGAGGCGACGGGGGTGGATACTCGGTGGTTCACGGGTAGGGAAGATGAAATTTGGGAAATTTAGGGATTTTTGGGAGAAGATTTGGGGAAAAGATGATTTAATTTGGGGATTTGGGTAGGGTGGAAATTTGTGGTTTAGTTAGGATCAAAATTGGTTAGGTTCTGTAACACCCCAGATTTTCAAGACATTTAAAACTTATAATAAAGGTAGAATCTTATTAAATCCCAAGATATAAATACAAGCGTTCGGGGTGCTATGCCACACCTGGGCTAGAGAACCCAAGTGCACAGGCTAACTAACTAATATCCTCAAAGCATAAATACGTAAACGTGGCACGCAGGCCAAAAGGGAAACTATCTACTTCTAAGTTCTAGCGCACTCCAGTGACTTAATCTTCTGTGCCTGAAAGCCAAATATATCTGTTCAGCGAGAGATGCTGGTAACCCACTCCAACGCGTTGAAATACAATACATATAGAGATATATATAGATATACGAAAACCATTTTGAGCATGAAGATATATCCTACGAACTCTAGCTTTAAAACCGGGAATGACTCGACAGATAAGGCCAGACACAAGCAACAGTTATAACGAGCATATGCAGTTCACAACAGATAAGGCAGATAAGGCAAAGCATAAACAATGATCATAACCCAACACGAACAATCCCCAATATAAATCCCATAGTCACATCCCCCAAGACACTCGTAATCACAACTCGTCCATGTCACACACATAACACACTTTGTTGGCGCCACAGGACCAATCGCATGCCCATACATGAGGGTCAGCGCATATAGCTCTGACACGGCCCCGCAGCACCCTGCCCCGTATCGCAACACGGAGGGGTCGATCGCAACCGACCGATGAACCGCAGCTCATCTTAATGTTTGATCGCAACCAAACAGTGGACCGCAGCCCAAGAGAGTGTGTTATCTGACTGTAGCCAGGAATTCCCATCTGACTACAGCCAGCCTCTGAACCGCAGCTCAGGAAAGATGTCATCTGATTGCAGCCAGGAATTCCCATCTGACTACAACCAGCTTCTGGACCGCAGCCCAGGATACCGTCACCCGACTATAGCCAGGAATTCCCATCTGACTGTAGCCGGCTTCTGAACCGCAGCTCAGGATAACCAATCCGATCGCAACCGAATTGGGGCAACACGCACACATAACACATAGCAAGCACATGCAACCCACATTACACATTGGGAAGGGGGATAAAGCGTATAACAAACCTATGCGTGATCCACCACATACTAAGAATAGTCCTAAGGGGTTCATACTTCTTCCACCTAGGTCAACGGGATACCAATTCAACTAGCATGCAATATAATAGACTCATAAACCTACGAACGGTACCCGAAATATCAAACTAGACATAGGCACGACAAATGGGGTCCGTTGGGACACCACGGGGATCGGGGAAACATCAAACGGGGAAGCCGGGGTCCCGAGTGGGGACAAATTCCAGCGGGTAGCCGGTGGGTGGTGGTCCACCCGCCGGCTGCCCGCCGGCTGCCACTGTTCCGGGCAGCGGGTGCCCGGCGGGCAGCTGCCCGCCCGCCGGCTGCCCGCTGCCGGGCTGCCCGAGAACGCCACGGGTAGGTGGCGGGTCCCCTACCCCCACCTACCCCCCACTGACTCTTCTCACCACTTTTCGTCCCGGGAACCGTTGTGGAACCCGAAACCATGCTTAGACACTTTACAACGTAATTAATGACAACACGTAGACAATTAACGGATCGAATACGAGAACCGTACGGCACATAATCTATCATGCTTTTCTAAACATAATCAACACCCAAACATGCGAATTCCCACCCGACAATCCAAGAATAAGATCATACGATATAACCTAGGGTTCTAATCACTTTTATATCAACAAGAATACGATTCATCTTCTAACTGCAAGATTCGGTAAGAATAATACATAACATCAAGGATGCCAATTAATCATCAAGAACATCATAATCATCAAGAACAACACATAATCATTAAAATCCCAATTAATCATCAAGAACATCATAATTATCAAGAAGCTCCCAACATCAAGATTATCAAGATTCCCCATGGAATCATCAAATCAACATCAATAATAATCACCATAATTTCACCATTCACAATAATATGGGGGAAACCCTAAGGGGGAATCATAGCTATGAAAATAGGTTTTGTTGAGACATGGGTTACCTCTTAGCCTTAATTAATTCCTTGGCTATGAAGGGTCTTTCTTTAAGCTTTCTTGCTTTCTTGCTTTCTTGATTTCTTCTAAGGGGATTCTTGGAGCACTTTGGGGTGGTGGAACGTTTATTGTGGTGGGGGGGTTCTAGGTGCCTCTTAAGTCCCCTATTTATATATTTAGGAGTCCTGGTTAGGAACTAATATTATAGGCTTGCTAATTCTATTCCTTTTGGAACTAAGGATTGGGTTTAGGGATAAGGGTCCATGGTCCATAGTGGACCATATTAATTAATTAAAGGGAATCCTAATCGTAGTCTAAATAGTAAAAGGCCTACTTCCTTTATTCCTAATAGATAACTAGGTCTAGGATTCCTAATTAGAATCTGAATAGTAAAGGGTTTACTTTCTTTATTCCTAATAGGCTTAGGACTCTAATTTAGGCAAGGGTCCACGGTTCATGGTGGACCTTTATTAATTAATTAAAGGAAACCTAACCGAATTAAATCATATTTAATTATTATTAACGGGATTAATTTAATAATTAATCCGGGATTGAAGGCCGTAACACGGGGTGTTACACTCTCCCCCCCTTACGAGAAGCTTCGTCCCCGAAGCTTGGAAATCATTGCAGGGTTAACGAGTCAAGAGAAAAACCGTGGTCCTATAGAGTAGGTATTCCACGGGGAAATTGTATACTTGCACGCCTATGTGTGTTGGGTTTTTGGGAGCGATTAGGTTTTACAGGGTTAAGAGAGTGGTTTTCAAACTTGAGGACACGGTGAATTCAGGAATTAGGATCAAGTTTTCGAGGGTGCAACTTAGGTTGTGAGGTTGCCACTTGTATGGAATCGTTAAAACATGGGATTGAGAATGGGGTCTGAAGGGTAGAAAGGGTTTTGAAATAAGGAAGGGGCCGATTTTCCGAGGGAGGGAAAGGAATTCGGCTAGGATGGGTTAAGGTTTCTCGATCCCAAGTGAATAATCTGGTTAGATGCTTTGATCACGATGCGCCGACGAGCTGATGATCCTCCTTCCTTGGTGTTGGTGCTTGCTTGACTTTAAGATCCTTGTTAGACCTTGCTTCCCAGGCTAAGGTTTCATCCTTCTCTTCTTTCTTGAGGGAATTTCCCGTGGTGATTCAACACTTACTTCTTTAATGCGCCCAAGGTCTTGACCGAGTTGGGTTAACCAAGCCAATCTCTTAGGGCGCATTTCCCAAATTCTTCCCAAAGTCTCTTGGGAGTCGATGGATTTTGGGTTGAATTTCTCTTCTTATTGAATTTCATCTCCTCTTTAGTGGATGAAATTCTTAGTAAGACTTCATGTCTTACCCGAGGTTCGGCATTGTTGTGCCCTGTTTGTGTTATTTTTAATGATGAAGGTGTCCTTGCGTGCCCTTTTTCTTTTAAAGCGTAGTCGGTTACCAAATCTCGTTGTGGGATGACTCGGCGACTTTACGAGTCACCTCATCTCCTTGTAGGTCCTTAATGTCCCTTGAAGTCTTGGCGCGAATGTGTTCTTCACCCTTTTGCTTAGCACCATGGGCTACGTAGTTCTTGATTCCATACAACTTGTAAGGAGTCCTCTGATTTGCTCGAACGATGTCCATGGTTTGGAGGAGTCCCGGTCCCTCCTTAGCACTTTGACTTTTAAGGTTTTCGTGGGTTCTTAGTACGAGTTCCCAACTCGCCTCCTTGGTTTGCGCAATCCTTTACGCCAAACATCCCTAGTCGGTTGTATTGTAGGATCCGATTTCAATTACTCGTGCAATGTAATTGATTGTGGTTTCCCGATGGTGTCTCGTGCGTCAAGGTCTTTTACGTAGGACACTATGTTTAGGTGGTCCATGGTTCCTTATCCAAGACTCACATTCCTCAATCGAGGCACACAAGTGCGCCACAAATCAATAAAATGAGGGGTTAAGAAATCAGCACATTGTACCAGTGGGCGCGAGGTGGGCGGTCGTCCGCCTGCCAAGCTCCTGCCAAGGACCCGCCAAGGTCCCGTCAAGGACCCGTTGGGGACCCGCGGGAAAGTGACTAGGAATAGTCAATTCCTTCGGGAAAGACCCCAAAAATGCACAGATTCATGTCCTGACAAGTCCCATGCCCTTGTGCACAATAAAAGGGACTTGGATACATAGGATGACCCATCGTACAATGTCCATTGATCCTTAAGCACGAGTTCTAGAGGTAGATATACGTACATATATATATATATCTATGTTTTCTTGGTCTGGGTTTAAAGGGGTGTAAGGAGTGCAAGGGCTAGGTTTCAAAGTCGAGGGGCGGATAGGGTCGATGTCTCAAGGTCGTAATACAGGAAGGAAGGTTGCCACCTTGTACGGGTTCGTCTGTAATGAGGGATCAAGAGCGAGGTTTAGAGTGATAGGACGGATTTTTTTAACGAAATGGTACTTGATTGGCAAGGGGAGGGAAAGGGGCTAAGGACTCTTGGCGTTGAGTGATTATTCCTGTTTGGGGCTTGGTTGTGGCGTGCAGTCGAACTGGTGATCTCTTTTCCTTGGCTTTGTTTGATTCTAAGATTTTCGTTTGATCTTCTCTTCCCGTGTCGAAGTCCCCTTCGTTTCTATGGCTTCCAGGGGAATTCTCGTGATGGTTTCCGTGTACGTTCCCCTCGGATGTCCAGAAGTCTGGACCCAGTCGGTTTAGTGGGTCAAACCCCTAGGTCTTGACTCCTAATCCTTGCCGAGGGTTCTTAAGGGTAAGGGGGGTTTCGGGTTAGTCTTTCTTGTTCTATTGGGTTTCATCCCTTCCTTGGTGGATGAAATTCTTAGCAAGGATTTATGTCCTCCTCGAGGTTCGGCCTGTTGCACCTATTTGACGTTGTTTTCTGTAGCGAGGGCCCCTAACACATTGAACGTATTTGTTTGCCCGCTCTTGTCAACGCATGGCGTTCTTCGGTGGCGTACGTACAGGCTATGGTTTCTCGTGAAGCCTTCACGGTTTTCGTGCAAGGGTGGGGTGATACGTATTCGTAACCTCCACCTACTTCGCCGATTCCTATCTAACAACTTATTTTAATATTGAATCAATGAATGTTGGTTCTTCACGCCCCTAGGCAGGGTAAGGGCCTTATGCTGCTCTACGTTTTTAACAGGGTTTCCAAACGGAGTGGGGATATGAACTTAGAGTAAGGGCAATAACAATTTAGGGTTTCCGAGGGTTTGGGTTAAGCGCAACAAAGGGTGAGCAAGGTCATGACGGTTGCAAATTTTCTCTTAAGGTAATTAAGGATTCGGGGTGGGAGTTTTCAACAAATAGGGGTATCAAGATGCTGGGGTTTCAGGGCGGATGATACTTTAAATTGGGGTGGTGGGGTCGCAAGGTGTCGCGATGTACTTACCTTGCACCCAAGGATTCGACTAATGGTGTCGTTCCTTTGCTACTTTAATAGGTGTCCGAGTTCTCCTTCCTGTTTGTTGTAGCCGCAACCCGGGTTCGCCGAGATAAGGCAACTTGTCGGAAGGTGCATGTCATTTGCCTGACTCGGGGGTTATCGTGGTTACCCTGGGTTGGTGCGTATTGCAGTCCTGACTGTAACGCCTCTTCTTAGTAGTCATCCAAATCTTCCTTTTCTTTGGTCAGGGTCCTGGTCAAGTCTTTTGACGGGAGTTAGGACGAGGCGATTTATCAGGTAAGTGTACGTTACCCAGTTGTGGAAGTAAACTTATCTATTCGCACCCTTACCTGGTGTGGTAAGCGGAGGGGGAGGTTCCTTTAAGTTAGAGAGGGATGAAGTGAGGGGAGGTTATGTGTAGGTTTCACAATCTCACTGCGCGTCCTAAGATTCCTGGATCCTATGTTCTTAAGTACCTAGAGTTCAAGCCTAGTGTCCTAAAGTCCGGTCTTAAGAGTCTTATCCTAGGGTCAAACTTAAGCTCTGATACCAACTGTAACACCCCAGATTTTCAAGACATTTAAAACTTATAATAAAGGTAGAATCTTATTAAATCCCAAGATATAAATACAAGCGTTCGGGGTGCTATGCCACACCTGGGCTAGAGAACCCAAGTGCACAGGCTAACTAACTAATATCCTCAAAGCATAAATACGTAAACATGGCACGCAGGCCAAAAGGGAAACTATCTACTTCTAAGTTCTAGCGCACTCCAGTGACTTAATCTTCTGTGCCTGAAAGCCAAATATATCTGTTCAGCGAGAGATGCTGGTAACCCACTCCAACGCGTTGAAATACAATACATATAGAGATATATATAGATATACGAAAACCATTTTGAGCATGAAGATATATCCTACGAACTCTAGCTTTAAAACCGGGAATGACTCGACAGATAAGGCCAGACACAAGCAACAGTTATAACGAGCATATGCAGTTCACAACAGATAAGGCAGATAAGGCAAAGCATAAACAATGATCATAACCCAACACGAACAATCCCCAATATAAATCCCATAGTCACATCCCCAAGACACTCGTAATCACAACTCGTCCATGTCACACACATAACACACTTTGTTGGCGCCACAGGACCAATCGCATGCCCATACATGAGGGTCAGCGCATATAGCTCTGACACGGCCCCGCAGCACCCTGCCCCGTATCGCAACACGGAGGGGTCGATCGCAACCGACCGATGAACCGCAGCTCATCTTAATGTTTGATCGCAACCAAACAGTGGACCGCAGCCCAAGAGAGTGTGTTATCTGACTGTAGCCAGGAATTCCCATCTGACTACAGCCAGCCTCTGAACCGCAGCTCAGGAAAGATGTCATCTGATTGCAGCCAGGAATTCCCATCTGACTACAACCAGCTTCTGGACCGCAGCCCAGGATACCGTCACCCGACTATAGCCAGGAATTCCCATCTGACTGTAGCCGGCTTCTGAACCGCAGCTCAGGATAACCAATCCGATCGCAACCGAATTGGGGCAACACGCACACATAACACATAGCAAGCACATGCAACCCACATTACACATTGGGAAGGGGGATAAAGCGTATAACAAACCTATGCGTGATCCACCACATACTAAGAATAGTCCTAAGGGGTTCATACTTCTTCCACCTAGGTCAACGGGATACCAATTAAACTAGCATGCAATATAATAGACTCATAAACCTACGAACGGTACCCGAAATATCAAACTAGACATAGGCACGACAAACGGGGTCCGTTGGGACACCACGGGGATCGGGGAAACATCAAACGGGGAAGCCGGGGTCCCGAGTGGGGACAAATTCCAGCGGGTAGCCGGTGGGTGGTGGTCCACCCGCCGGCTGCCCGCCGGCTGCCACTGTTCCGGGCAGCGGGTGCCCGGCGGGCAGCTGCCCGCCCGCCGGCTGCCCGCTGCCGGGCTGCCCGAGAACGCCACGGGTAGGTGGCGGGTCCCCTACCCCCACCTACCCCCCACTGACTCTTCTCACCACTTTTCGTCCCGGGAACCGTTGTGGAACCCGAAACCATGCTTAGACACTTTACAACGTAATTAATGACAACACGTAGACAATTAACGGATCGAATACGAGAACCGTACGGCACATAATCTATCATGCTTTTCTAAACATAATCAACACCCAAACATGCGAATTCCCACCTGACAATCCAAGAATAAGATCATACGATATAACCTAGGGTTCTAATCACTTTTATATCAACAAGAATACGATTCATCTTCTAACTGCAAGATTCGGTAAGAATAATACATAACATCAAGGATGCCAATTAATCATCAAGAACATCATAATCATCAAGAACAACACATAATCATTAAAATCCCAATTAATCATCAAGAACATCATAATTATCAAGAAGCTCCCAACATCAAGATTATCAAGATTCCCCATGGAATCATCAAATCAACATCAATAATAATCACCATAATTTCACCATTCACAATAATATGGGGGAAACCCTAAGGGGGAATCATAGCTATGAAAATAGGTTTTGTTGAGACATGGGTTACCTCTTAGCCTTAATTAATTCCTTGGCTATGAAGGGTCTTTCTTTAAGCTTTCTTGCTTTCTTGATTTCTTCTAAGGGGATTCTTGGAGCACTTTGGGGTGGTGGAACGTTTATTGTGGTGGGGGGGTTCTAGGTGCCTCTTAAGTCCCCTATTTATATATTTAGGAGTCCTGGTTAGGAACTAATATTATAGGCTTGCTAATTCTATTCCTTTTGGAACTAAGGATTGGGTTTAGGGATAAGGGTCCATGGTCCATAGTGGACCATATTAATTAATTAAAGGGAATCCTAATCGTAGTCTAAATAGTAAAAGGCCTACTTCCTTTATTCCTAATAGATAACTAGGTCTAAGATTCCTAATTAGAATCTGAATAGTAAAGGGTTTACTTTCTTTATTCCTAATAGGCTTAGGACTCTAATTTAGGCAAGGGTCCACGGTTCATGGTGGACCTTTATTAATTAATTAAAGGAAACCTAACCGAATTAAATCATATTTAATTATTATTAACGGGATTAATTTAATAATTAATCCGGGATTGAAGGCCGTAACACGGGGTGTTACAGGTTCCAAGAAAGACAATTGGTTCAAGTGGTTTAGAGGTTGGGTTGACAAAGATTAGGTTCGGGTTTGAAACTCAAAGGTTACAATTAAACATTAGGCTTAGCTTTTAAGCTACACAAGGAAAGGTTTTTGGTATGAATTTTGCTATTTCCAAATTCAAAGAATACTTGGAAAATTTAGGGAGTTCACAAGGAATTGTTTTAAGAACAACCAAGTATAAAGATTGTAGAATTGGCCCAAATCACGAAACATTACGAGGATGGATTGCTAACTTCACAACGAAGCTTATATACCAAACTAAAGAAATCACTTAGCAAGAAGAGTTTACACTAAGCCCCAAAAGAATTGCTATCAAGGAAAAAGCATGCGAAGGATTGCCAAGAAAAGACAACTACGAAACACAAGGTAATACTCAAGACAACAACGAACACGATGATCTCGAAAAAACAAGGATAGGCTAGAGGAAAGGGTTACCTGCCAACTCGTCCTCCATCAAGCCCTCCGACTCAGCCTGTGAACGCGCCATCACAAAGACCCTTCCAGGTGGCCTAGCTCCGACAGCTCTACGACCCGAACTCCCTCCCGATGCTCCTCCGGCTCCCGGGGGCGACGGCAACGCTCTCTGACCGGCTAACAGGGGGCACTCCGCGACCTTGTGACCACGATCTCCACATCGGAAACACCGAAGCACTTAGCCATGACAACCTTGGCCTGCGTGCATCTTCCCACATCTTCGGCAAACAACCGACTTAGCTTGATTCCCTTGCTCCATCCGGTTAGGTCCTTGAGAAGAGGTTGACACTACCTTGGCTTGAAAACTCGGTCGGTGCTTCTTGAAGGTGGAAGAACCTCCGCTCTCAAACCTCTTTCTAGCTAGCTCATACGATCCTTTCTGAAGCTGCTGAACACGATACAGATCCACGGCACTCAGTTACGCATCCTTAAAGGAACTTGGCCTACTCACTGTCAACAATTTTCGTGCCTCGTAATTCAGACCGGCAACGAAACGCTCAACCTTAGCAAGCTCCGTAGGCACAAGCATCCGAGCAAAGCGCGCCAACTCTAAGAACTTCTTGTGGTATTCGACCACAGATAATGATCCTTGCTGCAGGTGAAGGAACTCATCAAACATAGCGGCTCGCACATGCGCTGGGTAAAACCTCTCGCGCATTCTGTCCTTGAGCGCGGTCCTATCAAACTCAGGCTCTTCAAGGAAGGTCGGACCTTCGTGGACCCACCACAAATCAGCTTCTTGGCAGAAGTAGAACGTTGCCAGTTCTACTCTTCTCTCCTCGGGGTAACCCACAACGGTGAAAATCTTATCAAACACCCGTCGCCACTCTTCCAAGACTACCGCGTCTTCTTCGCCAGCGAAGGTTGGCTGTAACACCCCGTGTTACGAACCCTAAAACCAATTAATCATCAACCAATCACCCAAAAGAAAGAGTTAAAATATAATAATTAATTAGGGAAAAGGCCCACCATGGTCCGTGAGCACTCACCCCTAAAACCCAACCCCTAGCCCTAAAAGGAATAGAATTAGCAAGCCTATAATATTAGTTCCTAATTATGACTCCTAGTGTCACACCCGCATTTTCTAGCCTCTCTAAAATTCAAAATTCTTCCTTTTCTCAGTTATCACTTCTTTTCTGATCGAGCCATTTCAAAATCTCATCATCCTTATTTCTATTATTATTGTTGTTATAAATGAAAATATAATAATGAGCGTACAGTTGTAATAATGTACCTTAAGTATGTATGTATTATTTGTGAATTTGTGAACTACAAACTAATTATTTTAGAACAAGTGTGTTATATTATTTTGGGTTATATAATTATATATGTACATTTTATATACTTATGTATTATATGTGTAACGTATGTACATATATATGTTATTATTGTATGTAACGTGTAGAATATATATATATTTATTATTTATTATATAGTAGTATGCTTGTAGACTAAAAGGTAGGCTAGGTACATTTTAACATGTGGTCAATTTTGACAAAAGATAATTCCATAAAATCTTCCAATTTCAATTTATATGATTACTATAATCATCTATTAACCATAATTATTTTTCCATTCACCATTATATCATTAAATTAATAAATAAGAATTTGTAGTCAGGTTATCTTCTGCTTCTTCCTTGTTCTTTGGCCGAAAATCATCATCAGAATAATCTTCTTTCTTCTGTTCTCTTCATTCGGCTTCAGTATTTAGAAAATATATATATATATATATATATATATATATATATATATATATATATATATTCTTCTCCTATTATTTTCAAGAGTTTATCCACTCAAGCCAAAAGAGGAGACTTTGAATCCTTAAAAGGCTAAGAGGAAATTTAGAAAAAATCTCTTCAAGTAAGTGGTTGTTTTTATTATACTTTGCCCATTATTGTCATTTTAAAAGAAAAGTGTGGATTTTTGATTGGTTGAAAGTCATGGAACCAAATGATTCTTGATAACTGGAAATTTTGATGCTATGAATTCGTTGAAAATGCATAAGAATGTGATTTTTGTTTGTTGGTTTGGTTATATGAATTTCATCTATGGTAGATATTATGTACTTATACACACACACACATATAATTATTATTATATGTTTTATTTGAAATGCAGTATGTACTTTTATAAAGAAAATTTATTATTTTATTAACATATAATAATAGTATTCTCCAATAATTATCGTGTGTGTATTTTATATATGAATAAAAGAATTCAAATAGTTAGTAAAAGTGCAACGTTGAGTTTAATTGTTTAAATTGTGATGTAAAACATCTATGTTGTTGTTGGTGTTGAACGGAAGGAAATTTTTTGAAAACCTATCGTGGCGGTATAATGTTGTGTAATCGGCTATGAGATTTTATACCCATTTATTTTGGCTATGGGATTTTATACCCATTTATTTTGGCTATGAGATTTTATACCCATTTATATTGGCTATGTGATTTTATACCCATTTATTTTGGCTATGGAATTTTACACCCATTTATATTGGCTATGGGATTTTATACCCATTTATATTGGCTATTGGATTTGATGCCCATTTATTTTGGCTATGGGATTTTATACCCATTTATTTTGGCTATGGGATTTGATGCCCATTTATATTGGCTATGGGATTTTATACCCATTTATTTTGGGTATGGGATTTTATACCCATTTATTTTGGCTATGGGATTTTACACCCATTTATATTGGCTATGGGATTTTATACCCATTTATATCGGCTATGGGATTTGATGCCCATTTATATTGGCTATGGGATTTTATACCCATTTATTTTGGCTATGGAATTTGATACCCATTTATATTGGCTATGAGACTTTACGCCCATTTATTTTTGCTATGGGATTTGATGCCCATTTATATTGGCTATGGGATTTTATACCCATTTATATTGGCTATGGGATTGTATACCCATTTATATTGGCTATGGGATTTTACGCCCATTTATTTCGGCTATGGGATCTTGTGCCCTTTCATGTTATGGATATGAGATTTCGTGCCCATTTATGTGATTGGTGATTTTTCATAAAAACTTGTATTTACTTGAAAAGAGAGATCAAATATTTTAAAAGCAAATATCGGTTTTTAAGTAAGCCTTGTGCTAATTATTATTGTGGTGATGTTCTTCCAAAATGATTATTTGTATATGGAAAATGAATTAAATATTTAAAGGTACATTTTGATGTGGTTATTTGTTGTTGATGAGGATAAGAATGCTTTGTAAGTGATTTTGAAAGAAAAGTTATTTTTTGAAAGTAATGTACCTTAATTCAATTTTAAATTTATATTTTCGGGCAAAGTAACCCTTACTTAGCATATTTTGCTAATCCCTACTGTTTGTTATGTGTCTCAAAAATATTTAACAGGAATTGATGAAAGCTTGAAGTGAAAGAGCGCGTTAGAAGAAGAAAGGAATAAATGTAATAGTTAGTGATTGGAGTATTAGACTGTTTTGTGATTAGCCTTGCATCTAGTCTTGATAGATTAGATGTGGCGGTAGCACCCTCTAAGTGTTAGAATTTGAATTATGAATTATTTAAGACTTGAATTGAAGTACATTTTATGATAAATTTCATTTTTAGTAATTTTATTTATAGTAAACTTTGAATTGTACTGTCATTTAACGAAAGTTTTGGAAGTCAAATTTTGGGGTGTTACAAATTGGTATCAGAGCAGTTCGAAACTTGGGAGCTTAGGTTATGGAACTTTGAAAGCCTAGGTTATGAATTTTTGAGGATATAAGAAAATATAATTGACTTGAGAATTTAAGATTTTAGAAATTCGCAGTGAGAATGTGTGGCTTTGTAAAATGGTTGCATGTTTTGTTTTGATTGCTAATACTTGCAGGTGGTGTTATATATTGTCATGAAAAAAAAGAATATTTTGAGGTAAAGTTTTATATTTATTGAGATATTTAGAAGTGGTGCTTTATATTTTGGTAGAATATAATTATTTGGAAGCATTCGGTATTTTGATGAAAGTATAATTATTTGGAAGTGGTAGGACTAAGTAATCTTGGGGTCTTATATATGAGGAAATTGTTTGGCTTAGTAATTTTATTAAGAACTTAATTTTTTATTGATTATGAGAAAAACATTTGGAGTTGGTGATATAATTAGTGGCTTAATTGTTTATTATAGAGTTTTGTGACTAGAGGAATATATTGAGTTTAATTATTGTATGGAAGGATTTGAATTCCTATGAAGAAGATATTTAAAGTTGATGATATTAATATATTATTTGGTTATTATTATTATGAGATGAGATGAGATTCTATATTTGAAGGAAATATTTGGGTTTAGTGGCTTATTTTGGATTTGATAATTTATTCAAAAAAAAAAAATTGTACTTGGGGTGGTATTAAAAACAAATTATTTATTTTG